>NC_042622.1:204042487-204350287 GCF_901001135.1 Rhinatrema bivittatum | reverse complement strand
GGGAATTAAAGGGCAACAACATGTAGGGCATAGGCAGCCAGGCCCTGCTGTGTGCCCACAGCACCTCTTCCTCCCTTTACTGAACCTCTTCCTTCCATCCATTTATCCTCAAGCTGAGTGAGATGGGTTTAGCATCCACTAAGCAATGGATGAGATCCTGGAATGATGAGAAAAGGACTGAGAAGTCAGGAAAAAGATTGAGCAGGGAGGAGGAAGATGCTGGTGTTGGTTTACATATAGGAATTTATATGCTCATCTATTTCAAGTGTAAAAATCTCAGCTGGGCAGACTGGATGGGCCTATTTGGTCTTTTTTGTGTCATCATTTACAATGTTACTATTACTCAGTGTATTGGTGCACCATCTCCAATTGGAGCGAACATTACCAAGCCGGCAGCCCACACCACATGAACTTCTGCCTTCTCCTACCCTTGTGTAGAGGCAGCCAGAGTCCAGGATTGAGGATACCATTATGATGGCTTTACCGAATGACGGTATATAAAACTCAACAAATAAATAAATAAATCAATCAATCAATCAATCAATCAATCTGCTCATGGTAAGTAACTGAAGGACTGGAATAAGAGGGGGGAGTTCCATGTAGTGAGCAAAGGAGGCCTCAGGCAGCAAAGGATCAGGCACATGTGCAGAATGAGAAGCTGGGGTAAGTGGTTGAAAAGACAGTTGAGAGTGGAGAAGGTGAAGTAGAAAGCTGCAGAAGACCTCTGAGAAAGGAAACCCCTCCCTGAACAACAGCTAGATCAAAATGTGGCTGAAACCCAAGAAGTGATACTGAAAAAAATGTGTTGAAGCTGTGGATAATCCATGAATACAACTTATATTTCATCCTCCAGTGCCAGATGGAGATGGTGGGGAAAAATTCATGCACAAATGAAGAAACAAAGCTATGAGCAGATATAAGAAAATTAGTTCTTACCTGTTAATTTTCGTTCCTGTAGTACCACGGATCAGTCCAGACAGTGGGTTGAGCCTCCTTTCCAGCAGGTAGAGACAGACTAAAACTTGAATGATGCCCTATATCAGGACAGAGCCTATCCTCTACCCCTTCAGTATAACGTATGTCAAAGCATAAAACAACAAACCCAAGAATAGGATCAAGCAAGTAACTGTAAAGCTCAACAGAGCAAATATAGAATAATGTAGAAAACAAAGTCAGCATGGCTTTACCCAGGGCAAGTCTTGCCTCACAAATCTGCTTCACTTTTTGAAGGAGTTAATAAACATGTGGATAAAGGTGAACCGGTAGATATAGTATACTTGGATTTTCAGAAGGCGTTTGACAAAGTTCCTCATGAGAGGCTTCTAGGAAAAGTAAAAAGTCATGGGATAGGTGGCGATGTCCTTTCGTGGATTGCAAACTGGCTAAAAGACAGGAAACAGAGAGTAGGATTAAATGGACAATTTTCTCAGTGGAAGGGAGTGGACAGTGGAGTGCCTCAGGGATCTGTATTGGGACCCTTACTTTTCAATATATTTATAAATGATCTGGAAAGAAATACGACGAGTGAGATAATCAAATTTGCAGATGACACAAAATTGTTCAGAGTAGTTAAATCACAAGCAGATTGTGATAAATTGCAGGAAGACCTTGTGAGACTGGAAAATTGGGCATCCAAATGGCAGATGAAATTTAATGTGGATAAGTGCAAGGTGATGCATATAGGAAAAAATAACCCATGCTATAATTACACAATGTTGGGTTCCATATTAGGTGCTACAACCCAAGAAAGAAATCTAGGTGTCATAGTGGATAACACATTGAAATCGTCAGTTCAGTGTGCTGCGGCAGTCAAAAAAGCAAACAGAATGTTGGGAATTATTAGAAAGGGAATGGTGAATAAAACGGAAAATGTCATAATGCCTCTGTATCGCTCCATGGTGAGACCGCACCTTGAATACTGTGTACAATTCTGGTCGCCACATCTCAAAAAAGATATAATTGCGATGGAGAAGGTACAGAGAAGGGCTACCAAATGATAAGGGGAATGGAACAACTCCCCTATGAGGAAAGACTAAAGAGGTTAGGACTTTTCAGCTTGGAGAAGAGACGACTGAGGGGGGATATGATAGAGGTGTTTAAAATCATGAGAGGTCTAGAACAGGTAGATGTGAATCGGTTATTTACTCTTTCGGATAGTAGAAAGACTAGGGGGCACTCCATGAAGTTAGCATGGGGCACATTTAAAACTAATTGGAGAAAGTTCTTTTTTACTCAACGCACAATTAAACTCTGGAATTTGTTGCCAGAGGATGTGGTTAGTGCAGTTAGTATAGCTGTGTTTAAAAAAGGATTGGATAAGTTCTTGGAGGAGAAGTCCATTACCTGCTATTAAGTTCACCTAGAGAATAGCCACTGCCATTAGCAATGGTAACATGGAATAGACTTAGTTTTTGGGTACTTGCCAGGTTCTTGTGGCCTGGATTGGCCACTGTTGGAAGCAGGATGCTGGGCTTGATGGACCCTTGGTCTGACCCAGTATGGCATTTTCTTATGTTCTTATGGTATACCATAAGAACATGTATATGTTTCTCCCCCCATAAGAACCATATATGGTTCTTATGGGGGGAGAAAGGCTGATGTGCACGGAGCAGGAGAGAGACCTTGGGGTGATGGTGTCTAATGATCTGAAGTCGGCGAAACAATGTGACAAGGCGATAGCTAAAGCCAGAATGCTGGGCTGCATAGAGAGAGGAATATCGAGTAAGAAAAGGGAAGTGATTATCCCCTTGTACAGGTCCTTGGTGAGACCTCACCTGGAGTATTGTGTTCAGTTCTGGAGACCGTATCTCCGAAGAGACAGAGACAAGATGGAGGCGGTCCAGAGAAGGGCGACCAAAAAGGTGGAAGGTCTTCATCAAATTTCTCAAACACCTACTTCTGCAGAAAGAAAAAAAAATGGCGCAAAGCCCCTTCACCAGCCTCAATTTCGGATTACAAACGCGCACTCCACCTATAAAAGAACATGACACAGAAAACCAAAAGAGACTACTATGCCCTCAAGATTCACCACCTCATCTTTGACTCAAAAGCTCTATTTGCCTTCGTTTCCAGTCTCACGAAAGCTATCACACCAGATATCCCAACCGAACTATCCCAGACTAAAGCAGACGAACTGGCTCTACATTTCAACAAAAAAATCTCTGACCTCCTCAATCAGCTGATACCTAACACTAGCTCACCCGATAACTCATATTTTCCCCCAAACAAGGACATTCAGCTTAACGCATTCGAACCCATCACCATCACAGTGATACAATCGGTGTTGAAGAAAATGAAACCTTCATCACACCCTTTTGATCAAATCCCTTCCAAAATGCTTCTGCTCATCCCTGATACTATATCAAAAACCCTAGCAGAAATCATAAACTGTTCCCTGTCCCAGGGTATCTACCCAGATGACCTAAAAACAGCCTCAATCAAACCCCTCCTAAAAAAACCGAATCTAAATGCATGTGATCCTAACAACTTTCGCCCCATTTCCAACCTCCCATTCATAGCCAAAGTTATGGAAAGATTGGTGAACATGCAACTATCCAACTACTTGGAGGACCACAGTATTCTGTCTCCAAATCAATATGGTTTTCGCAAAGCCGCAAGCACAGAATTGCTTCTCCTCTCACTAACAGACTTCCTCCTCTCCGGAATTGATAAAGGCCAAGCATTTTTATTAATCCTCCTCGACTTCTTGGCAGCCTTTGATACAGTCAACCACTACCTCCTTCTAAAACAGCTCGCAAAAATAGGAGTGACAGGTGCTACATTAACTTGGTTTAAAACCTTCCTGGAGAACAGAGGATATAGGGTCAAAATTCATAATACAGAATCCCAATATCACCCTTCCACCCGAGGGGTTCCGCAAGGTTCATCGCTTTCACCCACGCTTTTTAATGTCTACCTGCTCCCACTTTGTCAACTGCTCACAAAACTAAACCTGAAACACTTCCTCTATGCTGACGACGTTCAGATTGTGATCCCTATAAAAGAATCCATCACAAAAACAATGGAATACTGGGATAGTTGCTTATTAGAAATCAATCACCTCCTCACCAGCCTAAACCCAGTCCTCAATGCTTCGAAAACGGAATACCTGCTTATATCACCGGAAAACAACAACACACATTCAAAGCCACCAGCCCTCCTTCAAACCGCCCACATAAGAGACCTAGGAGCCATCTTAGACAACCGTCTTAACCTCAAACCATTCATTAACCAAACCACCAAAGATTGCTTCCACAAATTACATATTCTGAAAAGAATAAAGCCGCTCTTCCACGCTCAGGACTTTAGAACAATCTTGCAAGCAATAATCTTCTCCAAACTAGATTATTGCAACTCACTACTACTAGGTCTCCCAGCCTCATATCCCAAGCCACTACAAATGGTACAGAACACAGCAGCCAGAATCCTTACAAACTCCAGGAAAATAGACCATATCTCCCCAATCCTCAAAGAACTTCATTGGTTGCCGATTCACTACAGAATAATCTATAAATCCGTCACTATCATCTACAAGGCAATCCACCACCACACTCAGCTCGACCTACAAATCCCCTTTAAAAAACACACATCCACCAGACCCATCAGGGAATCCTACAAAGAATCACTGCAGGTTCCACATGCCAAAACCTACCAACATAAATCTCTCAGTCTCAGAGCTTTCTCCTCAGCAGGTCCACCTCTATGGAACTCTATCCTACCTGACTTGAGACAAGAACCCTGCACACTAACATTTAGGAAAAGACTAAAAACTTGGCTTTTTAAAAAAGCATTCCCAGGCCTAGATTAAAACCTCCACCCAACAGCACAAACTCTTACTCAAAAACTGGATTGAAATAAGAAACCACCAACCTCACACTCATACTCAGCTCCATATTATCATGCTACACAACTGTTTCATATAGATTCATTCTTGCTATACAACTATGCAATTGTCGGCAATGTAAAGATTTCACTGTTCAGTTATATCCCCCCTTTTCCAGATCCAAGTTAACTCAACCTGTTTTATTGTAACTTTCTCACTTCCAATCTATTGTTTACTGTGTTTGAAGTTTGAATTTGGAATATTGATTACCATGTTACCCTCTGCTTTACACACATTGTTAATTGTAAACCGGGTTGATGTGATTCTTGTCATGAAATTCGGTATAACAAAAATAATAAATAAATAAATGACTTATGAGGAGAGATTGAAGAATCTAAATATGTACACCCTGGAGGAAAGGAGGCGCAGAGGTGATATGATACAGACTTTCAGATACTTGAAAGGTTTTAATGATCCAAAGACGACGACAAACCTTTTCCGTAGGAAAAAAATCAGCAGAACCAGGGGTCACAATTTGAAGCTCCAGGGAGGAAGATTCAGAACCAATGTCAGGAAGTATTTCTTCACGGAGAGGGTGGTGGATGCCTGGAATGCCCTTCCGGAGGAAGTGGTGAAGACCAGAACTGTGAAGGACTTCAAAGGGGCATGGGATAAACACTGTGGATCCATAAAGTCAAGAGGCCGTCAATGAAGAGTGGGTGGCTCGCCAGAATGACGGCTACTGCCTGGAGATAATACCCTTATTCAATAAACATACACATGGTTACTGTGACTCCAACATCGCTCTAAGCTTCAACAGCAAGAGGAAATGTGGAAAAAAGGATTTGCACTCACAAAGCGGGGAGTAGCTGGCTTGTTACGGCGGTTACTACCCCAAACCAAATAAGCCTGATACTTCACTTTCAATGCATATCCAGCATAGCTCTCTGCTTCAACGGCAGGGGAGAAGAAAAACTGATACTTCACGCATATCCAGCATAGCTCTCTGCTTCAACGGCAGGGGAGAAGAAAACTGATACTTCACGCATATCCAGCATAGCTCTCTGCTTCAACGGCAGGGGAGAAGAAAAACAACCAATAAGGGCTGAATAACATAGTCTAGGTAAAACAAATAAGCATGGGTGTAGCTTGCTTATTGCGGCGGTTACTACCCCTACTACCTCTAACTAATCAAGCTTGATATTTCACTTGGATGCAGCTCCATCACTGCTCTCTACATTAATGGTGGGGGTGGAAGGGAAATAGAACCAAAGAGCTAAGAGAAACAGATAAGTATGAGAAAAAAAATGTGTGAAGCTTGCTGGGCAGACTGGATGGGCCGTTTGGTCTTCTTCTGCCGTCATTTCTATGTTTCTATGTTTCTATACGCTCTTGCATCAACTTGGTATAAGAAAACGACCAAGGCTTCCGGTGTAATTGCTCAGTAATCTTGCACAAAGAAATATATGAAAATCTGCAGACCTGCAAGAAAACAAGCTTCGAGAGGACAGAAGACAGACAGGGAAGGGCGTTTGGACTGATCCGTGGTACTACAGGAACGAAAATTAACAGGTAAGAACTAATTTTCCTTTCCTGTACGTACCCGGATCAGTCCAGTCAGTGGGATGTACCAAAGCTTCCCTAAACTGGGTGGGACCGAGACAGTCCCGCTCGAAGGAACAGAACACCGGAGCGTTTACATCCAGACGGTAGTGCCGAGCAAAAGTGTGCAGAGACGTCCAAATGGCAGCCCTGCAAATCTCCTGCGGGGAGACAAACTGACTCTCCGCCCACGAAGTAGCCTGAGAACGCAAGGAATGGGCTTTCAGACCCTCAGGAAGCAGACGACCTTGACAAAGGTACGCCGAGGAAATGGCTTCTTTCAACCATCGCGCAATCGTGGTCTTAGAAGCCTGCTTAACCCGGTTGGGACCACTCCAAAGGACGAAGAGATGGTCCGATACGCGGAAGTCATTAGTGACCTGGAGATAACGAAGCAAGATTCGTTTGACATCCAGCCGACGGAGGTCGCCACCAGCCATACCCGCGACCTCCTCCGGCGAGAACGCGGGGAGTTCTACCGACTGGTTGACGTGGAAAGCGGAGACAACCTTAGGTAAGAAGGAAGGAACCGTCCTGAGAGAGACCCCGGAATCTGAAAAACGCAAGAAGGGCTCCCGACAGGACAGCGCCTGAAGCTCGGAAATACGGCGAGCAGAGGAAATAAAGACCAGAAAGACAGTCTTTAGAGTAAGATCCTTGAGCGTAGCGTGGCGAAGAGGCTCGAAGGGAGCCGCACAGAGAGCACGAAGAACTAGGTTAAGACTCCACGACGGACACGTGGCCTGAGAGGGGAGGCGGAGGTGTCTAACGCCCCTCAGGAAACGAATCACGTCAGGGTGAGCTGCTAAGGCATGACCGTCCACCTGACCCAGGAGAGAGCCGAGCGCAGAGACTTGAACGCGTAGAGAACTGAAGGAGAGGCCCTTAGAGAGACCCTTCTGAAGAAAAGAAAGAATCAAAGGAATCGAGGCGGAGCGCGCAGGGACACCCGCCTCCGTTCACGCGGACTCAAAAATTTTCCAGATGCGCACATAGGCCAGAGAAGTCGACTGCTTCTGGGCTCGCAGCAGGGTGGAGATGACCTCCTCCCTATAACCTTTGCGCTTCAGACGCCGCCGTTCAAAAGCCAGGCCGCAAGACAGAAGCGATTGGCCTGGTCGAAACATACAGGCCCCTGCCGGAGGAGACGAGGAAGATGACAGAGGCGCAGGGGCCCGTCCACCGCTAGATTGATGAGATCCGCGAACCACGGCCTTCGCAGCCACTCGGGAGCGATGAGAATCACCGGTCCCCGGTGGAGCTCGATTCTCCTGAGAACTTTCCCTACCAGTGGCCACGGGGGAAACACATACAGAAGGACGTCTGCTGGCCAAGGTAGAGCCAGAGCATCCACGCCCTCTGCGCCGTGCTCCCTCCAGCAGCTGAAGAACCGATTGGCCTTGGCATTGCGCAGAGTCGCCATGAGGTCGAGGTGAGGAGGACCCCACCTGTCCCCTATCAGAGCCATGGCCGCGTCAGAGAGCTCCCACTCTCCCGGATCGAGCGACTGCCGGCTGAGGAAGTCGGCTTGAACATTGTCTTTTCCAGCGATGTGAGAGGCCGCAAGGCACTGTAGGTGACGCTCCGCCCAAGCGAGGAGACGGCTGGCCTCTAAGGCTACCAGAGGACTGCGAGTGCCCCCTTGGCGATTGATGTAGGCGACTGTGGTGGAGTTGTCGGACAGGACTCGTACCGCCTTGCCGCGGATCAGGGGAAGGAACTCCTGAAGAGCCAGGCGGACCGCCAAAGTTTCCAGTTGAGTGATGTGCCAGCGCGACTGAGTCTGCGACCATGTTCCCTGGGTGGACTGAGAAAGGCAGACCGCACCCCAGCCCAACAGGCTGGCGTCCGTGGTCACTATCGTCCACTGTGGAGCTTGAAGAGGCATCCCTTGCAGAAGATGAGGAAGAGACAGCCACCACTGTAATTCGTCGGCAGTAGAATCCAAGAACGGAAGGACTATGTGGAACTGCTCCGACACTGGCTGCCAACGGGACAGCAAAGCTTTCTGTAACGGATGCATATGAGCAAAAGCCCAGGGGACAAGGTCGATGGTAGAAGCCATGAATCCCAGGACTTGGAGATAATCCCAGGCTGTCGGGGAAGGTAGGGCAATCAAAGTCTGGACCTGATCGATCAGCTTGAGGGCTCATGCCCAAGGTAAGAAAACCTTGCCTACTTGGGTGTCGAAGTGGGCTCCCAGAAATTCCAACTCCTGGGAGGGCTGAAGCTTGCTCTTGGAAAAGTTCACTATCCACCCGAGAGAGGCAAGGAGCTCCAAGACGCGATCCACCACCCGCCGGCAAGAGGTCTCCGACTTGGCCCTGATGAGCCAATCATCCAGATAGGGATGGACGAGAATCCCCTCCCGGTGCAAGGCCACCGCTACTACTACCATGACCTTCGTGAAGGTGCGAGGAGCGGTCGCGAGGCCGAAGGGGAGAGCTCGAAACTGGAAATCCTGGTTGAGAATGTGGAATCGGAGATACTTCTGATAGTCGCGGTGAATGGGAATATGAAAATAAGCTTCTGCGAGATCGAGGGAAGCAAGGAACTCTCCGGGGCGGACCGCCGCAATGACCGCCCGCAGGGTTTCCATGCGGAAGTGGGGGATCTTGAGAGCCCGATTGATCCTCTTGAGGTCCAATATTGGGCAGAAGGACCCGTCCTGTTTGGGCACGGTGAAGTAAATAGAATACTGGCCGGCGCCAATTTCCCTTTCCGGGACGGGGACCACCGCTCCCAGATCCAGAAGCTTGGAGAGAGTCTGGACCACCGCGTCCCTCTTGGCCCGGCCGCAAGGCGAGAAAAGAAAGAGATCTGGAAGTTCCCTGACAAGGTCGAAAGCGTACCCGTCTCTGATAATGTCGAGGACCCACTGATCTGACGTGATCTTGACCCATTCCTTGAAGAACAGGGAGAGGCGTCCGCCAAGGTAAGGAACCGAGGAATGGGTCGGCTGACCTTCATTGTGTGGCAGGTTTAGCGGTGGCACGCACGGGCTGGCCCTCGCGAAAGGGCCGTCTGCCACGAAAGGACTGCGACCAGGACTGCGCACGAGAAGACCCCCCTCGCAGAACTGCCCTGCCCCCGAGAAGCGAAGCAACGCTGGCCTCTGAAGCGAGAGCGAGAGGCCGCGAAGGATCGGGAAGGCTTAGGGCGGTCCTCTGGGAGCTTATGGACCTTGTTGTCAGCCAAGGAGTCCATAAGCTTCTCGAGATCCTTGCCAAAGAGCATCTTACCTTTGAAGGGCAGCGTGCCCAGCCGGGTCTTCGAGGACTGATCAGCCGACCAGTGATGTAGCCAAAGAAGCCTCCGGGCCGCCACTGCCGAAACCATCGCCTTCGCCTGGACACGGACCAGATCGTAGAGGGCGTCCGATACGTAAGCGGTTACTGCCTCCAGACGTTCGGCTTGTTCTGCCTCACCTGGCGGAAGCTCCCGGGCGCAGAGTAACTGTTGGACCCACTGGAGGCCCGCTCGCATCATGAGACTGCTACAGCAAGACGCCCGGACCCCGAGGGCCAGAACGTCGAAGATGCGCTTCAGGTGAGCCTCCAGCTTACGATCTTGTGAATCCTTCAAGGCCGTGGAACCTTCCACCGGAATCGTAGTGTGCTTGGCCACTGCAGAAACATAAGAATCCACCGATGGATATTGCAACAGCTCCAAGCCCTCCTCCGGGAGGGGATAGAGCTTATCCATCGCACGCCCCACCCGAAGTGCAGCCTCAGGAGCCTCCCATTCCCACAGGATAAGGAGCTAAAGCATGGGGTGGAAGGGAAAGGCCGAGGCCGGAGCCCTCCCAGAACCGGGTTCATATCCTTAGAGAGCGAGGCCATGAGATTATCCACGGAAGGACTCTCCAGACCCAGCTCCTGCAAAACAAAAAGGGAGGAGGGGGTCTAATTCCTCCTTACGAAAAAGACGGAGGGCTCTAGGGTCATTCCCCTCTAGGGGGGGGCATCCGCCGAATCAGAGGAAGCAGCGGGGTCCAAGGACACGGGAGACACCGGGGAAGGGGGGGGGGGGGAGAACTGCCGGGACCACCCGCACCGGTCCCTGGGGCTCCGCGGCCGGTCCAGTGGTCAACGGCGCTGAACGAGGGATTTTTGGCGGGGGGGCTTTTGTCCAGCTCATGCAGACTAGCTAGATAAGATTTGTGCATGAGGAGGACGAAATCCGCTGAAAAAGGGACCCTGGATTTGGCGGGGGGGGGGGGGGGGGGGAGGCGAGGGAAGGTCAGGACCCCCCTCCTGGGCACCCGCGGGGGCCAAATCGGGGGTTAAATCAAAAAGATCTGGCCCCCCAGCCCCAGGGAGCACTGAAATTGGCCCCGATGAAAAATCCAAGATGGCGGCCGTTCCCGGGCTCTGCCGACCCGGGAAAGGCCTAGCCATGCCGGGAGGAGTGGAGCCCCGGGCTAAATTTGCTTGTCCTGCCGAGGAGGCAAGCAGTGCAGAGGCCCTGCCGCGAAAAACGCGAAGAGGGCAGCCCACAAGAAAGGCAGGCTGCCAGCCGGGACATAGCTAAGCCGCGGCTGAAGAAAAAAAAGCTGAAAAAAAAGCTTGATTGACAGCCTGCACAGCAGGAGAGAGCAGGTGGGAAACCTGCTGCCTTCTGCTTCTCTGGCTGCCGGTTCTAGCCCTACTCTGACCAGAAAAAAATAAAAAAGCTGGTCAACTGCTGCAAGTAAGTTAGAGGTAGGTGAGTACCTGCAACTTATTGAAAGTTTGAAACTTTTAAACTTTTTTTTTTTTTACTGAGCGCAGCAGCAGGTTAAAAACCCTCTCGGCAGCCAGAGGGGGAACGAGGCCCGGAGAGCATCGGTCCCCACACCTGGAAGCATCCACGGACTCAGGACTATGCAGGGAACCCCCTCCTGCAAAAGGGGCAAAGCCCCCCTGAGCCGGGCAAGAGCTGGGAGACAGACGTCTCCCACACAAAAACAGTAAAAGCACTAAAAGAAGGCAAAATTTCCTTCATAGATTTTTTCCTTTGTTTCTAAAACAAGTGGGAATCAAAAGAACTACTTGCTTGAGCCGAAAAAGAAAGAAGAAGAGGCTGACTAGTCTACAGCAGAGAACCGAAGGGGAGATATGCTGCACCTGCTGGAGACAGACGAATACTGAAGGGGTAGAGGATAGGCTCTGTCCTGATATAGGGCATCCTTCAAGTTTTAGTCTGTCTCCACCTGCTGGAAAGGAGACTCAACCCACTGTCTGGACTGATCCGGGTACATACAGGAACTGCACACTGTCTGTATACATCATTTCGTTCTCTATGTATATGTACACAAATATACACATATATATTCACACATTCACACTGATACCTGCTGAAAATTCAACAAAAAGGTATATCGGAGGAGGTAATCTTCCAGACATCATCTAAACCCCAATGCTCCCCTCTTTCCTCTCCAGCCCGATCCCAGAGGTTGACACCATGCTCCTGTTTGCCCCTGCTTCCCTATCTTAACCTAGTCCCAGCACTCTCCAACCCCAGCACACTGACCCTCCTGCCCAGCCTGACCTCAGTATATTCTCCAAGCCTCCTCAACTTAATCCCAGCAGTCTTCCCCATTATTCTTATCCCCCCTCTACCAACCTAACCCCAGTACTGTGTACACCCCCCCTCCATCTGGACTCCAACACTCACATCCCCCTCCATCTCCAACCTGAACCTAGCATATGCTAACTCCCCTTCCCTCCCAGCAGTCTGACCCCTTCCACAGCCATAGCACCCTCTGTCCTCTCTCAGCCTGACCCCAGCCCTACCCAAGTATTCTCTGTTCCCCCTCCACAGCTCAAGGCAAGCACATTGCAACCCCCCAGCCAGAACCCAGCAATCTCTTCCTCTCATCCAACCACAGAACTCTTACCTGTCCATGATCAGCAGGGTGCACAGGTGTAGTAATGTGCATATGTGCATCTTATCTGGTGAGCAGCATACATACACAATCTGAGTTATGTGCATGCTCTGTGCACAGCTTAGCATAGATGCACATGCCTGCCAAAGAGTATGCAGTGCTCACACTTATAAGCCTAACAGACTATGCATATGCGCGCACACCACATTCTCCTTTAAGTGTATTTTGATACAGACACACATGTTGGAAGGAATGTTTGTCATACCATTAGCTAATATCATCTACTTAAAGCTTGTAACCAAAGCCTCCTGCCCTGATGCAGAGGTATCTGTTAATTTCAAAGGCTACTGGAATGCTGCTCCAATTTGACAGGTCTATGTATGCTTCTGCCCCTTTCTCCCATTGTTTTATAATTGGGAAGAGAGACTAGTATGATTTTCATTGCTTCTCTAGTTTTTCTTTTGGCCATACATGTCCTCTCCATTTCTGCACTGCCTGCTCCATGGAGACTGGTGGTCACACAACATTTTTATTAATGTATGTGTACCTTGGATTTGAAAAAGGTTGGAAAACACTATTTTCATTAATGTTGTGCCAAAACGTCCTTCCAACAGGCTCCACACACCAAAGGTGTTAAGTTCATGAGTGATAATTCCAATATATGATTCTGAGGAACTTAACTGGTACAAGAGAAATTAATTTAGGAAGCGTTACTATACCAATGTACTCCCTCTTATAACCTATATGTCAAGAGATCACTAGAAGACTTCAGAAATTCTCTTAGAAATTCTAAGTGATCAGAATGGTAATTGAGAAACATCATCCTAAAACTAAGTGGATCCCACAGCTTGTGCTCACTTTAGTGTAAACATTAGTCACTGTTCTAAATCCTATTGGAAAATCATAAATAAACGAGTACATGTAACACATTTAAAGCAGCAATGACATCAGATCTGTAAGTTTATTTGCTCAATGTGCGACAGCTACATAATGACTCACATTCATGTTATTCCATCACTGAGGAAAAACTTAATTTAAGAATGGTCCGTGTGTGAAAATTCCTCACAGAAACAGTTTTGAAGGGAAAAATAAAAAATAAAATAAAAACCTCACTGATCAGGTTTTAAATAGTTCACTGCATAACATGACAAAAGCACAAAGGCTTGTTCAAAAAACATATTCATTGTTTTTCCTACACTGCAATAGTTATAATGTCACCATGACGAACACCAGACATTAAGTTTAAGCTAACACTGGTGTCTTGCTTTTTTTTTTTTTTTTTTTTTTAAATAAAATCATATACAATTGCATGTCACTATAGCAACATCCATAACAGATCAATTTGTTACGATCACTGTTTGGTAGAGTGAACTTCACCCGCTTTCCCACCCCTTCTCCCAAAAGAAAAAAAAATAAAGATTTTTTGAAAATCTTTGAAGACTAGTTTTGTCATAGGAATACATAACATCTACAGTATAAGTTAATAAATTTCAAGCTACTGTATAGAAATACAACACTAGCATGCACAATATTGTATCAAGAGTAATGCAGCAGTAATCATTTCACTGGAGAGTTATATAGGCAAGTGCAATTCCAAAAAAATAAAAAAGGAAAACAAACATTCAAGTTGCCTAAAAAATGTTTACCTTTCCCACTGTTTAACTCTCTTTTAATCTTTTCATTTCCCATCCCTCCCCCCTCAGCAGCCAGAGCAAAAGCCATAAATGAAAGAAAACCAAAAATAGTTTGTAATTCCAGTAAATCACTTTCAAAAATACAGCTAAGTAGACATGACATTATTATAAAAATAAGCAAAACAGGCTGAAATTATCACACCTAGACAATGGCATTTTGGTATCTGATGTATACAGTTTAACTAAAATGCAAGACTGTCATTCTATTGAACTTCTGAAATGTCGCCCCACAATGAGGCTGTCTCATTATCACTTAGTGAAAAAAGTCACATCCAATAAGTCTTCTACCTTGCTTTTTGGGCCAAGAACTAAGGGTTATAAAGATTGAGAATCTATACAACTTGAAAAATCAAAATATATTGTTGCTCATGCAATCCGTTTATGGAAAAACTATTGTTTGTTTGAACATGCAATTTTAATCTTATGACAATACAGGTTTGTGCAGTCTGACACAGAAATACTCAAACGTTTTTCTGGCGCAGAAAGAGGCCAAGTCCAGAGCCCTCGAAAACAGAAAGCTTCAAAGCTTTTCAATGTATTTATAGATGGAGGGGCACGCTTTTCAAGGCCATTGCATTACGTTGTATGTTTTCAAAACTCTCCTCATTGCCTGTGTTTTTCCATTTTGGACAATCAGTGGTACCAGATATATTCTTCAAAAATATAGGATAATTTAAATTTATTTACTTACCAATTCTGTTGTGCATGTTTTACCTCAGTTACCTCAATATAAACTAATTTTAGTCTAATTCAAGTTCTGTAAAACTCTAAATCAGTCTTTTTGTTTAAGGGAAAGAGTGAGTTCATGCATGACATGAACTCTCAACCATAACAATACATACAATTTGAGAGTTAAATTCTGCTTACTTGAGATGGCTTGGAAGCTCCATGATACGGGTTGTGCACTGCCCTGTGGAAACCTGGATTTAACTCCTGGGCTAACCTAGTCTGGCTAGGGATGTTGTTGGGACAATGTTCACAGCCCCCACCATTGCTCAGTAACACCTAGAGGCCAAACTAAAGAAATTGTGGTTTGTGGCCCCTGGCCAAGAATATTATGCATAGGATGAATTTGGAGTGGAGATATAAAAATAAAAGAAACCTGTTTCCCCTTCCCTAAGTAGACAAGAATGGTCACAGCAATATAGCCCATTAGAGGCTGGTTCCTATTGAGCTTGGGTATATTGCTGGACCCAAAAACAAAACAAAAATCTTGCTTACTTTTCTGTGTTTGTATTTAACCTTTTCTATTCTATTCACATCTTACAATTTATTAACAAAAAGGTCATTTGACAATTTCAAAATAAAAGGATAAATTATGCAATAGTGCTTGTTTTTGCAACTTTTACAATTTTCAGTTAATGTGCATAAATTTGACACTATTCTTGTAAAGACACACAGGCTAACCCCACACTGATCAGCCAATGTTCCTCAACCCAGTTCTAAACAGACTCCTCCCCTCCTGAAAACTGCCCCCAAAACAATCGACTAGTTTTAAGGCAAATTTAGTTTGTATGCTCATTTTTAACATGATCAATTTAGTCACGGTTTTAAAAGAGAATCATTTTCCAGTAATCACCTTATGACAGCCTTAATGTCACTATTTAAGCTAAACTACATGCAGCACCAAAATGCTCTGTTGTCAGCTGGACATATATAAAATAATTTGTACATTCCTGTTTATATGACAGCATTCAAGTTTCCCTTCATTGCTGAACTTTGGTACAGTCCAATGAGGAGGAAAACTATAGCAAACATTAACCTTAGCCATAAGCCAGCATGAAATGTTGGGTAAACATTATCTGGTTCAATTTCAGTCAACATTTCTGCAAAACTGAAAACAAACCTAATGATTTTTGAGATTATAGGTAGCTCTTCCTTCATGGATTTCTCTACCAAATAGCTCATTTCGTTCACTACATCACAAGTTTCCCAGGAGATATGAATAGATTTCACAAGCAAAAACATGAATACTATTCTGAACTACTAACATAGCTCATGGCACAGTGGGAGGAAAAAAAAAACCAAGTGAAAGCAAAATGGCAGTATAAATCCCTGAGGAATGAGCTGCTGCAGTTAGAGACCAGATGTTCTTTGAATTACCAATACAGCGCACAACATACAGACCTGAAACACTTTCTTTCTTTCTTTCCAGGGTGTTACAGATACCTATCTCCATCACACCTTAACCCATCCTCGCTCAATTAATTTAGATACTTCTTTTGCCCCAAACTAAAAGATAGACATGAAAAGGGAAGGGTGTTGCCTATGAACTAAGTTGGGGATCTTGTATGCTCACCTGCCTAAGATGATAAGAGGATAAATAAGGAAGATAACAAAAACTGTCCTGGATAAGGAGAATATGTTACAAACGGTCATGCTCTATGCCTGGGAGCTAGGATATATCCTTGCAACCATGGACAGGAATAACTGGAAAGACTGGATGGGCTAGTTAGTCTTTCCACTGTCATTTTTTACTATGTTACTCACCTATTATATATCCATTACTATTTTTCCCCCCAAAATTTCAAGCAGCTTCATTGCTCCTTGGGAGAGGTTTTTGTAGCTTTGGGAAACAAATCTTGATTAAACTAATCCTATTGGTCTGGGCAGGAGAAGTATGGCAAGCAACAAGAATTCTAGCAAAAATAAAACTAAATCAATGGCTTTAAGTCACATATGGCTACAACAGACATACTGTACTCTTGTTTAGTGCTAATACTGTCAGGTAATAAGCATTTTAAAACTAATAATCAGTTGTAGCCTAGAATGTAAGGCCCCACCCACATTCTAGATTTCTCAATCTGGGGTTAAAAGTATGCCATAACAAGTAGAGTGCACCTTGAAAAGCACACAGGTATGACAAAATATATACAGCACTTAAAATACTAGAAAAAACATATGAAAAGAAATTCTTACTGGAACCACAAAACTATTTTTGAAATGAGGGCCATTCCATTCAAGTTATTTTTCATCTTAATACCTTTAAGATTTCTAGCGTTAAATTAAAAACAGCTCCATTTTTATTAATAACTACAGAACAGTCCATATGCCAGTGTGAGGCCGTCATTCCGAACCAGCATAGCCAGTCTGACTTTCCACTAGTGGTATTTTGGCAAAATGTCGAAGAGGCAATCAAAGACAGGTGGTGAGGTCCTCCCTAGGAAGGTCACCCTCCCTTCCCCTCCCCCACCCTCGACCCCCCACTTGTGGGAAAAAAATAAAGACTGCGGTAGTAGCATCAGCGTGCGGCTGCCAGTCCATCTAAGGTTTAATTGTTGCCTTCTCCACCATCATCATCTTGCTGGTCACTTGTCCAGAGTGTTAGATTGTCACGAAGGAGCTGCATGATGAGTGTGGAGTCCTTGTAGGAGTCCTCATTAAGGGTGTCCAGCTCAGCAATGGCATCATCAAACGCGGTTTTGGCTAGGTGGCATGCCTGCTCAGGAGCATTCTGGATTTCATAGTAGAAAACCGAGTAATTAAGTGCCAGGCCAAGCCTAATCGGGTGTGTTGGCTGCATATGCTCCTTGCTGATTTCATGAGCTTCACTGTATGCCTTCTCTGAGGACTCCACTACAGTGGCCCTCTTCTCACCAGTGGCCACTTCAGCCAAGTAGCGGTAATAGTCTCCTTTCATTTTCAGGTAGAAGACCTTACTCTCATATTGTGTTTCACTACAGTTCTTGATCAAGTAGTTGTCTAGCAGGCTCAGAACATCCTGGCACACAGCTTCTAGCTCCTTTTCAATCTTCTCACGGTATGCCCGTACCATTTCTATCTTCTTTTCATTTCCATCAGCAGATGTCTTCTGTTCAATGCTACTAATCACCCTCCAGGAAGAGCGACGTGCCCCAACCACATTCTTATAAGCTACTGATAAGAGGTTCCTCTCTTCATTGGAGAGTGGTTCATTCAGCTCCGTTACCTAGGGAAAGGAAAAAAAAAATAAGATTCTCAGTCTGTTTTTCCCCCCAAATTATCTGAATATGTTCACAATGTAAAACACTTTTAAACATATGTACATGCATGAATGCCTAGTATGATAATCTTCTATAACCAGCCCTTGGTGAGAAGACAGACTAAAAAGAGCAGGTTACTTGACTAAAATGGCAGACAGCAGATGTCATTTATTTACAAATAAGATATCCAGCATAATTTCTAACTTTCAACAGATAATTGTTTTCTTAATCATACTCAATCTGAAATGGAATATTCCAGTTTCATAATAGGAAATGACAGTGCTTTCTGTAAAAATAAAAAACTGCATAAAATTAGGTAAATGCTAACAGTCAGTTACAGACCATGGAGATGGGCCATTGCTGACTGGCAAGAGTACAGATGGAAGCAGGTAGATGAGTCTGGGTTGAACTTGGAAAACTGAACATGGACAATGCAATGGGGCCTGATACGATACATCCCAGGATATTAAGCAAGTTCAGAGAGGTGCTGGTGGATCCTTGGACACGGGAGTGGTACCGCAAGATTGGAGAAAGACAGCCTCCTCTCTGCTTCACAAAGTAGCATCAAAGAGAAAGCTGGACATTACAGGCCGGTTAGCTTACCTCAGAGGTGGGAAAATACATGGAGAATGCTGAAGGAAAGGATATTGAACTATCTATAATGCACTGGGTTGCAGGATCCGAAGAAACGGTTTTACCAGAGGAATATCATGTCAAATGAATAAGATTGATTTTTTTGATTAGGTGACTAGAGAATTAGATCAGTGTGATTAACTTAGATTTCAGCAAAGCTTTTGATACTGTTCTGCATAGGAAGCTCATGAATAACATGAGAAGCCTGGGAGTAGATCCCAAAGTGATGGAATGGATTACAAATTGGTTGATTGAGACTGTGCCTAGTGGTAAAAGGAATCTACCCTGAAGAGAGAACAGTGATAAATGGAATGTCTCAAGGATTGATTCTGTTCAATATATTTGTGGATGATATTGTGGACGAGTTACAAAGTCTGGCTTTTTGCAGATAACGCTAAGATTTGTAACTTAAGTGGACACACCTGAAGGAGCAGCAACAATGAAAAAAAATCTTATGAAGCTTGAAGAGTGGTCTGTGTTGGCAGCAAGGATTCAATGCCAAGAAGTGCATTTGGGATGCAATAACCTAAAGGAGCTATACGTGATTTGGGGGGCAGGGGTTATTTAAAGACTGATGTGCACGAACCGGGAGAGAGACCTTGGAGTGATTGTGTCTGACGATCTACAGACCGCAAAACAATGTAACAAGGTAATGGCTAAAGCTAGAGGGATGCTGGGCTACATAGAGAGGCATAACCAGCAGGAAAAGGAGGCAATAATGTCCCTGGTACAGGGTCTTTGGCGAGGCCTCACGTGGAGTACTGTGTTCAGTTCTAGAGAACGTATCTCAAAAAGGATAGAGACAGGATGGAAATAATACAAAGAATACAGTGTGGGATTTGCACCAAAAGACTGAGATGAGACTAAAGGATCTAAATACATATATCCTGGAGGAGAGGAAAAAGAGGGTAAAATATGATACAGACTTTTAAATACCTGAAAAGGTACTAATGATGCACAAGAACCAAACCTTTTTCGATGGAAAGAAAGCTGCAGATCTAGGGATCATGCAATGAAATTCCAAGAAGGTAGACTCAGACCATCAGAAAATATTTCTTCATAGAAAGGGTGGTGGTTGCATGGAATGCACTTCTGGAAGAGGTGGTAAAGACAAGAATGGTAATTAATTCAAGAGAGCATGGGATAAAAATAGAAGATCCCTAGTGGCTGGAAATGAAGAAAGGGGGTAACTTGCATTGACTTCAGGCATAAATAATAAACAAAAAGAAAGAAACCTGTCCTTATTTCATAAAACTTGTTATAATACATAAACTTTAAACCAGTATAATTACACCTATAAGTATAAAATGTATTAAAACACTTCATAAAAACACATAAGATTCACTTTAATTGGCCCAACCCAATACAACTATAAAGAATAACACAAACTCTAACATTAAATAACACATGCTGTATTTTGATGTATAGAATGTACCCTATCCGGCCCAAGCCATTACAATGCTACAAATCACTACACTGATGATCTTGACACGAGACCCTTGTTTCACTATATAAAAAACATGTTCCTAAGGGGATTACACAAATGTACCAGAAGACATCTACTAGTATTATATATACATCAAAAACAATAAGTGCACTGGAAGTATTGAAAATATTCCCCTTTTCTTGAACAGGTTTGAATGATGGTGTTTCCTAAAATGTGAAATGATCCAATATGTCTCAAAAATCGTATATAGGGGTTGTGCATGTAAAATCTACATATGAGTGTACAAGTAACCTTTGTGCGTAGTAAGAAAATTTTCAGAAGGGCAAGAGTACATGTATAGCTGCTGCCTTGCAGAAAAGTATGTGCGCAAGGGCATTCTGGAGGATTTTGAAATACACACAAAAGGTTTTACACGCTTAAATGGACTTTAAAAATTGCTAATTTTACACATACAACTCCTTTAAAAATTCACTCCATCGGGCTGAATTGTTAAAAGGACATGTATAAATGGGCTTTTAAAAATTGCTATATATGCTTTATGCACATAAATCCTCTTGAAAATTACTGTACCTCAAGTATGTGCATAAATCAAACAATTCGCGCATGCTTTTATACCTGCTAATCAAGTTGTGGATACTAAATCTGACTTCTCTTTTATCTGCAGTTTTTGGGTAGGGGTCTGGTGCAAGTGGTGGAGGATGTGGGTGAATTCGTGGAAGTCTTAGCAAACTGGTGCTTGGAAGTATGTGCACAAGAACTTTATGGTCTTTATCTGTTGGCATATTTCATGCTTCTATGTTATCACATCTATAGCACTACTTGATGCATGCATCTACAGGTTTATAATTGGATGCAATTGTCCAAGGAAAGAGAAGTATGTATTTTTTTTTTAAATAGCTGGGATGCAGTCCTGGAAACTGGAGCTAAAAATCACAAAAAAAAAAAACCCGTAGCAAGAATAATACATTACTACTGATTCTATTATGATTCTTGCTATTTTTTTGTGATTTCATCTCCAATCCCCAGACCTTCATCCCAGTTACTGGGGGGGGATACAAAGCAGTGTGGGGAAGTGCTTTTCTCACTCCCTGGCCAATTGCATACATCCACAAATCTAGTGGCAGATTTATACCCTTAGCTGCCCTTGGACATGTGGAAAGCTGGTTTCCTTCCCCCCCTGCCAAAAACTGCATGGCATCACAGCTAATGATATAAAGCAAGTAACTTCTGTAGAGGCTGGTCATAGGTACTTGCCTAATCTATTTATTGGTTAATTCATCCTTAACTGTTCTCCTGCCATTTAAATATCCCAAGGAAGCTCCTTAAAAAACATCTAACCTGGGGGCACTAACGAGCAGCGCAGCAAGATGACCGCCTGATTCGACTGCTCCGCTCACTCCCTAACTTACTAAGGCATTTTTAAAAGCTGATTCAGCCCTCGGCTCTCCCCTTCGCTGGCTAAGTGTGTGGGAAATGCTTAGGATGGCTACTCGAAAAAGAACTACGGATTTGAAGCAATTCTCTTTTAATAAAATCGGGGGGGGGGGGGGGGGGGGGGGGGGGGGGGGGGGGAGTTACCGCCAGATGGCGACGAACAAGCCGAGAAGCCTTTGGAACACGCGGGTGAAACCGCTGACTCGTGCACCGGGCCTGTGGTCAGCGCTGAACAACACACAGCTGACCCATACCCGGACTTCCCGACCCAGGCCGAGATGCGGAACTGGTTCATGAAACTGAGGGCTGACCTCAAAACACACAAGGCTGAATTACTGGCTTCCATGACCGCAATGAAAGAAGATCTAAATGCGATGGGGCATTGGGTGGATGATCTCGACGTTCGAGCTGACAATCAGGGTGCCCTGATGGAAACGCTAACAACTCAAAGCTTGATGCTGACTACAGAGATTGAATCCCTGTCTGAAAAAGTTGAGGACCTTGAAAATTGCTTGCACCGAGCGAATCTGCGTATCAGAGGGATCCCGGAAACCGAGCAATGTCAAGATTGTCTGGCCACAGCAACAGCTCTCTGTAAGCACCTTCTATCTTGCAATGGAACGTCTAAGGAGGAAGATACAGGGGAACCCACGATTGATTTAGAGCACGCTCATCGGGCCTTGGGCCCCAGAAGGGACAATCAATCTCGAGACACCATTATCAAATTCCACCATTTCAAAATTAAAGAAGAGGTTCTTGATCTAACCCTCACTGTAAATGGCATGATCTCGATATCTCTATTTACCACAATTTCAACTTGGAGAAGTGACCACTGCGCTGAGAAATGAAGAAATCAGATATCGGTGGGCTTTCCCATTTGCTCTCATTTTCCAGCAAAAGGGTATATCATACCATATAAAATCGATGGCAGACGCCATTGAATGCTTTAAACAGGCGGGAATCGCTATTAACTTTACTGCACCAACTAAACCGCTACAAGCTCCAGCGGCAGCTACGACTCCAAGATGGCGCCGACCAGGGCCTGGTCGTGGCCAACTGCGCAGACATCAGACCACTGCTTTGCCATGATGATACAGGCTGTCACCTTTCTGTGACTTTATTTCCAGTGCCTGGAAAGTTAACTGACAGGAGGTTATTTCAGTGTAAATTTATGACTCTGAATGGCTTTCACTTAATATGGGCTGAAATGAAGATTGAAGATTAATGCCAATTCTTTGTTCATGTTCTACTTTTGAAGGGAGGGGGGAGAGAGTGGTTGGTTGGGGGCCTATGCGTTGCACACCATGCACCCCTGGAACTGCGGTTTGCGATGGTTCAGCAAATCTCTATGTTTTGGGATTTGGGGAATGGTGTGTTCTTCTTGCACAATTCTTTGCAGATTTTTGAATCCTATGAAGGCTGTTTATCTCCATTTCTCTTATCACATGTTTTACACAGTCCTGGTGTCTTCTACCTTGCAGAATGTTTCAATGATGTTACAGATGTGATTTCCTTGTTCTTACAAATATCATGGTCAAGATAATCTCACTTAATGTTAAAGGTCTCAACACTTATAGGAAGCGCTTTCTTCTCAGGAGAGAAAGCAAATGTTGCTTACCTGTAACAGGTGTTCTCACAGGACAGCAGGATTAGTCCTCACATATGGGTGACATCATCAGGATGGAGCCCAATCACGGAAAACTTCTGTCAAAGTTTCCAGAACTTTGACTGGCCCCTACTGGGCATGCCCAGCATGGCACTAACCCTGCAGCCAGCAGGGGTCCCCCTTCAGTCTTATTTGAAAGCTACAGGCAGTGCCGAAAAATAAAATAACAAAATGTTACGAATCCAACACTGCGGGGCGGCGGGCAGGTTTCATGAGGACTAACATCCTGCTGTCCTGTGAGAACACCTGTTACAGGTAAGCAACATTTGCTTTCTCACAGGACAAGCAGGATGGTAGTCCTCACATATGGGTGAGTACCAAGCTGAGGATGTCCGAATATGCACCAAATGTACCCAACGGCGTGCAACAGGCACAACAACTGGGGTGGAATTTGGTAGAGGGCATCCTGAACCCCACCGGGCAGGTGGAAGTGTGTAGGTACGTCACGTTGGAAATAAGTTACGCAGGACAGACTGGCCGAAGATGGAATCTTGTCTTCCGGCTTTGTCCAAGCAATAGTGGGCTGCAAAGGTGTGGAGAGAACTCCAGGTGGCAGCCCTGCAAATGTCAGGAAGCGGCACCGATCGTAGGTGTGCTACTGAAGTCACCATGGCCCTCACAGAATGTGCTTTAACACGGTCTTGAAAAGGAATGCCTGCTTGCTGATAGCAAAGAGATATGCAGTCCGCCAACCAGGAGAAGAGAGTCTGCTTACCCACAGGTTGCCCTAATTTATTGGGATGGAAAGAGACGAATAATTGAGTACTCTTCCTGTGGGCAACTGTACGGTCTAGGTAGAACGCTAGAGCCCGTTTACAGTCAAGGGTATGCAGAGCCTGTTCCCCTGGAATGGAATGGGGCCTGGGAAAGAAGGTAGGTAGTATGATGGATTGATTAATGTGAAACTCCGAAACTACCTTAGGTAAAAATTTAGGGTGAGTGCGGAGTACCACCCGGTCCTGCAGGAGTTTAGTGTAAGGCGGATAGGTAACTAGGGCCTGCAACTCACTAACTCTGCGAGCTGAAGTGATAGCCAAAAGGAAAATCACTTTCCATGTGAGATATTTTAGGTCACAGGAGTGAAGAGGCTTGAATGGTGGTTTCATGAGCCAACCAAGAACCAGATTAAGGTCCCAAGAAGGGGCCCGGAGGATGTAAAGGTGGCTTGATATGGAGCAAGCCCTTTAAAAAGCATGTTACGAGGGGTTGTACTGATATAGGAACATCCCCGACATCTTTATGGAAGGCGGCTACCGCACTGACATGCATTCAGATTGAAGAAGTCTTTAAACCTGACTCTGACAAATGCCAGAGATAGTCCAAAAACCTTGGGATTGGACATGAAAAGGGATCAAGGGACTGTGAAGTGCACCATGATGTGTACCTTTTCCATTTATGGGAATAAGATTTTCTTGTGGAAGGCTTTCGCGAAGCAATCAGGACACGAAAAACCGAATCTGAAAGGTTAAGTGGTTGAAGGATTAACCCTTCAACATCCATGCCGTCAGGGACAAGGCCTGAAGATTGGGATGGCGTAGGCATCCGTTGTTTTGAGTGATCAGATGCGGGTCTGTTCCCAAGGGAATGAGCCTGCGGATGGAGAGATCCTGGAGTATAGGAAACCACACTTGGCATGGCCAGTGAGGTGCTATCAGGATCAAGGTTCCCTTGTCCTGACGTAGCTTCACGACAGTCTTCGAAAGAAGAGGAAGTGGAGGGAATGCATAGAGCAGACCGGTTGTCCACGAGAGGGAGAATGCATCTCTGGGCTGAGAGCACTCGCTCCGAATGAGGGAGCAGTAGTTGTCCACTTTGTGGTTCTGAGGGACACAAAGAGGTCTGTCTGGGGGTATCCCCATTGGCGAAAGATTGAGGTCGCTACTGAGGGGTTGAGAGACCACTCGTGTGGCTGGAAGACACGACTCAATTTGTCTGCCAAGACATTGTCCACTCCCGGTAAGTAGGTGGCTCTGAGGTACATCGAGTGGGAGAGTGCTTCCGACCAAATCTGCGCAGCTTCCTGACACAGAAGGAAGGAGCCTGTGCCTCCCTGCTTGTTGATGTACCACATGGCCACCTGGTTGTCCGTCTGAAATAAGATGACATGATTTGACAGGCATTCCTGAAAAGCCCTGAGAGCATATCGCATTGCTCAAAGTTCTAGGAAGTTTATTTGATGTTTGGCTTCCTCTGGAGACCAAGACCCTTGTGTCTGTAGATTGTCCACGTGGGCTCCCCATCCGAGGTTGGAAGCGTCGGTGGTGAGTATGAGTTGAGGATCTGGCACTTGAAAGGGCAGTCCCTGGAGGAGATTGTTGTGATTTTTCCACCAGGCAAGAGACAGACGGAGTGAGTCGGTGATGTGGACAATGGTCGACAAGAGGCTGAACAGCTTGAATCCGTTGTGACCTCAGAGTCCAATGCAAGAGTCTCATAGCCAGGCGGGCCATTGGTGTGACATGGACTGAGGACGCCATGTGTCCTAAAAGGACGAGGAACTGGCGAGCTGTTGCTGTATGCTGAGACTGTAACTGGTGAGCGAGAGACACGAGGGTTAGCGCTCGTTGTTGAGGGAGAAAGGCTTTTGCCTGCAAGGTGTCCAAGTCTGCCCCAATGAACGACAATGTTTGAGATGGGACTAAACAGGATTTTTCGTAATTGACGAGAAATCCTAGAGAAATTAGAATGTGTAGGGTCAAATTGAGGGACGACTGAGCGGCTTGCTGGGTTGGAGCCCTGATTAACCAGACGTCCAGATAGGGGTAGACGTGAACACCTTCTTTCCTGAGAAAAGCTGTGACAACCACGAGACATTTGGTAAAGACTCGTGGTGCCAAAGCTAGGCCGAACGGAAGCACGTGGTATTGATAGTGCTTTGGGCCTACTAAAAACCTGAGGTACTTGCGATGAGCTGGAGTTATCGCAATGTGTGTGTATGCATCCTGAAGGTCCAGAGAGCAGAGCCAGTCTCCTCTTTGCAGAAGAGGTAGAAGCGAGCCTAAGGTTACCATCTTGAACTTTTCTCGCTGTAGGTACTTGTTGAGAGCACTTAGGTCCAGAATTGGACGAAGTCCCCTGGATTTTTTGGGGATCAAAAAGTACCGGGAATAGAACCCTAGGCCTTGCTGCGAGAATGGGATGGGTTCTATTACTCTTAATTGGAGAAGAAGGGAAACCTCCTGCTCCAGAAGGACAGAATGGTCGGATACTCTCCATGCTTGCAGAGGTGGTGAGTCTGGAGGAAGAGCAAGAAAGTTTAGGTGGTAACCCTGAGCAATGATTGCTAGCACCCATTGGTCGGTTGTGATTGATTGCCACATGCTGTGAAAGTGGCACAATCGACCTCCCACTGGTATGCTTGGCAGAGGAATCAGGCTGCTGCTCTCCAATTGAAAGTCAAAAACCTGAAGCAGGCCCCGGCTGGGGAGCTGCTTGCAGCTTTTGCTTTCGGGTCTGGCGAGGCTGAGGTTTTTCAGAAGGCCTCGTAGTTCGGGACCTTGTTGGTGGAGGATTGTACTTCCTTGGACGGAAGAATGACTTCTTAGAGACCTTCCTAAAGGTCTGTCTTGAGGGAAGTCGGAAGGTATAGATGAGAGCTGTTTAAGGGTCTCATGATGGTCCTTTAATTCAGCCACTATTTTCTGGATCTGTTCACCGAACAGATTGTCTCCTACACATGGTAGGTCAGATAGCCTGTCTGGTACTTCTGGCCGAAAGTCAGAAGATTTGAGCCAGGCCCATCGTCTTGCCGAAATGGCAGCTGCAGACACTCTGGTAGAGGTGTCGAAGATATCGTAAGCTGTTCTTATCTCATGCTTTCCTGCTTCAAAACCCCTTGTTGACAAGGATTTGAAGCTGTTGTTGGAATTGTTCAGGCAGGGTTTCAGAGAAGTCCTGTATCTGCTTGAAAATGACCCTATTGTATTGGGTCATATACAGCTGGTAAGCAGCAATTCTGGAGATGAGCATGGCCCCTTGGAACACTCGCTGACCAATATTGTCTAGGAACTTGTGTTCCTTAACAGGAGGGGTAGATGAGTGAGGCTTCGTCCTTTTTGCTTTCTTTTGAGCTGATTCCACCACAACTGAGTGGTGGTCGAGCTGAGATTTTTGAAAGCCAAGGGCTGACTGTACTAAATAGGTAGTGTCAGCTTTTCTGTACTGGGGCAATGGATCCTGGGTTTTCCCAATTCATTTTGAGGAGGTCAAGAAGAACTTGATGAACGGGAATAGAAGTGATCACTTCAGGGGCATCCAGGAATTGGAGGAGCTCCATCATCTGGTGCCTATCATGCTGTTCCGTCTGAAGCTGAAAAGGGACCAACTCAGACATTTCCTTCACAAAATTAATGAAAGAAAGGTCCTCTGGAGGACAACGCTTTCTACTTTCAGTAGGAGAGGGAGGTGAAGGTAAGTCATCGGTGTCTGTGGAAGTATCACCACCCCAGGTGTCATAAGGATCAGCAGACTGACCTGTAGGATGAGAAGGGGGTTGGATACCCGAAGGCCCCGGCTAAGGCTCCGAGAAAATCGAAGGAATCGCCGGGGGCTCCGTGGACAGCCTGGAAGGCATCGGTGCTGGTATCGAAGCATCGATGGTGCCGATGTGCGTATCGCTCCCGATGAATGAATCGGTGGCAAGGGACAAAATGGCATCGATGGCTGAGGCAATACTCCCGAAGGAGGAATGCGGAACTGTGTTTCTCCTCCCGATGAAGCTGTCAATGGGGAGGGAGTGCACCGGAGCCATCGGAGACCCGGGAATCACTGGTGGAAGGGCGGTCATGAGCGCCTCCATCCGGGATAGCAGCGGTGCCAGCGCTGCTGTCATCGGGTTGGTGACCGGTTCCATTCTCGGTGCCGGTGTCGGAGGAATCTGGATCGGCTGGTCCAGGAGGACATCGACAAGGCAATGCAACTGCTCCAGGTTCCTCCGACACCGAGAATGGAACTGGTCACCGACCCGATGACAGCAGCACTGGCACCGCTGCTATCCCGGATGGAGGCGCTCATGACCGTCCTTCCACCGGTGATTCCCGGGTCTCCGATGGCTCCGGCGCATAAATCCGGGAGGATTTACGCGCGCAGGGGTTTTAAAATCTACCCCTAAGGGTATTATGCTGGGAGATCAGCAAATAAAGAAAGTTTGTAATGCTTATGACGTCCTTTTAATCTTAACTGATCCTGTTCACTCCTTAGAGGGTGTGATGAGAGAATTAAACATTTTTAGTAAAGTTGCGGGCCTCAAGGTAAACTTAGAAAAGTCAGAGTTCCTTGACATTAATCTGACCCCCTTGGCAGTGCAGACTATAGGGAAGAAGTTTCCATTTAGGTGGGCCAAATCTCATATTAAGTATTTGGGTATTTTACTATCAGCCAAACTGACTTTGTTCTCCCTTTGGTCGATAAACTCATCACTGGCCTTAGCAGATGGAACAAGAATACATTCTCTTGGCTCGGAAGAATCGCCATAACAAAAATGACAGTTTTACAAAAATTCCTTTATTTGTTCTCTTCTTTACTGGTATATATTCCCTCAACCATTTTACATAATTGGCAGAAAAAGATTTTTGATTTTATTTGGAGAAGGCGCCCCCCCCAGATTGGCTAGATCAGGGCTTTACCTGCCAAAGTTACAGGGAGGTATGGCGGTGCCTAATCTATCCTGGTATTATAGTGCATCCCAATTAAAGCCAATGTTGGATTTCCATCGGCGTGTAGCCCCAAAGCAATGGTGCAAATAGAGCAAGACCTTGTGGGCCCCATGGAGCTGACTGTTTTACTGCGGCAGCCCCGTAATACTTGGCGCCCAACTAAGCATATCCCCTGGTCGCTGGGAATTACTATGTGCATCTGGGCGCATAACAAACAAAAAGCTGGTTGGAAAACACCAATATTTTTATCAATCCTCCCTCATGAACAATGTGCATCTACCCACTGGCTATCAAACCCAACACATGCACTTATGGCGGGAAAAGGGTATCACTACTGTAGGTCACCTGCTCACTCAAGGCAATCTCCTCCCACGGGAGAGGCTGTTTGACTTCTTTCACCTTGACCACCGGGACTTCTTGGTATATTTATTTATTTATTTAAAATCTTTTCTATACCGTCGCTAAGTTATATACCATCGCAACGGTTCACAAATAGGCACATAAAATAAGGTAGGTATGTGTGGATTATCGTACATTCTAACAGGTGCCAATAAGGTTCGGTTACATGAGCAAGACTCACATTTTGTTTGCAGTATTCAACGCTCCAGTTCCCTAAGACCGGGAAGGACGTTGCTGGAATCTTACCTTGTCAACAGTGATGTGCTTAGGGGATCCATCTCCAAACTTTATCATTTATTCTTTCCATCCCAAATGGAGCCCTGCAAGTATATTACCCAATGGGAAACTGACCTGGGTAGACAACTGGGAGAGAAAACCTGGGGGGAGGTAGTCTCTTTGGCTAGACGGTGTTCTATATCCACCAGGCTACAAAGCAAACTGCTACAAAGTGCTCTATAGATGGTACCTTACCCCAGACAAACTTCATAGATTCTACCCCCATGTCTCGGATACATGTTGGCGTGATTGTGGGGCACAGGGTACTTATATGCACATATGGTGGGATTGTCCCCGACTCACACCTTTTTGGGATGTGGTCTTTCAATGGACAAGTGATATTATAGGTGTACCGGTTGCTCCCTCTGCCGCAACAGCTTTGTTGCATGTTTTTCCTGAGCCTATGGGCAAATCACACCAAAAGTTTAGCGCCCAATTGTTCATAGCAGCCCGCAGTCTACTGGCACTTAAATGGAAATCGGACCAACTGCCTCAGCTTAAAGATGTTATTGTAAAACTGCACTCATATTACCATTTAGCTTCTCTAACCGCTATAAAACACCATAGACTAGCTTCCTTTCAAAAAAACTTGGCAACCTTTTTCGGACTATATTATACAATTGTGATACATTCATTTTAATGCTTTAAGAACACTGGTAACCTACATCCTGGGATTTGTAAGACTAATGAGGATCATGTTGCATGGGGAGGTATATGATGCGAGTTACTGATATTTCTGTTTATGGATTGTTTTAGACTGGATAAATCTGCTTTCTTTTGTTTTGTTTTCTTTATGTTGGATTCTGTCATACTGGGGGAGGGGGGACATGAGGGGTAATTACTGCAACACTTTATATGTTCAAACTTTAATAAAAAAAATTTAAATTAAAAAAAAAATATCTAACCTGACGGCCTGGTCATTTTTAAGCCAATCATTAAGTAAACATTACATAAAATTTAAAGTTGAAATAAGATGATTTAATTATGAATGTATATGAATGATGCACAAAAGGATAATAGCTACAGTTGAAGCACTGACTGGCGCTTCAGCTCATGAGTCTTGAATTTGTGCTAATTTAATCCCTTTTTGTGACTGTCACTGACATACAGGCTGATACAGTAAAAATCGCAGGAGAGCGGGCGAGCATCCACTCTCCAAGCGCATGCACAGGCCACTCTCCTGTGCGCGCGATTCAGAAAAAAAAATTATTCAAATTAGGGCCCGTGGTAAAAAGAGGCGCTAGTGTCCCTAGCGCCTCTTTTTGGATAGGAGCAGCGGCTGTCAGCGGGTTTGACAGCTGTCGCTCAATTTTGCCGGCGTCTGTTCTCAAACCCGCTGACAGCCACGGGTTCGGAAACTGGACGCAGGCAAAATTAAGCGTCCTGTTTTCAACCTGCGAGCAGATTTAAAAAATTTTTTTATTTTTTTATTTTTTAATTATTTTTAACTTTTAGGACCTCCAGCTTAATATCGCCATGATATAATTAAGTTCAATGTTATTTACTTACTTATTTACTTATTAACCCGCATGTTATTTGTTAACTGTTTAGCAATATTATATCCTAATCTGTTTCTCAGATTTATTATGTTCAATGTAAATGTTCAATATAAACCGCTAAATGAAGCGATAGTTACGGTTCCTTGTAAACCGGGGTGATATGTATACTATACAGGAACTTCCAGTAATAAATAAATATTAAGTCGGAGGGTGTACAGAAAAGCAGTTTTTACTGCTTTTCTGTACACTTTCCCGGTGCCGAGAGAAATTAACGCATACCTTTGGGTAGGTGCTAATTTCTGAAAGTAAAATGTGCGGCTTGGCTGCAATTTTACTTTCTGTATCGCGCGGGAATAACTAATAGGGCCATCAACATGCATTTGCATGATGCGGGTGGTATTAGTTTCGGGGGGGTTGGACGCGCGTTTTCGACGCGCTATTACCCCTTACTGAATAAGGGGTAAAGCTAGCGCGTCGAAAACGCATGTCCAAAAGCATGTCCAAACGCGGGTTAACAGTGTGCTCTGCGGAGCGCACTGTACTGTATCGGCCTGAATGTTAACCATAAGGATGGAGAGGGGGCCTAAAACATAGGCAATGAAGCCAGTACCAACTGAACTGGAATCCAAAGGAACAATAAGAACCTTCCAGCTAGCCTCTTCTCCGCTCGACCCCTCCCCCTGAAAAACTAGCAAACAAAAGTTTTCAGATATACTATCTCTTGCTATTTTTACTCTCACCTCTAACTTACCAAAGGAAAAAGGTCAAACAATACACATTAAGGACAGACAAAAGATAAGAGCAATACAGGGATAGCACATGTTCTGATAACTTGGGTGCCAGCCAAAAACTGCCCAGCCCAACTTTTCTTTTGCTTATTTAATTCTGTTTTCACTCAAAAAATGTTTTTTTATTTCATTTTTTCACCACTTGTCTTTCTTCTCCCTTCAGCCTCTTCTGGCCCTTTCATTTCTCCAGACTATCTCACTTCTTTTCTCCTGCAGTCAGACCAGCAACAGCTCATCTGGCAGCCCATGGCCTGACCACAGCAGCTACATCTCTTCTTCCAGCCAAGGCCCAATGGTAGTAGCATGTTCTGGGATGGCGCCTGTTACAACAGAAGCAGCTCCTCTCCTAGGCAGAGGCCCACCACAGCAAAAGTAGCTCAATAAAAACAACTTAGCCAAAGACCAAAACAGTCATCAATTAATAAAAAAAATAAAGCAAATACACATACACCTAATAATTTAAGCCAAAAGAATAATTAAATCACCAAAAGAGATCTAATATTAATAAAAGTAAAACCAACAGTTATCTGGGAAAATTCTGGCTTGAATATTTTTTGCATTTAACCAGCTAAATTATAGATGGATAGATAACATTATCTGGCTAAAATTTAGCTGGATAACATAGGGGTGGTTTCAGGGCAGAATTAAGTTAGCCAGATAACTTTTCCAGATAACTCTGATCATGCCAAAGAGTAGTCCTAAAGATAGATGGATAAAGTAATCTGGCTATATTTAAGATAGCTAGTTGTATTCAATAGTGTAGTTACACCAAACATCCCTCCAAACTTACAGGCTGATGCAAATCCGTGTGCTCAGGCTAGTGCACAAGTTAACCCACAGTTGAATGTGCGTCCATAACCCTTGATGCAATAAGAAGATCAGCGCGTCCAAAACATGCATGCAAACCAGACATAGCTAATAGTGCTCATCACATGTAAATGCCATTTAAATGACGCTATTACCCCCTTATGTAAAAAATAACTGTGCGCCCAAAACGCACATTTTAACCCTTAAAACTTAATGCCGTTTTCAGGGCTGGTGTTAAGTCTTGAAGAGCCCCAAATGTTTAACAGAAAAGCAGAAATACTGCTTTTCTGTTGTTCCTGACTTAATATCATGGCGATATTAAGTCTGAAGAACCACAGAAAGCAGCAAAGAGAAAAAAATATAAAAAACAAGATCTAGACAGCGGTCAGTTTTGGAAAACGGATACTCAATTTACGAGCATCTTATTTTCCTAACCCATGGTTGCATGGGTTAGGAAAATGGATGCTCATAAAATTGATCGTCCATTTTCCTATTCTGCACACAATCACTTCTCCTGGGTCCTAATGCCGAGGAGGTGCTAGGGACACACAATTTCCCCTAGTGCCTCCTTTTTAATGCAGCAGCTCATTAGGGTACTGCATCACGTGCCTGGGAAAAGTGGATGGGCGCACATTAGGAATCACAAATGTCTGATTTTCCCGCACAGATATTGAATCGGCCTGTTAGCTAGGACTTTTATCCGGCCAGTGCCTATTACCCCTAGAGTATACAATCTTTTAGTCTCAAAGTCTTTCTGCAGTTCCTCACAATTGATTGCTGTTTAACAACTGTTAATAATTGTGTCATCTGCAAATTTAAACCCCTCATTCATTATGAGCCATGTCTTTACTCCCTTATAGAATTTTAAATAATTTTTTTCCTGATGTAAATCCAATGGGAAAGAATTTCAAAGAGCTACATAAGAACATGATTGCCATGCTGGGGAGGCCAAGGTCCATTGCACCCAGCATCCCATCTCCAACAATGGCCAATCCAGGTCGTAACCTGGCATATCCCATAAAGTAATCTAATTCCTATTACTCATCTCCAGGGTTAGCAATAGTTTTCTTTTGTCTACTTGGCTAATAATGTTATGGACTTTTCCTCCAGGAACTTGTCCAAACCTCTTTTAAATCCTGCTATGCTAGTCACCTTGATCACATCTTCTGGCAATAGACTCCATAGCTTGATAGTATGCAGAGTGAAAAAGTACTTTATACAATCTGTTTTGAATATGCTGGTTGTGAGTTTCATGGAGTGTCGCCTTGTTTTATTATTTTTTGAGAAGGTAAATAACAGCCCTTTATTTACCTGTTCCACCCTGTCATGATTTTATAAACTATCCAGCTTGTAAGTGAAGCTTAATATAGAATAGAAACCACACTAGCACAAGTAAAGTTCTCATTATATAGAAGATTTTGTTCACTACATGGGGAAGGCACACAAATGATAGCCATGCTGCCGATTAACTGTTGCCAAGTTTTCCAGGTGGGGTGCTGGTCAGGAAAAGGCAGGTGCTGCCTCTTGCTACGTAGCATGGTGCACTTGCCTCTGGAATGCTCTTAGCTGTGAAAGGGTTCATCAAGGCTGAGGAGGACATAGGCAACAACCCCTCTCTCATCAATGTTGACCATTCAGGGATACTGGCTTCCATTTGGCTGCCATGGCCTTTTAATGACTCTGGCAGGTTAGGCAATAGAACACTTAGGGTACAGGCTTGAGGAGTTCAGGAAAGAACAGCCACGGTCACCACAAAACAATAGCTCCCGACAGTCACACAAGCTCAAGGAGTCCTCAGCATTCTTAATCACTTTGAGGCCATAAGAGTCAAAGCATTTGTGCATGGAACTCTCAGGTCACACGTACAAAAGCTGAGTTTCAAATTTGATCCTGCCGACGCATAAATTTTGGGCACACAACTTTCTATGTGCACAAAATGTATCTGGACAAGAAGGGGCACCAGTGGAGGTGTTCCAGGGCTAAACCTTAGCCAGTGAGGCCACATATTGAGCACTTTCCAGCTAAGTTTATGTGCACAAATCTGCTTGTAAAAACAGCAGCCCTTCCTTTACTGGATAAAGTTCATTGGAGCATATCCAGCGGGAGACTTGATGGACCCCACTGAATAAAGCTATCCTGAGGTTTAAATGCCAAATGTGTAGTAGGCCAGCACTAACTTCAGCCTTTGAGGTGACAATTGCAGGATACTTGTCTGTCAGTCCTAGTGGGGTACTCCTCACATCCTTGGTCCTCTCATTCTCTGTCTCTAGCTCTCCCTTTTTCTCCCCAGCCCCCCCCCCCCCCCTCTCTCTCTGTCCCACTGTTTGTGAACTGACCTCTTTCTCTATTTGTATCTCCTTAGTCAGCTGAAATCCTACTCCAGAAGGCTGTACTGCAACCAAAGGTAAATGGCTCTCACCTGGTTTACATTTTGCAGCCTCTTATTTAGGCCTTAATCCTAAAATATGACCTTTATTCCTGCTTGTGAGGAGGAATTTAGAGCTTCTCCTAGTTTAATGAATAGCTCCCAAATACTTAATCCTTTGAGCGCTGATTATATTTCCTCCCCCTGCTAGCTCCAGTCTGTGCAATAATCTGCCTTTAATATAGAGAAAATTGCAATGAACCCCTTTTTTGTATTGAGACTTATACATCCTGTTTCCACCACCCAACGAGTTCATTGCATATTTACCGGTAATGAATATATTAATATAATTATCACATAAACATGGTTGTGTGCAATAAACAGTCCAACAACAAAACATAACCCTATTATTCCTATGTTAATTGGTCTATCATTGATTGCTATTGATATTACACAACATAAAAACAAAAATATACGAGTAGATTTTAAAATCGGCCCCACGAGTAAATCCCGGTACGTGATTAAGTGCCGGGTCTGTAAAGGGGGCAGGCCAGGGCTGGAGGTGGCAAGTATAGTGATCATTTGCCGCTGTACAGGGGAAGGGAATCCTGGCACACGCAAGGTGCTACTGCTCCACTGAAGCAGTAACAAATAAGAAAAAAAAATTGGAGCGGACTGGGAGAGAACTGGGGAAGGCCGCGATGCATCACCACGCAAAACTTGCATAATTCCCCGCACGCATATTATAAAATCGGCACGTCCATGTGTGCGTGCCGGTTAGTGTGCGCACATGTATTAAAATCTACCCCATCGTGTTTTATGCTTTTATTGTGTATTTTCTACTGTACCCTGCCCTCTCTCAGCCATCTCTCAGCCATCTCTCAGCCATCTCTTTTCCAAGTTGAACAGCCCCTTTTCCAAGTTGAACAGCCTCTCATCATAGGAAAGAAGTTCCATTCCCTTTATCATTTTTGTCACCCTCCTCTACACCTTTTTTAGTTGCACTATGTCCATCCTCAGATCAGAGTGACCAGAACTGCAAGCAATACTCAAGGTGCAGTCATACCATAGCTCAATAGAGGCAATATGATCTTTTTGGTTTTATTCTCTATTCGTTTTCAGATCATTCCTAACATTTTATTTGCTTTTTTGATCACCGTTGTGCACTGAGAAGAGGATTTCAACAAATTTTCAAGGACTTCCAAGATCCTTTTCCTAGACAGTGACTCCTAATATAGAACCAAGCATCATGTACCCATAATTAGGATTATTTTTCCCTATGTGCATCACTTTGCAATTTTCCATATTAAATTTCATCTGACATTCAGTTGGCCCAGTCTTTTAGTCTCACAAAGTCTTTCTGCAGTTCCTCACAATTCACTGCTGTTTAACAACTTTGTGTCACCTGCAAATTTAAACCCCTCATTCATTATTCCCTTTTCCAGATCATTTATGAATATATTAAACAGCACAGATTCCAGTATTGATCGCTGTGGTACTCTATTATCGACCTTTCTCCATTTGGAAACAGACCATTTAATCCTACTCTCCATTTCTGGCCTTTTAACCAGTTACCAATGCACAATAGAATGTTCCTCCTATTCCATGACTTTGTAATTTCCTGAGGAGTTTCTCATGGGGGACGTTGTCAAATGCTTATATCAACTAGCTAAACTTTATCTACATGTTTATTTACAACTTCAAAAAAGGATCCTTATGCTCACCTTAGGCAGCAGAGGGCCTCAAAGCCACAGTTGGCACCCTAGCCAAAAACAGGGCTAGTGTTTTGACTGGATTAAGGAGAGCTCAGAGTGAGACTTGAAAATACCCAACAATCTTTTAGCAGAACCTTGTTGTTGATGGGACCAAGGAGGTGGAGGAAAATGTCTACTTAGCTGATAGAAATGTCTTAGCAGCCAATTCAGATACCTCCTGGCTGAGGAAGGTGTGTCTGGAGTGATAATGGAGAGTATCTGAAGCAGACAGTGGTCTTTAATCTGGGACACCACTTCCTTGATCTAACCACCAAAGAGATTCTTGCACTGCAAGGTATAACAAGATTTTCCTGGACATCAGGACAGAGATCTGAAGCCTGCAGCTAAACAAGTTTGCAAGCACCAATAGCCACTGTAAAAACCCCTAAAGCAGTCTTGAAAACAAAGAATTTTCTGCACTCTATACCCTTGTACACCAACAACTCCAAGGCATCACACTGAGGAAGCTACTCTGCCATCTCTTTCATACTATTCAGTATGTCTCACAGAGCCATGGGCATGAACAGCCAAGCAGCTGGAAGGAGTAAGGAGACCATCTCTGTGCCGTGAAGGGCATTTATCATTATTGAGAAAGAAGCCCTGGGACATTTCATTGCAACTATCTTCATCTGCTGCTATATGTGCTGCCTGAAAGGCACCAGAGATGCTATCAATTTAGGGACCACTTCCCGATGACATCAAGTAAACAGCCAGCAGCGGCTGCTGGAAGCGAATGCCAGGCAGTACGCGAACAGGAGTGTGACAAAGGAGCTCCTCTGTACCTGATTAGCGATGCGATAATACACACTGTGTCTGTATTATTTCGGTTTGCTGGCTACTATTTCTGATGCTGATTTTTTCAGTTTAGTGTTCTCATGTTCTTAAGGAAATGAGTGTATGTCTAGTGGGGGAGAAAAAAAATAGGAAGACCAGGTGATCTGGAGGGCAATCATTGATATTTCCTATTAATACTTTGAAAGCAAGTTAGGGAGATAGATGATACTGAATACTTTGGGGGGTTTTTTGTACCCTGGGATTATAGGATCATGCAAAGTTAATATCCCTGTTTTAACTGGACAAAGGATATATGCTGGATCTACCAACTGCGTTTTCCAACTAGCGTACCATGGTTGAAGTGCAGGTATGCCACAAGAAGAGCACATGAAGAAAAGCTGAAGTGCTGGCAATCTTCATTTTCTCTTTCCTTCCAGGCTTGCAAGAGGTTCCGCTACCAGCTGGTGCAGCTATCTAGTGCTGCTTTCCAATCTTATGCCCTTCTCTGTAATTGAAGCTGCATGGTCTTGCAAGATGCACTAATCTTGTGCTGTTTTGATTGCAGAGGCAAGCTGGCAGATGAAGAAGCAGCAGCAGAACCAGCTCAGACTTCTACAAGTTACAGTTGGGAGGGAGAGGAGGGAAGAAGGTACAGATTAATGTGCCATAATATATGGTGGGCGGGGGGGGGGGGGGGGAGGAAAAGAAAGGGATGGAAAGTAATAATGCCAGGAGTTGGGGGATAAAAGAAGAGGGGAAGAAAGGGAAGGTGGTAATGGTGCCAGGGAAGGGATAGAGAAAGAGGGAAAAGATGATGATGCCAGCGCTGAGGCTGGAAGAAGAAGGAAGGGAAGAAAGGTAATGGTGCCAGGGGTGATAATGCCACGGCGTGGGGACAAATGGAAGGGAAAAGAAAGTGATGGTGTCTACAAAGATGTGAACACTGTGCAGAGTGTGTCACAACATAGCCACACAAAAAGGTTGGGCAGTGCTACATTAAGACATAGAAAAGTTAGCCCCCCCCCCCCCAGAAAGCAGAGTTGCTTACATGTAACAGGTGTTCTCACATGACAGCAGGAGGTTAGTCCTCACATATGGGTGACATCATCAGGATGGAACCCAATCATGGAACACTTTTGTCAAAGTTTCCAGAACTTTGACTGGCACCTACTGGGCACGCCCAGCACAACACCAACCCTGCAATCAGCAGGGGTCCCCCTTTATTCTCGTCTTATAGTAAAAAGTACATGCGAAAAATCTACTAGATAAATGAAGCTTGACCAACGTGCCGCAAATGCGCAGTAGAGCGCAACTCCACCGCGTATGCGCGGGTAGCATGTCGATCAGAGCTTGCCTGTAACAAAAATGGCGCGGTGAGGAGCAGTAGCGGCGGCACGCGCAAGGGAGGGAGGGACCTCCCCCGGAGATCTTATGTCTGCGCCATCTGAAGGGGTTGTGAATGAGCTGAGAGAGGGGGAGTGACTGGGGAGGGAGGAGAGGAGGGGGGAGGAGAGAGAGGGGAGGAGAGAGTGAGGGGAGGGGAGGTGGGAGGGAGAGAATGAGGGGAGGGAGGAGAGAATGAGGGGAGGGAGGAGATGGGAGGGAGAGAATGAGGGGGGGAGGGGAGAGGGGAGAGGGGAGAATGAGGGGAGGGAGGGAGGGAAGACTTGAGGGGTAAGGAAATTGTCTGAAAAAAAAATGTTAATGTAGCCCGTTGTTACGGGCTTAACGGCTAATAAAATAATAAATCATAAGCGAACCCCAACTCCGCTGGGTGGTGGGTGGGTTTCGTGAGGACTAACATCCTGCTGTCCTGTGAGAACACCTGTTACAGGTAAGCAACTCTGCTTTCTCACAGGACAAGCAGGATGGTAGTCCTCACATATGGGTGAGTACAGAGCAGAGGATGCCGGAGCAATGCACCAAATGTACCCAAAGACGTGCAACAGGAACAACAACTGGGGTGGAATTTGGTAGAGGGCATCCTGAACGCTACCGGGTTGGTGGAAGGAAGCTGGTACCTCAGTTCGCAAATAAGTTGCGTAGCACAGACTGGCCGAAGATGGAATCTTGTCTGCCAGCCTTGTCTAAACAATAATGGGCTGCGAAGGTGTGGAGAGAGCTCCAGGTAGCAGCCTTACAGATGTCAGCAAGCGGCACAGAGCGTAGGTGCGCTACTGATGTTGCCATGGCCCTGACAAGAGTGTGCTTTAACACGGTCTTGAAGCGGAATGCCTCCCTGTTGGTAACAAAAGGAAATACAGTCCGCCAACCAGGAGGAGAGTCTGCTTCCCACAGATTTGCCCAATTTGATGGGATCAAAGGAAACAAACAATTGAGTGCCCTTCCTGTGGGCAGCTGTACGGTCTAGATAAAATGCTAGAGCACTTTTACAGTCAAGGGTATGCAGAGCCCGTTCTCTTGGGTTTGAGTGGGGCCTGGGAAAGAAAGTGGGTAGTATAATGGATTGATTGATATGAAACTCTGATACTACTTTAGGCAAAAATTTAGTTGAGTGCGGAGTACTATCCTGTCATGCAGAAATTTAGTGTAAGGCTGGTAGGTGACTAAGGCCTGTAACTCACTAACTCTGTGATCCGATGTGACCGCGAAAAGAAAAATCACTTTCCATGTGAGATAGCGGAGATCACAGGATTGGAGAGGCTCAAACGGTGGTTTCATGAGCCTTCCCAAAACCATATTGAGGTCCCAAGAAGGGGCCGGAGGGCGCAGTGGAGGTTTAAGGTGAAGCAAGCCCTTCAAAAAGTGTGTGACAAGGGGTTGCACTGAAATGGGTACATCCCCCACACCTTTATGGAAGGCGACTGACATATACCCTGATAGAAGTTTTGAGGCCCGACTGACAAGTGCCAGAGATAGTCCAGAAACTTTGGAGTGGGGCAGTGAAGGGATCAATGGACATGGAAGTACACCATCCCGTAAACCTGTTCCATTTATAACGATAAGACTGCCTTGTGGAAGGCTTTCGCAAAGCTACTAGGACATGGGAAACCGGCTCTGAAAGGTTAAGAGGTTGCAGTATTAACCTTTCAACATCCAGGCAGTCAGGGAGAGGGCCTGGAGGTTGGGGTGACAAAGGCAGCCGTTGTTCTAAGTGATCAGAAGTGGGTCCTTCCCCAGAGGAATTTGCCGGTGTACTGTGGAGGTTGTGGAGAATTGGAAACCTGGCGCGGCCAATGAGGGGCTATGAGAATCATTAGTCCTTTGTCCCTTCGCAACTTCACGAGAGTCTTTGAAATGAGTGGAAGTGGAGGGTAAGCATAAAGGAGACTGCTGGCCCACGAGAGGGAGAAAGCATCTCTGGGCTGGCAGTGTTGGCTGCGAGTGAGAGAGCAGAGGTTCCCTACTTTGCGGTTGTGAATTGATGCAAACAGGTCTATGAGAAGGTAACCCCAACGCTGGAATATTGAGTCCGCTACAGTGGGGTTGAGGGACCACTCATGCGGTTGAAAAGTGCAACTCAGCTTGTCCGCCAACACATTGTCTACTCCGGGCAAGTAGGTGGCCTTGAGGTACATCAAGTGGGAAAGGGCCTCCGCCCATATCTGTGCAGCTTCCTGACACAGAAGGTAGGAGCCCGTTCCCCCTTGCTTGTTGATGTAACACACGGCCACCTGGTTGTCGGTTTGAATCAGGATGACCTGGTTGGCGAGGTGATCCTGAAAAGCTCTGAGAGCATATCTGATTGCACAAAGCTCCAGGAAATTTATCGGGTGTTTGGTTTCCTCTGGAGACCAGATGCCCTGAGTTTGCAGGTGTGCAACGTGTGCGCCCCAGACGAGTTTGGAGGCATCTGTTAAGGTTATTTGAGGATCTAGAATCTGAAATGGGAGGCCTTGTACCAGATTGGATTGGTTTGCCCACCAAGCTAGCGATAGACGGATTTGTTTGGTGATACAAATTGTGGAGGACATTGGCTGAGAAGACAGCCCACTGCGATCTTAAGAGTCCACTGCATTACTCTCATAGCGAGGCGAGCCATGGGAGTGACATGCACTGTGGAGGCCATATAGCCCAATACTATCAGGAAATGACATGCAGTTGAATGTTGTCGAGACTGCAGTCGAAAAGCCAGAGAAGCGAGAGTGAGAGCTCGATCCTGAGGTAGGAAAGCTTTCACTCTTAGAGTGTCCAAGTCGGCCCCTAAGAACGATAGAGTTTGCGAAGGAACTAGTCTGGATTTTTGATAGTTTATGAGAAAACCCAGGGATATCAGGGAATGCAAAGTGAGGCGAAGGGACGTCAGTGCGCCTTGCCGAGAGGGAGCCCTGATCAACCAATCGTCCAGATAGGAGTAGACGTGGACACTCTGACTCCTGAGGTAGGCCGCTACCACCAAGAGGCACTTGAAGACGCGTGGGGCAGATGCTAGGCCGAAAGGTAACACTCAATATTGGAAGTGTTTGGGGCCTACTAGGAATCGCAGGAATCTGCGATGTGACGGAGTAATTGAAATGTGCATGTAGGCGTCCTGAAGGTCTAGAGAGCAGAGACAGTCTCCCCTTTGAAGAAGGGGAAGTAGAGAACCCAAGGTCACCATCTTGAACTTTTCTCTTTGTAGGTATTTGTTTAGAGTGCGAAGATCCAATATTGGGCGCACCCCACCTGACTTTTTTGGTATCAGGAAATACCTGGAATAGAACCCTTGCCCCTGTTCTGAGAGGGGCACTGGTTCTATTGCTCGGGACTGGAGGAGGAGGGAGATGGTGAATGGCCGGATGTTCCCCATGTCAGTCGAGGGGGGGAATCCGGTGGGTCAGAGAGAAAGCTGAAGTGGTAACCTTGGGATACTATTGCAAGTACCCACTGATCTGTGGTGACTGTGTGCCATAGGCTGGAAAAGTGGCACAAACGGCCGCTGACCGGAATGGTCGGAAGCGGAAACTGGTTACTGCTCTCTAGAAGGGAGTCAAAAACCTGCCGCTGGACCTGGTTGAGTGGCTGGCTGTGACTTCTGCCCTCTAGGCTGCCTAGGTTGGCCTTTTTGGTAAGGCTTAGAAGGCCGACCCCTGGATGCTGGGGGATAGTATCTCCTCTGCTGGTAGAATTACCTCTTAGAATCCCTCTTAAAAAATCTTTTGGATGAAGAAGAGGGATCAGAAGGCAGTAAGGAGAGCTAGCACAGAGTCTCTTGGTGGTCCTTGAGCTGCGCCACTTCTTGAATCTTTTCACCAAAAAGATTATCCCCGGCAAAGGGCAAATCAGCCAATCTGTCTTGCACCTCTGGTCTGAGGTCTGAAGATTTCAGCCAGGCCCATCTCCTTGCCCTGATACCAGCTGCCGACACCCTGGAAGCGGTGTCAAAGATGATCGTACTTCATGCTTACCAGCATCTAAGCCCTTTTGTGCTAGGGCATGAAGTTGGTCCTGGAACTGCAGAGGTAAGGCTTCAGCAAAGTCTTGAATCTTCGTGATCAAGGCCCTATTATATTGGGTCATGTAGAGTTGGTAGGATGCAATGCGAGAGATGAGCATTGATCCATGAATACCCATCTTCCAAATGCATCCAGGAACTTCTGATCTTTCCCTGGGGGAATGGATGAATGAGGTTTGGAGGGTCTGGCCCTCTTTTGGGCTGACTACAACCACCGAGTGATGATCCAACTGAGTTCTTTGGAAGCCAGGGGCTGACTGAACTAAGTAGGTGGCATCTGCTTTTCGGTTAACAGGTACCACCGAGCCAGGGTGCTCCTAGTTTCTCTTCAAAAAGTCCAAAAGGATGTCATGAATAGGGATGGACATGATTTCCTTTGGAGCATCGAGAAATTGTAGAAGCTCTAGCATCTGGTGTCTAGAGTCCTCTTCTGTCTGAAGCTGGAATGGGACTGTTTCAGACATCTCCTTTACAAAATTAAAAAAGGACAGGTCCTCTGGAGGAGAACGCTTCCTTTCATCAGGAGGGGAGGGCTGTGAAGGTAGATCAGAATCCTGGGTCGAATCGTCGATCTAAGGATTATAAGGGTCATCACCAGCTCCCAAATGTTCTTCAGAAGGAAGTAACGGAGTTATTCCTGAAGGCCCTGGCCTGGGCATCGATGGTCCCGAAGGAGGAATCTAAGGCATCGATGGCGGCATCGAGGGAGGCACCGATGGAATTGGTGACATCAATGGATGTGTCAGTGGCAGCACTCCCGATGGTGGAATGAAGAGTGGTGTTTCTTCATCTTCCTCTTCCTCTGATAAGGGAATTGGCAAGGAAGGAGTCGGGTCCCTCAGATCCACCGGTGGAAGGGCACCAATTAACCTGTCCATTCTAGCCAATAGCGGTGCAAGCGCCATGGGTATCAGATCGGTCACCGGAGGAGGAACCGGTACCAATGGAAGTTGGAAGCCCTGGAGTGCTTTGCTGATGGCCTCTTGGATCATCCGATCCAATTCCTCACGGAAACCTGGGGCATGAATACCCGGTTCCGGAGTGGGAGGTAGCACTGGCGTAGCCGGAACGTCCAACGGTGAAGGTGGAATTGCGGATCCTGGCACCTGTCCAGGTGGGGAAGGCCTCGGTAATCCAGACAGAAGAGGACGAAGCCTTTTCTGTACGGGGCTTCAATGTCGGAGGCTCAGACAACGTCAATGACGAGGGTTTGCCGGTATCGATGGCTCGAGTTTTACGATGATGGTGACTATGTTTTTCTCGATGTTCCCCCCAGTGTTTTTCCAGAGGGGGTCAACACCCGTGGAGTCGTCGAGGCTGGTCAGATAGCAGCGGATTCCCGGTGCTGACGCGACGTAGATGGCACTGGTTCAGACGACATCGAAGCTATCGATGGAGTCGGGGTTTTTGGCCGAAAGAGAAGACCCATCTTATCGAGCTGAGCCTTGCGACCTTTTGGTGTCATTTGGGCACATTTGGTGCAAGTAAGGACATCGTGGCCGGATCCTAAGCACATCACACAGACCATGTGAGGATCAGTGATGGACATTGTTCGAGTGCAGTCGGGGCACGGACGGAAACCCAATGCCATGGCTTAGACAAAATTTAGTCGCGGTGTGGTCGATCGCCGGTAGGCCGCGAGGGACAAACTAGACGAGAATCGACCGCAAAACGGGCAAAAAAAACTTACCATTCGACCGCGGAGCAAAGAAATCAATAAGGGGACCCCTGTGGGGTAAAATGTTTTGAAATTTTTAAAAAAAGTTCCGTAAGGAAAATTCCTGTCAGGAATCTCTGAAGAGCTCCTTAACCCACGTGGCTTCTGCTGCGCAGAAAAAAAAGAAGACTAAAGGGACCCCTGCTGGTTGCAGGGTTGGTGCTGTGCTGGGCATGACCAGTAGGTGCCAGTCAAAGTTCTGGAAACTTTGACAAATGTGTTCCATGATTGGGCTCCATCCTGATGTCACCTATATGTGAGTACTACCATCCTGCTTGTCCTGTGAAAAAGCACCCGTTTTCGCAAGAGGTAAAGGAAAAAAGGAGCTTATATGAATGAGTGATGTTGGCACATGGGGCTAATCTGGTTTTGTTTCATATGTCTGAACTGTCAGAGTCTGACTGATTCAAAGAAAAAGGAGTATTATACCACCAAAATTTAAGAAAGCAGGGAGTTCCTCTAGGGAGCTGTTGAATACAGTAACATTTTTGACACACTCCTCTATCACTTGATCATGATGTTTTGGGTAGCAAAATGATAGACTTGCAATTTTATTTTTTTTAAAATTCACAATTTGTGTAATGAGTTTTATCTCAACTGTCACTTGGAGAACGAAAGATTTCAACGGGATAATTTTACAACTGTATTAGCAATAAAATCGTAATTATCATGAATAACTCCCATTGCTACTTTTGCAAACCAGTTTTTATCTCTTTCACAACTAATTCTGAAGATGCTTACTTGTGATCATGATCCTATAAATTATGAATCTGTATCCTCTTTACCATTCCTAAGATAACTGAAGGCATGGATTATAAATAACTAAAGGAGCTCCTAGATGACCATGAAGTGCTAGACCATCAGCAATTTGGCTTTAGAGCTAATCATAATTCTAAGCCCTTACTGACTTGAGGTTTTGATGATGGAAAAATTTTTTTTTTATATTCCTGGATATTTTGCCAGCTTTTGACACCCTTAATACTAAGTTAGTAACACATTTGTCTAATTTGGGAATTTGTGGTTCAGATCTTATCTTACTGACAAGAGTCCAAAGAGTCACCATAGGTTCATCTTGGTTTCCATGCAGAACTGGTATCTTGCAGGGATCTGCTATGCCATGTTATTCAACATTTAAGACTTCTGTATGATACTGATGAATCTACCAAATTTATGCTAATGATATACGGTTTGCTATTTCTGTTGTAAATGTGATCGATATGTTTAGAGATGCACTGGCTATCTTCCAGTACATTAAAATTAAATCTTAACAAAACAAATATTTCTGTCGAGATTTACAGGTGTCAGGGTCAATAGGGTTTGAATCCGTGGCCATGAACTTGCTGCAGGGCTCCTGCTTTTCTTAGGAGTCCTAGTATTACCACCTTGAATTCCTGGGAAAGCTAGACATAACTCTGCAGCATCCTAACTGGACCAGAACTGGATGTTTCCCAAATTGACATTATATAAGATATACCTAGAAGGCATACAGTTACTGGTTCTCAGCACCTACCCCACTGAAGCACTCTCTGTCCAGTCTCTGATCCTGACTTCATTCCATAGTTCCTGGCTGTACTTGTGTTCCAGAGTTCCTGTCCTGTGTGTTCCCGTCTTACGAACTTGTTCCTGGCTTCTCATCCAGTTCCAATATCCTGTTCTGTACTGAGTTCCTGTCCTCCTGCTCAACTCCTTATTAACTGTGCCCTGGCTTTGCCTATCTCAAGGTACATACCTTCCCTTTAGGGAAGCCTATGCTTGCTGAGCCTAGACCAGGGCTTCCCAAACTTTCAGCCAATATAACCCCCATTCTAACACTTGAAAATTCCCATGACCCCAGAGGACAACCAAAACAAGTTAGCAGAGGTGCAGTCCCTCGCCAACAATCATTCCATTTGCATCCTCACCACAATCCATATGAACCCCTCTCTCCACCAACATATCCCTTAACTCCTCTTACTTCCCCAGCCTGCCCCTCTCATCACCTTCAGCCCTTTTTGCATTCTCCAGCTGATTCTTTCATCTGTCATCCCCTCCCTTTCACCTCCCAGCCCCCCTCTCACATCACGAGCTGACCTCCTCTTGCCCCGTCCTCTGTTACATCCCCCAATTTTCTTTCGTTTCCCTCTCTCACCCCCCACGGTCAATCCCTTTCCAGCTGATCCAACCCTCAAACCCTTCTGGCAAAAGATCCCTCCCTTCAAGCAGTCCCTTCTCTAAGGGACTGCTTGAAGGGAGGGATCCTAGTCAGGGAGGGAGGGATCCTAGTCAGGATCAGTGATAACATTTTCCTTTGGGCCTTGGGCCCAAGATGGATGCCAACTGGCGAGAAAAGTGGGCAAGCTGATGAAAGGGGTAACGTTTTTGTTTTGGGTAGATTCAGTGATGGGTGAGGATGAAGAGCTGTGGCTCCCAAACCAGTGCAAGCTTACAAGTCCTGCAGCAGCACAATCCCTCCTTGTGCAGGGCTACCTTTTACCACAGAAACTCATGCAAGGGCAGTGCCACTACTAAAGCTGCAGGTGCCTAAAGAATGCCATCATCTGACTCACTTGTGACCCCAGCTGAAGGATTTGTGACCCCATTTGGGGTTCCAACCCACAGTTTGGGAAGCCCTGGCCTAGACCTTCCCGACACTGGGCCCAAATACCCCCATATTTTTTTCAGCTGGGTGATCATAAGATCACAATCTCTGCTCTAGGCTGTGACTTAGGTGTTATACTTGATACTACACTGTTGCTTAAAACACAAATATAATTAAAAATACATTTTATAAGTTGTGGCTATTGAAGAGATTAAAGTCACTCCTGAGAATTTGCAAGCTCTTGTTATTCCAAGCCTATATTATTGCAGGGCAGTATATGTTAGTTTGCTGGTGACAACCCTCTGCTCCTTCAGGTGGTGCAGAATGCTGAGGCTAGGGTGCTGGTGGAGGCCCAACTTTCAGAACACATCTCCCCCATTCTTTATAGGTTGCATTGGCTCCCAACTGTATGGAGGTTCAAGTTTTAAATCCTCACAATGATTTTTAAGTTATTGAATTCTGAGGCACCTTATATCAGTGCACTATTAAAGATCTATATTCTAGACCAAATGTTTTGTTCATATGGTACAAACTTATTGGAAATACTATCATTAAGACTGATGGATTCATTTCTGAAATTAGGGAAAGAACATTTTCTGTAGCAAGACCTAAGATGTAGAATGCACATCCGAAAAAGCTAAGGGATGAAAAGACTTTTAAAAAAAAACAACAAAAAAACCTTAACATTTTCTCTAAAGAGGCATTTATGACTCTCTCAGACTGTTACATAATGAAGGGGCACAAATTATATAGATGGTTGATTTTTCAGGTACAAAACGTCTTATAATAGACACCAAATACTGATTATTTTATGGGCAAAAATAAAGAGATAGATCTCCACTATTTCCATTTTAATAGGTGCATTCTAGGATTCACAGTATGAGTGATTTTTGTTATGTTTGTTTTAAGATGGTTTTGTGTGTGTAAAACCTAAGATACTGACAAATCTATCCAAAATCAAGGATTTTGGATAGAACAAGTCAATTATTTTAAATAAACTAGCTCATGAAAAACTGGTAGGATGCTATGCTGATACTGAGCATAGCCCCTTGAAAAATCTCTTCCCCAAGGAAGTCCAGGGTACAAGTATCTTTCACCAGGGATACCAAGGAATGGGTTTTGGGCCACTTTGCCTTCTTGACAGATTTGACTACCACCAATTGACAGGGCAGCTGCTACTTCTTGAATCTATTAATTTGCTGGACACGATATATTGCATCAGTCTTATTAACTGCAGCCACAGAGAGGGGACTCTTCCACATTCTGATCTGTGCATTCTGAAAGGATCTCATGGATGGGCACTGCCAAGATATCCTTTGGGGATTCCACAAAGTGAAGCATCTTTGCCTTGTACTCTTCCTCCGTTGCAACATAACAGAATGGTGAATGCTATTTAATTTAACAAGATCATTGAAGGAGAGACCCTCCAGAGATTACCCCCTTTCCTGTAGAGGAGGGTCCAGAGGGAAAACTGTTGACCTCTTCTGATACAAGAAGTTTTCAGTTCCATAGCTACAGTACCTGAAAGTAATCTGCTTTGAGTGGCTGAAAGGTGGAATATAAAAATCAAATCATATAGCTGTACACCCCCCCCCCCCCAAGCGTGGACCTGGACCTGAGCAGACAAGGTCTCACAGGGCAGCACTTGTTGTTGGGATATAGACTCCAATGAGCTCATGTGCATAAGTGAAGCTTCCTCCCCAGAAGGACTGGGGATTACTACTTGTGTGAAGGCTCCTGATGTCAACCTCTACCCTTCCAGGAAATGGCATCAAGGTCATCCACTGGGTGCCAGCATGGATTCCAGCAGGGGCTAGAACTTTGACTGGCACCTACTGGGCATGCCCAGCATGACACTAAACCTGCAGCCAGCAGGGGTCCCTCTTCAGTCTTGTTTAAAGCTACAGGAAGTGCCGAAAAATAAAATAAGAAAACGAACCCAACACCGTGGGGTGGCAGGTGGGTTTTGTGAAGACTAACATCCTGCTGTCCTGTGAGAACACCTGTTACAGGTAAGCAACATTTGCTTCCCGCAAATATATCTTTGAGATGCAGCAACCAGAAATGCACACAGTTTTCAAGATGCAATCTAATCATTGAGCGATACAGAGGCATTATGACATCCTCTGTTTTATTTGCCATTCCCTTCCTAAAAATTCCTAACACTGTTTGCTCTTTTGACTGCCTCAGGACACAAAACCAATAATTTCAATATAATAAGAACTATGACACCAAGATCTTTTCCCTAGGTGGTAATGCATAAAATGGAACCTAACAGTGCACCTACGGCATTGGGTTATTTTTCCTCTCTGCATCACTTTGCACTTGTCCATGTTTTGCAAAGGGTGGTCTTACACCTGAAATCAAGTTTGCCCTAGAGGTGGCATTCTATAATGGAGTTAGGTATTGCCTTGTACATCTGTATTTTAATCTTTGGAATTCAGCAAAAGAAACTTCTGAGGAAAATGATTCGGCGTTCCATTGAAAAGTGTTCAAATAGTGACTGGCTTGGAGATAAGCAAAAAATTGCCAAGGCAGGATCTGCAAATTGTGGGTCAATGAAGTAAAAGCTAACAGGAGTTTTTTCCTCAGAAGTGGAGAATAAAACGAATTTCCGATGTAGCCTAACCAGAAAAAAATAGGGCCGTATTCCTGACCCAGGAGAAAACCCAGATTACCTACTAGCAGAAGTAGCAGAGACTGATGGCCCCCCAACCCCCATGTTTCCTCAACCATCTCTAAGCCCGCATACACAAGTATAGCAAAGTCTTAGGGAATGTCTGTTTTTGCAGCTCCCCAGGCTGAGCTTGAATAAGATGCAAGGGCGACTAGGGAGCCAGCATACTGGACAATAAGCCTGCTTCACAAAATGAGTATTGACCGGTTAACCAGTCAGGGAGGTCTAGTACCCCCGCTTTCTTAGAGCATTCAAGTTTATGGCTTATTTGTGCTTTTTTTTTTAACCATTCAAAATAAATGACAAAAAGAGAGGAGCACAGCTTATTTAGATCTCTCACCATAAGCCACCATGGTAACATTTGCAGTTTATATAATAATTTAGATACAATCATCATCTTTAAAAGTGCACATCTTCCAAAAAGCATCAAAGCGTGGGAATACCATGCGACTATTTGTACCACAACCTCCTTAATATTTATCTTGTACAAAGATTTTAGATCAATACTCCCAGTTACTTAATCTTGTTTGAAGCCCAAGTAAGAGGAAAGGAGCCCTCCCAAGTTTCCCGCAGCTGGGGGTTGAGCACTAGAATCTCAGACTTAGTAAAATGAATCCTCAGGCCTGCAATCTCGTGAAACTGGGAAAAAAATAGGTATAATTATAGATATACTGCTGCGAGAGCGTCCCATAACAGAAGAATATCATCCGCAAACATGGCCAACTATGTAAATGCCCTTAAAACCCGCTTCCCGTCGCAACCGTATCACTAAGGGTTCTATCGCCAGAACAGACAATGGCGAAAGAGGGCGCCCCTGATATACCCCACATTGTAAAGGAAAGAACTCCGATAATTCCTTGGCTTTTTGCAACCGCATAATCAAGACCCATAATTCTCCTCTTTTGCTACCCATAACATGTCACTGTACTTAATATTTCCCAACCCTAATCCCTATTTTAGGTGACTCTTTGAACCTTTGTAATTTTTAATATGTTCTTATTAATTATAATAGCTTATGTGATTTTAAGCACTTATTGTATTTCCCTGATGTGTAATTTACTTTTAATTGTCTAATTGTAAAACTTTACACTTGGTTTTTATTTTTGTTTTTAGTAATATTTGTAAAATGATTGACGCACTATTTTGTCAACCGTTATGATGGCACTGCCGAAGGACGGTATAAAAAAAAAAACCAAAAAACAAACCCAACCTAACAACTAGTAGTTACAATGCAATGCCTCTACGAAAGTGTGAAAATTAGTAGGAGGCACATCTGCTAAGAAAGAACCATGGGTCATGCCATGACAACCATGGCACCATTCTTGATAGAACTAGTAGACATTAAAAGACCTGTTTTAAACAGTTCTCTAGGAGACAACAGATGGGTCCTAGGAAAATTAAGGATTCTCAAATTTGCTCTTCTAATTTGATTTTCCATCTGTTCTATTTTACTTAATTGAAATTTCTCTGATTTAATTAAATTTACTTGAACTTTTTCTACCTCTTCAACCTTTTGTTCTAATTTTATCACTGATTTTTCTATTTTTTCAGTTTTTATCTGCAAAATTTTGTTATTATCTAAACTTTGTTGAACTGTCTTTGTCAAGTCATTGATAGATTTTTGAATTAAAAGAATCAAACCACCAATTTCCTCCATAGTAAATTTTGTGGGGGCAATTAGTGATAGACCAGCTAGCGTTTCCGCCTGTCTGCCTTCCATCTTTTCTACCCTAGAGGCCAAAACGGTACTACTGCCCTGACTCTGGTTGATTACCACTTGGGATTTAGGGGTCTGTTGTGGGAGATCTATTCCCACTACCCCCCTTTTATCCGAAGATGATAAGAGAGCCAGAGTCTGGGTGGTATCCTCAAATGTAAATTCACCTCCTCCTCCTCTTCCCGTTGGTGGCTCAGGTGTTAAGGGAGCACCAGGGCTTAATGATGTCTCATAAGTCAGGGGAATGTGTTCCTGCTCCTGAACTCCAGTCCCAGCGACTTCTGCACCTGGTATTAATATAGTTCCTCCAAAAAACTCCTGAATTCGGGGTTGATTGCTATCAACCACTGGTGTTGATGTTGTTACTATCTTCCCCTTCCTCTTAGTATGTGGCATCACTATGAGGAAGGGGCAACACTATTTCAATTAAGTGAAGAAAACAACATTTCAAATACAATGTTCAATTAGTTATCTAATTAAAATTCTAAAGTATTCAGAAGATTCACTTCCCTTAATATCCAGGATATATTATATAACTCAGAGAACAGAAGGCACAGAAGGACTAGAACAAACTCAAGGAAATTTAAATGAGGATGTAAATGTATCTGAGCTGTTAGAAAAGTCATCAGATTTAGAGATTAAAAATCGTGCCACTTTAATTATTCAGTGTGCAGATATTTCTCAAAGGGATCTAATACTTAGATTATATTTTAGAAATCAAAACTCTCAGTTTCATGGATTCCCAATTAGAATCTTTCCAGATGTTTCATTAACCACGCAACTGAGGAGAAAAGAATTTCTGTCTATGAGAGAAAGGGTTATTCAAAAGGAGCAAAATATGTATTGCGTTTTCCTTGCAAATGTATTCTAACATATCAAAATTCAAGATACGTATTTAATTATCCAGATCAGCTGCGAGAATACCTAGATGCCTAATCCCATCGTAATATACCCTAGTAATAAGGAAAGAGTAAATAAAAGATATATATAGTTCAGACACAGTTATTTGTTGGTAATTGCTTAACAATAAAATGCTGCCCCTTTTTTTTTTTTGCATATTAGACAGGTTTCGTTATTACTTTCAGTACCAGTCCTAGATTATCACAGATGAGATCAAAAGATGTTTTCTGTAAAGTTGAAATTTATTTATTTATTTATTTAACAGTTTTATATACCGACCTTCATAGTAAATTAAACCATATCGGATCGGTTTACATAAAACAAGGGTATAACAGAAGCAATAAATAAAAGTAATTAACAAGAGAAGAGAGTAAGATAAAGTTCATTTAACAAGGAGTAAAAACTTGGGAAGCTTAAGAGCTGGAAGGAAGATAAAGGTCAAAAATAATAGAAGAAGCATAATCCAAAAGGAATTTGGATTAGAGCAAAAAGATGCTTTCCTCAGTAAGTGCCAGAGTTCTTCGTTTGAAGGTTGTAGGATTTTAATCTTCTAAATCCAAGTGAGGAAAAAGAAGACTAAGGGTTGTCTGGAGGATCATCAAAGGCTTGGTGGAATAGCCACGTCTTAAGTTTTTTTCTGAACGTAATAAGACAGGGTTCTAGTCGGAGGCTTGAAGGAATGTTGTTCCAAATAGATGGACCTGCTATAGAAAAAGCTCGGTCTTTGGTCGAGGAAAGTCGTGAGGCTTTAGTTGGGGGGTAATTCAAAGTACCTTTATGATTATCTCTAATTGGCCTATTGGAGGAATGAATTTTGAAGGGGATTTCAAGGTCGAGTTGGAGTTGATGATGGATGGACTTGTGTATTAAGGTGATTGCTTTATAAAGGATTCTAAAATTTACTGGTAGCCAATGTAGGTTTCTGAGTATGGGAGAGATGTGATTTCCTCGGCTGGTGTTAGTCAGTAATCTTGCTGCAGCGTTTTGAATCATCTGAAGCGGTTTAGTGGTCGATTTGGGTAGGCCAAGGAGGAGGGCACTGCAATAGTCTATCTTGTGTTTTGTTTCAAGTATTTGGAGATCTATCTGTGTTTTATCTTCTGTAATGATTATATAAGTTTAATAAAAATAAAAAAAAATTAAAAAAAAAAAAAAAAGACCTGTTTTGCAACTAGTGCTTCTCTACTCAGGCCTTTGGGTAGGTGAGTCGCTGTCAGGTTTTCAGGAGATCCACTATGAGATAGATTTGCGTATAATGGAAGCAACTCTTTCATGCATATTTATTGTGTATCTCCTGAAAACCTGACTGTTTAGATTTGGCCTGAGGACCACATTAAGAAGCATTTTTTTTTAGACTATATAAAGGAAGAGGGTCAGCTATATACATATACACTGTATAATGAGGAACAGTTCTATAGTTGGATAGACAAAGAAAACCAACTCTAACCAGAATGCGAGAAATACAGTCGATTCTCGGGAGTAGTTTGAGACAGTTCCAATAATGACTTGTCCCAGAATCTACTCAAATTATACATGGCATACAACTTTCTTATATACAATCATTGACAGCAAAGTGCTTTACTCTACCTAATATCTTTGGCTACATAATAATCCAAGAAGGAAAAAAAAAAGGGGGGGGGTGTAAAGCAATGCATACCCATTAAAAAACAAAAAAAAACTATACAACAGTGGAGGGCGGGGACTCTATCCCTACCTCAAATATAGTACAGTAAAGGATAGGACAGTGCAATATCTTGAAGTCAATTGTTACAGAATCCTAGGCAAGTTTCATAAGGGGGAGGCTCTTACCAAACAAATGATTGAATTTTGTTATGGATGACAGAATGGCCCAGTCTGTGTGGGAATAGGCAAAAAATCCAGGGAGTAAGCCCATACTTTCAATTACAACACTAAAAACCTTATTTACATATTTTGGGCTGGTTTCAGTGCTTTCTAATCTATTTACTCACTGCACAACTGCTTTGTTCCTAACCCTTTAACTCAGAGCTTCCCAAATGGGGTCACAAAACCTCCAGCTGGGGTCACAAATGCCTCAAAGGGCAGTCCTCTCCAGACATAATCAGCAGCAGAAGTAGTGGAAATCAGCATGGGATCTTTGAGCTAGCATGCAGTCTCAAGGTCTGCAATGGTCCCGCCCTCGCTTCAGTTTCCACGTTAACAGGAAGCCACGTGTGAGTTGGGACTGGGGCCACTGCAGGGGCCTGTGAGCTTTTACTGGCTCACAGATCCTGTGCTGACTTTCATTACTGCTGCTGCAGAACAACATCAGGCATTGGACCAGCCATTGGGGAAGAGGGGGCAGAGTGTGCACAGATCTGTGCAGGTTGTCACTTCTCTATCCTCTCCCATCACTGAACTTACCTAAGAGAAAAATGTTGCCCCTGTCATCAGCCTGCCCTCTCTTCCCACTAGCTATCATCCACTTATCACCTGAGGCCCAAAGGAAAATGTTGCTGCTGATCCTAGTCAAGGGGATGTTTGGATGGGGGCTGTTTGAAGGGAGGGATCAGATACAAGAAGGGTTTTTGAGAGATCAGTGGGAGAGGGATTGGCTGTGGAAGGTGAGAGGAGGGATGCAAGAGAGGAGCTAGGGGTGAGAGTATCAACTGGGGGGGGGGGGGGGTATGAGAAAAAAAGAGAAGAAATGACAATCAATTGGGGTTACAAAAATGGCTTGGAGGTGAGAGAGGTTCAGTGGGGAGGATGTAAAAAGCTGGAGTGGGTGAACGAGCGGCTATGCTAGGAAGGGGAAAGGAACTGAGGGATCTAAGAGGGGATCAGCTGGAGGGGCAGAGGTTGAGAGGCCTTCTGGAGGGGATGGAGGTTGAGAAAGGGGATCAGTTGGAGTACAGGAATGGTGAGTGGAGGGATTCTTGGAGGCAAACTACACCCCACGAATTAGGTTTGGTTGTCTTTTGGGGTCGTGTGAAGTTTCAAGTGCTAAAATGGGGTCACAATGGCTAAACGTTTGGGAAGCCCTGCTTTAACTGTAGCTAGCCATGTGCATTCCACAGTAGCAGACATCCTTAGCTGTGGTTTCCCCATCTGTGTGAATGCAATGTGGTTACTTGCTAGAAAATGAAATTACTCAGTAATTGGCATTCACTAACAGCAGCTCAGTAACTTACAACCCACCCACCTCCCTGTGTGAAGTTTTGGGATTTTTTTTAGCTTCACAAAAGAGTAAACTGGAGATGATAGCTGGCGGCATGGTGGCTGGTTGGCTGGCAACAGATTCAAAAGTATCAAGTTTCCAAATCTGTCAGGTTGGTAGGTTGTTTCGATCAGCACCTAAGAACAATGTGAAATCAAATGACAATATCAAAAACCTGATAATTACTATTGTAATGTACACCGAGGCCTTGCTGGAAACACCATACTTGCTGGACTCATAACTGCAAAACAAATACGCACACGCACAAAAAAACTTAAAACGTCAAAAAACCTAACAAATTTAACAGCCAGAACATTCAAAAGAACATACTGAAGAGGCACACACAATGAAAAATTTTGAAATTCAGCAGAAAAAAAATAAGGTAAAAATCATGAGAGAAAAACCACTGCAGACCAAGACCGAAAGTGACCTTACATAACAGGTCATACTTGATGGTGCTGGGATGTGAAAGCTGTTATGGAACCTAGAGCTAGCCCTTCCTCCTTAAGAGTACAGATGGATCTGATTTCTAGGGACTAATTCCCAGAATAGGTAGCTGCTACACTGGGATGAAATCAACTGGGACTTCCCCTTGAGGGAAGGACCAATGATCTGGGATAACATTGGATGTAAGATCCCCCATTAGTTACTGATTGCTAGCAGCATGAAAGCAGCTATAAGCAACTCCATCATCTCGTTTGCTGGTTGGGTCCCCTTGTGGTGGTGGGAGAAGATATGGTCGCTGGCAAATATAAAATTGCTATGGATGTCTTCCCCTGCACACCATGGAGGGGCCCCAGACTGGATCTGTCCCAGTATGGCAACTAAAGCCAAGCAATGACATGGGATCCAGGTTTTCCAGTCACAGGGCTCTGATCTGTCAGCCTCCCTTCCGATGCTATCTGGAGTCAGATCAGGATAGAAGAAATAAGGCAGCAGCATGGGAATCTTACTGACCAAAAAGGAAGATGGAACTTGCACAGAATCATTCCATGGATTTTGCCAAGACACTTGCCTTTGATCTGATGGATCTCACACCAGTGTTGAGGTCAGACACTCTGTACCTACATGTCAAGGGCTCCACAAATGCTGAATGTGTTAACAGTGCTAATACCACCTTATGTGCCAGTGACAAAGTACATCGCCAACCGTATTGAGCTCTGGGATGCCGACTGTACCTTCGTTGTCAGTGGTGCCAAATGTAGCTAAGGTGCCGGTGCCATCGACCTACTGGAAGACTGTCCTTTACCAGTGCAACAGGGCCCTGCATCCATTTTGCATGCTCCAATGGGGCCATGTTAACCAATGCCCGGTACTTTTTGGAGCTACTCAACCCTGACACTGTCTCCACACTGTAGGGAGCCTTGCTCAATTCACTGCACATAGAGTAAAGACAGCCCCAGAATTCAGCCACCTCATAGGCCTGATTTTTCTGCTATTTGGGGGAATAGCTGGTCAAAATTTTAGCAATTGGAGGAATATGATAGAACATTAGGCACCTAACAACAAAGTATGTGTCCATCAGCAATGGACATCTTTTGCCTGCAGACACAGTCCTTGAAATCATTAACTGTAGACTTCTTAGGTCCAGGAATTTTCTTTAAAAAAAAAAAAAAATTTTGTAAATAGCACTGAAAAAGCACTGTTGTAGGGGCTGCCAATGCAGAAAGAAAAATAAAATCAGATTTCAGATGAAAATTTATGATTAAATAGGTGAACATTTGGACAGCAATAATGGCAAAAAATGACTTGGGGTTATATGAGATAGTGCTCAAGTGAAGTACTAGAATATGCCAGTAGAGCTTCTCAATGTGATCTGTTTGGCACTGTATGATAGCACTCTTGTCATGGCTAAGTCAGCCCTGCTTGTTGATGGAGAAATGTATAAAGTTCTAGAAGTTGCTAAAGAAATCCATCCCACTCATCATTGCATTTCACCTACTTGTAAGGACTACAATTGTGCTTGTCCTCAGAATACACTCCCTAATTAAGTAATAAAGGATCAATTTTCCAGAAAAAAAATAAATTAAAATAAAGAGCTCACTGTCTAAATTTTGGCAGAAAATCTGTTTAAATTTAAATACCTCAAATGTTCAGTTGAAAAGTGTCCTAAATTTAGGCCTACAGTTTTTGCCTAGATTTAGGTACCTAAATTAGATGCCTAGTACTGCAAACAAAATGCTAAGCACTCGACTTCTCCCTGTCCTACCACCACTACTATAGCAACCCACCTTTTAGATATCTAAATGTAATTACTTGGAGAAAATAAATTTAGGAGCTCAGTCCTATTCAATGCTCAAAAAGGCTGATTTAAGTGCCTATCTCACACAGTGAGGCACCTAAATCCTTTGACTGAGACCTCTTAGGTTTCTTCAAGACAATCTGGAAGAATTTAAATGTTCCTTAATGTGTAGCCTATTAGTCAAGTGACATAGCAGGCTTACGCCTTTAAGTGTTGTAGAGAAAACTAATTATGGCAAGCCCTTGACGGCTGCTTTGTGTTTATACTATGATGATGGGAAGGTAAGGTAAGGTAAGGTTTAAAGATATTATAGGATTGTGTGAGTTAATGGTGTTTTAAATTGCTGTTAAAATTGGATTGTTTGCTATTGTAGTGGAAATACTGGCAAGTAGAACTTCGGCGAAAACTAATCCCTGATGAAGCCCGGCTTTTCGGGTGAAACAAAGATCTTTTGTTGGAGAGTCCATTGGACGGTGTCGATTCTACGTGTTTAAACACAGCGGGTGCTTAATAGTAAAGGCAATTGGACTGTTTTGTTTCTGCGTGGGTTGATATTCCACGCTTAAATTTAATTGAAATACAACAGTTGAAAGCATAATAATGAATGTTAGTCTAGTGAAACTTTATATAAAGCCATTATATGTATAATTTCATTTTTTGATGAAAATTTGTACTGTTGTTTCACTATTATCTGTTCATTGCCGCTGTGTGGTTATCTATGAAAAAATACTTATGTATTTTTATTGAATGAATGGTATGGTTGTGATTGAGTGGATGTGCTAGTTAGTATTTATTGTTTAGATAGGTATCTTAAAAGATTGGTTTCAATAAATATTGTTTGCATGAGTTGGTTTGTGATGTGTTATATGATATATTATGTTCTCTAGTTTGGTTGTCATTTATACTATGATACAGACAGACCAAAGAGAAAACTGGACAAAGAATCAAAGAAAATCTTTTGGTAATTAAACAAGTCAGAGGATAGTTACATATAGAAAGAATTTGCTTTAGCTATGTAATCAGTGGAATTAGTCTACATAATGTGGCTAGGCTTTCTGGGCCCAGTACCAACATCTAATGCAATTCTAATACTAGACAACATCTCTTTAGTAGACACTATTCAACTCTCTGTGCCTCTCTGCTGGCCAATCCACCAGCTCATCCATGTGTATGCCTTTGTGCCCTTACCAGCTAACCTACCTGTTGTGCTCCTAGGATTTCTCCAAAGTCTCTCTGGCAGAAAATTCACAACATAGTAACAATAGCAAATGAAAGCAGAGAGACCCCAAAATGGCCCAGCCGGTCTGCACAGCAAAGTGGTTAGGGTTGTAACTACCACTCCATGCAGGCTACCCCCGACATCCCTTTCCTGGAAGCATGATACAACCATTTCAATGTGGTTCTGGGTTGAACCACTGTGCCATGCAAGTTACCAGAGAGGTGTTTCATCTTCTTGCCATAAGTGATACTGTATTAATCCCATCCTTTTTGGAATTCTATAGTCTAATTCCACCACCCTTTCCATGAAAAAAGTTTTCTGATGTTAGCCTACTTCCTTGTAGACTCAAACTGTGACCCCTAGGTCTACAGCTTCCTTTCCATCGGAAAAGGTTCATTTATGCATTAACTATTTAAATGTCAATATCACTGTCCTCCCTCATCTAGGGTATACACATGGTTCAAGTTCTGAAATCTCATCTCGTGTGTTTTTTGGTGCAAACCCCAAACTATTTTGGTTGACAATCTATTCTTTCAAATACAGCCTCCAGACAGGGCCAGTGGAAGCACTAAGCAGACTAGGTGGCCATCTAGAGCACCACCAGTCAAGGGAGAAGCAACTGCATGGCCTCTCCTTCCCACCCATGTGGCCCAGAAGAGAAAGTGCCATGGCAAAGTCCCCAGCAGGCAGGAAGGAGATGCCATGCAATAAAAGAGTAGTACTGGACCCAGGCCAAGCAGCAGTAAAGAGGAGGAGGAGCAAGGAGCAGTAGAGCAGCCCAGGGCTGGAACAAGCAGCAGCAGCTGAGCAGCATGGGCCCCGCCCACTCCGGAAGGAGTAACATCAGCCCCACTCCCTATTCAGCTGTAGGAGCAGCAGCTAAGGCCGCAGGAGACAAATGTCAGCCCCAGCAGGCCTGAATAAAGAGGAGGCCATTGGCCTTGTGCTTCTGGAGGGGCAGCGAAAGAGGACATGTGTGTGTGTGCATATATGAGATGACATGTGTGTATATATAAGAGATAAGAGAAAGTCTGTAAGCAACAAGCCTTCTCCTCTGCCCTTGCTAATCCACAACAATCTCAGGGCATCTGGAAATCAAAAGATCCCAGATATGGACTACAGGGGATTTTTATACTTATTAATTTTATTAGGTGCTGTATGATGTGTGCTACTTTTAAATAGTTTATTGGTATTTGAAAAATTGGAGAAATTACCTGATAATTTTGTTTTCCTTAGTGTAGACAGAAGGACTCAGGACCACTAGGTTATATGCACCTTGACTAAAAATGGATAACCATAACTGTATTCAATCAAAATAAACGCAGAACCCCAAACAAGATTAAAGATGCCCTGATCTAGGGATTACTGGACAGTTTACTTGTAAACTCCTGGAATCGATATTAAACTTCCAGATACCACACCAAAAGCCTACTGACGTTTAAATGGCGGAGAAAGCAGTATTCTTCCGTATACTTGTGCCTATCTAGGGATGACAACGAATGGATTGATTCAAATGAAACTTTGAGACTACCTTGGGCAAGAAGGATGGAACGGTAGGAAGTTCTAACACTCCTGGCATCTTCCAGAGGAACGGTTCCTGACACGATAATACCTGTAGTTCAGAGATGTAACGAGCCGAACATATAGCCACCAGGAACACAGTTTTCAGGGTTAACAAGTGCAAGAAAGGACTGCACAGCGGCCGAAAGGTGGGCCCTGTCAAAAACTGCAATACTAGATTAGGATTCCACAAGGGAACCGGCCACCCTGGGGATGGCTGGACGTGCTTTACCTCTTTCAGAAAAATAGGCCATGTCTGGATGAGCCGACAGGCGGATTCCGTTCACCTCGCCCCTGAAACAGAAAAGAGCCACTACCTAGACCAGAGCTTTCCAAACTTTTCATGTTGATGACACACTTTTTAGACAAACATAATTTCGGGACACAGTAATTCAGTCTACTAGTAAACCAGAGGTTAAAGGTTAAACGAACGAAACATTTCGACAATTTATGTATGTTTCCTTAAATATATACATAAATAAAATGTTTCATGACACAACCTATCTCATGAAAACCTTAAATTTATATTAAAAATATATATTCCAAGATTCATGTTATTGTTATAATTTATGAGAAACAATAATAAAACAAATTGTCTGTCCCTCACACACTCATCTCTCTCCTCCCCCCCCGCACATGTCTGGCCCCCACACACTCATATCTCTCCCCCTCAAGCACATGTCTGTCCCCCCAGCACGTTTGCCCCCCACTCACTCATCTCTCCCCCCCCAGCACATGTCTGGCCCCCACACTCATGTACCTCGTCTTTTTGATTGTTGCCAGTTAAGTGCTTCACTCCCTTCCATGATCACCAGACACTGCTGCTTGCAGTCAGTACTCCTCATGGCCAGGCCTCATCGGCAGCAGCAGCCAATGCAAGGATGGCTGGGCTCGTTCCACCCACCAAGCCCCCCAAAAAACGCGATTGACAGCAAAAATCACCCAATAATAAGCAACCCATAATCTGAAAAAAAAAAGCCCAAACTCGCATTGGAGTTGACCGGGCTTGCGCGACACACCTGCACACTGCAGGTGACACACTAACGTGTCCCGACACACAGTTTGGAAAGCTCTGACCTAGACCTTCAAGGAGTTAAAAGGTCAATCCTTTATTCAAGTCGTCCTGTAAAAATTCCAGAATCAGTGGGAATTGACAGCCTGAGGGAGGGGAAACACTGTGTTCCTCGCACCAGGCCTCAAATACTTTCCAGACCCGCATATATACCAAGGACATAGAGAACTTCCATGCGCGGAGCAAGGTGGTAATTACTGCCACTGAATATCCACACTTCATCAGGCAGGCCTCTCAAGGGTCAAACTGTAAGACAGAATAGAGATGGATCCTCAAGAAGGACCAGTCCTGGCTGAAAAGGTCCTTGTGTGAAGGAAGGTGGGGGGGGGGGGGGGGGGGGTGGAAAGAGTGTGTTCCACCAGGAGTCTCTGCATGTCTGCCTAGCACAGCCACCTGGGCCACTCTAGAGCTATTAGTAGGACTAATCCCCTGTGGCACTCGATTCTGTGAATGACTACCTAGCAGGGGCCACGGAGGGAAGGCGTATAGTTACGCTCACTCACGGTGCTACCTTCAGGGTGAGACACCATCAAACAGAGGACCTGCAAATAGCTCCACATCATCTGGCGAATCGTGTTTGTCAACCGTTGCACTTGGGACATCAACTTCCTTATCCGCATGGGCGAGAGGAAAACATTTGCAGTCCAAAGTGTGGAGTTTTTTCTCATTATCATTCGCATGAGGTTTTGGTTGAAAAATGGGTAAAGTTATGGTCTGGTAGATATGGAAACTTGAAATCACCTTTGGTAGGAATTTGGGGTGAGTTCGCGAAGTCACCTTGTCATGGTAAAATTGAAGATGGGGGGGGGGGGGGGGGGGAGTGGACCAAGGTCTGTAGTTCGCTAACCCGTCGTGCAGAAGTTAAAGCTACTAGAAAGAGTACTTTCCATGATAAGTATCTGAGATGACAAGTGTCTAATAGTTCAAAGGGTGGAAGCATTAGCTGTTCAATGACAATATTAATGTCCCACTGTACCGGTGGTTTCTGTAAAGGTGGACGTAGGCGTAAGACACCCTTCATGAATCTGGATACTAGTTCGTGACACGAGATGGGGTTTCCATTGAGAGGTTTGTGGTAAGCTGCTATAGCGCTTAAATGGACTCGAAGTGATGATGTTGCAAGGCCTCTCATGTAGAGCAAGTGGAGGTAGGATAGAAGTTGCTCAGGTGAACAAGATAGAGGATCAAGATTCCAGGTGGAACACCAGGCAGCACAGCTGTTCCATTTCCTATTGTAATTAAGTCTTGTGGACTGTTTCCTAGAAGACAGCAAGATATCCTCAAGATCAGATGAAATGCCTAGGTGTTGGTATGCGACCCGTTCAAATCTCCACGCCATGAGGTGTAGGGATGAGTGAAGTGGATGAAGAAGAGATCCCTTGTCCTGGGTGAGTAGTTGGGGGCTGCTGCCCAGGGGTATGGGATCGCAAGTCAATAGGTGCAATAGGTAGCTGTACCAGGGTTGTCTGGACAACGCTGGTGCTATTAAAATTAGATCCGCTTGGTCTTCTATGCATCACTGGATCGTATGGGATATGAGTGGAATTGGAGGGAACGCATAAAGGAGGCCATGAGACCAATTCACTAGAAAGGCATCCAGAGCGAGTCGATGAGGGCTCGGGTAAACTGAACAAAAGGCCTTGAGTTTCCTGTTGCAGAGAGGTCCATAGAAGGGAGACCCCATACGGAGAAGATTTGTTGAACTACTGTCTGGTCTAGTTCCCATTCGTGGGGATGAAAAATTCTGCTGAGCTTGTCCGCTCTGGCGTTTTGGATGCTGGGCAGATAAGTTGCAAAGGTAAGTTGCAAAGGTAAGTTGCTGGGCAGATAAGTTGCAAAGTTTGCAAAGGTTCTAAGAACCAGACCCTTCTTCCTTGTTTATGTAGAACATTGTTACTTGGTTGTCTGTGTGATCATTACTATCTTCCCTCGTAAAGATTCTTCGAAGGCTCGAAGGGCGTTTCTCACTGCTTTGAGTTCTAGGAGGTTTATGTGCTGTGTCCTTTTGTACGCAGTCCATAGACCCTGGGTCGTTAGGTGATCCAGATGAGCTCCCCAGCCCTTGGGGGACGCATCTGTGGTAAGCATTATCTGATGACAGAGGTGTCATAGGGGCAAGCCCATCTGTAGCATTGATGGAGAAAGCCACTATTGGAGGTCTTTCCTCATACTGTCTCTCAATGTAATTGGGGTAGACAGTGGATGAAGGAATTGGATCCATTGAAACTTCAGGCCCCATTGCAGACGATGTATGTGTAGGCGTGTGTGAGGGACCACATATGGCTGCTGCCATGTGTCCTAGAACAGTTAGTATCTGGTGAGCTGTAGCGGTTGTGTTGTGTAGTAGATCTGTAGCCAGCGAGGAGAGGGCTAGAGCTCTCTGAGGAGGGAGGAAAGCCTTGTCCTGAATTGTGTCTATGAAAGCGCCTATGAATTGCAAAGTCTGAGTAGGCTCTAGGTTCGACTTTTCATAATTGATGAGAAGACAGAGTGTGTCGAGACAAGAAATTGTGAGGAGGAGATTGGATGCTACTAGAAGCCAATCGCCCAGATAAGGGAATATCTGCACCCCCTGATGACAAAGGTGCACCACTGCCACAGCGAGACATTTGGTAAAACCTCTGGGGGCAGAAGAGAGGCCAAAGGGAAGGACTTTGTATTGAAAGTGCTGGTTGTCCACTTGGAAGCATAGGTACCGCCAGAACTGGGGTGCATCGGAATATTTATTTATTTATTTATAATTTTTCTATACTGACATTCTTACATTAAAATGCAAATCATACCGGTTTACATAAAACAGAAAAAGCCTTTGTTAACAAAGGCATAAGGTAGGAACTTGAAAAAAAGGTTACTTAACAGAAAACGTAAAAGAAAAAATATTAAATGAAGCACAAAGAGTTGCACAAAGGGGAGAGCCCCTTTGTTGCGACGCGCGGCGCCTGATGGTGAGGTGCTTTTCAACCGCCGCCGGAGCTCACAGTGATGTCGGGGGAGGGGCGTGGTCACACATCGCAGTCACCCATTTCCCCTCACCTCCTGATAATAATTCCATTTCTTTTTTATTATTTAAGATGGTGTTCACTTCTTGCGGGGGCCCAGGATGGAGGGTGGCCTCCCCGCTTGCTGGCGCCTGATGGTGAGACGCTTTTCAACCGCCACCGGAGCTCACAGTGACGTCGGGGGAGGGGCGTGGTCACCCATCGCAGTCACCCATTTCCCCTCACCTCCTGATGATAGTTCCGTTTCTTTTTTATTACTTAAGATGGAATATGTGCAGACGCATCCTTCAGATCAAGTGAGCACATCCAATCCCCTGATTGAAGATAGGGAAGGATGGATTTGAGTGAAGTCATTTTGAATTTCTCCCTGTAGAGGTGCTTGTTGAGGGATCGTAGATCCAAGATTGGACGCAGACCTCCCGATTTCTTGGGAATTAGGAAATATTGGGAATAGAATCCCTGACTGAATCCTTCGGAAGGTAAATTTCTGAATGCAATTGTGCAGAAGCATTTGAAGTCCTTTCAACAGAGGTTCTTTATGAGATGTTAATTGCTTCTGTGGAACCCAATGAGGAAGGGTCGGGAGGAAGGAAAAGTGAAGGGTGTAACCCTGGCGTATGATTGTAAGGACCCACTGATCCATGGTTATTTGATTCCAGGCTAGTAGATATTTGGTTAATCTGCCTCCCACAGGAGAGGGTTGTGACAGTGGTGAAACTGGATTGAGGCTTTGTGGGTGGAGGATCCACCTGCTGACTTGGTGGACAGGCAGCTCTTGCACGTTGACGTGGTGCTTGAACCTAACAGGGAGGTTGGCGAGGCTGCTGGTAGGTTTGAGGCTTAAAGTATGAAAAGGGCTTAAAAGATTTAAATGGGGCCCTTCTGTAGGTTGTTGAGGACGTATAAGGACGTCTGGATGTAGATGGAATATGAAGAATGGTCAAGGAAAGGATGGCCGTCTTTTGTTCCTTGAGCTTAGCTACCATTTCGGTAAATTTGTCTCCAAACAAATTTTCGGGACGACAGGGTAGATTTGCCAATTGTTCATTGACATCGTCCCATATGGCACTGGATTGCAACCATACCAAGCATCTTGCTGCAACGGCGTTCGCTAAAGATTTTGAGGAAATTTCAAATCCCTCATAGATAGATCATAATAAGTGACGAAGTCCTTCTTCGATGTTATGATATTGAGGAGGAAGGGAGATATCCGGTGAAGCTTGTTGCATGGACAATTTCAATGCCTGGAGATTCTCAAACAGGTATTGGGTTATGTAGAATTGGTGATTCTGGATGCATGCATTTAACACTGAGGACTGGAAGGATTTCTTTGTGAAATCATCCAGCGACTTTTGGTCCTGGTGTGGCAGGGAATTAGCATGGATTCTTGATTTTCTGGCTTTTTGCATTGCGGATTCAACTACGACAGAATTATGAGGTAGTTGAACCGATGCATGAAAAGAGGAATCTTTCATTCATTATTTTAAATCTATTTTCCTTGATGGAGGAGGACTGGTCAGTGGCGAATCCCAGGATTTTTCCATCAGAGCTGTTAATACCGGGTGCTGCGGGAGAGCCACAGGCTCTGTAGGAGGGTCAAAGATCTTCAACATGCCAAGCATTTCTTAGCGGAGATCAGAAGTCGACGCATCTCTATTTTCAATAGTTGACCTACTTTTTCAATAAACTGAGAATACGTCAGGTCTTCTGGAGGCGAAGACTGATCTGGGGGAACCTCAGCCAGGTCAGATGGGTAACCCATGGATGAAGTATCCGTATCTGTTAAGTTGTGTGTCAGAGATGGTGTTTTGAGTGGAAGGGACCTTTAGTGCTGGTCCTGGAATGACTGGCTCCACTGCAGGTTGTGGTGTGTCCGAGGGTACTGAAGGTGAAAGCTGGGATTGTTCTGACTGTAAGAACTGAGTCAGTATGGTTGTGATTTGACTTATGGCCTGTGTAGCCAAGCCTGAAGTGGAAGGCGTCGGCACAGGTTGAGGTGGAGTGGGACAAATCCCCTCTTGTGGTGGCTGCCGTTTCTGTGGAGGCTGTTTCACCGGTAGAAGTTGTGGAATATCCAACGGTTGTCCTGGAGCCAGAGGCCCTTCCGATGGCAGGGAAGCAGAAGACATCTCTCCCGGTGAAGGAGAAGTGAATGAATGAAATGAAGTATCTCTGTCCAGATCCCTTATTGATGATGGCGACGCTTCGAGGCCTCTTATGGCCAGAATGGTGTTTTTTATATTGAGTGATAGGTGTCTGCGTCGGTTGTGCACCGACGTGCTTTGTCTGCGTCTATCACTCAATATAAAAAACACCATTCTGGCCATAAGAGGCCTCGAAGTGTCGCCATCATCAATAAGGGATCTGGACAGAGATACTTCATCATTTCATTCATTCACTTCTCCTTCACCAGGAGCGACGCAGTGTCGCTCCTGCGTTGATGCGTGGTGTACTTCGACAATGCGCCGGCATGAGAAAGATTCGGCGCAGAATCCCTTTTGCGTCGGTGTGCCAATGCGATTGCTTGACTTTGCTTCGATGGGTTGACGCTTCGAAGCAATTTCAACGCGTCTGTCCTCTGTAAGTGGATGCATCGGTGAAGCATGCAGCTGCGATGCCGCCAACGCATCACCCACTCCAAGCTCCAATCCCAGCCAGGAGATCAACTGTGGGTGTCCTGATGGAGGGTTGACAGAGGAAGCCCTCCTCGATGAGGGGGGTGACCCTCTTTCTCTTTGGGCCTGGGGAGGATCGCACCGAGGCCTCAGAGGGGGCATAAGAACCAGTAGTAGTCAGTTGTAGCTCCTGCATTTTTGCAGCCCGTTGACGTTGGGCGCGTGGGGACATGCGTCCGCAGTCCACACAGTTTAATTGGTCATGGGATGGCCCCAGACAAATATAACAGACCTTGTGGCAATCGGTGGCTGACAATTTTGCCACTGGAGCAAAATTTAAAGCCAGGACTTGGCATTCTCTGACTGAGAACAGTTTCTGACCAAACTTTTATGCTTAAACGCTGATTTTCTTTCTTTTCTTTCTCTTCACAAACAGAATGTTGGGAATTATTAGAAAGGGAATGGTGAATAAAACGGAAAGTGTCATAATGCCTCTGTATCGCTCCATGGTGAGACCGCACCTTGAATACTGTGTACAATTCTGGTCGCCGAATCTCAAAAAAGATATAATTGCGATGGAGAAGGTACAGAGAAGGGCTTCCAAAATGATAAGGGGAATGGAACAGCTCCCCTATGAGGAAAGACTAAAGAGGTTAGGACTTTTCAGCTTGGAGAACAGACGGCTGAGGAGGGATATGATAGAGGTGTTTAAAATCATGAGAGGTCTAGAACGGGTAGATGTGAATCGGTTATTTACTCTTTCGGATAATAGAAATACTAGGGGGCACTCATTGAAGTTAGCATGTGGCACATTTAAAACTAATCGGAAAAAGTTCTTTTTCACTCAACGCACAATTAAACTCTGGAATTTGTTGCCAGAGGATGTGGTTAGTGCAGTTAGTATAGCTGTGTTTAAAAAAGGATTGGATAAATTCTTGGAGAAGTCCATTACCTATTAATTGAGTTGACTTAGAAAATAGCCACTGCTATCACTAGGAATAGTAACATGGAATAGACAGTTTTTGGGTACTTGCCAGGTTCTTATGGCCTGGATTGGCCACTGTTGGAAACAGGATGCTGGGCTTGATGGACCCTAGGACGGACCCAGCATGGCATGTTCTTATGTTCTCTCACAGGAGAGCAGAGCTCCGCGTGCCAACTGCCGCATGGAAAAAAACTGACTGAGGAGCCTGAGGTGGATCAGAGAAGATATAAGAGGGAGCACCTAGCTGAAAGACTTTGCTAGACTTAGAGAGCTCCGCCACCTAGTGGCACGTAAGACGTACCCAGACAGCATGGCTAACTCAGCTGCTTATCTATGTGAAAATGTTTTTTTTCATGCAAAATCACAAATGCATAATTTTTAATTGTGGGGAGGGGACAGCAGCAGGCTGTAAATTTTGTTTAGGGCACCTAATACTCTTGCACTGGCCCTGCCTCCAGAACTGAACACAGTATTCTAAGTCCTTACTAAAGATTTTCCGAAGGGGGAGGGAATTATACTTTTTTTCTCCGAATTAAGTGTCTATGCAGCCTATATATTTGCTCTAGCCACCCCTGTCACACTCATCACCTTAAGATAAGACTACCACCTTGCGGTCTCTCTCCTAATCAATGCACATCAATATTCCCCCCCCCCCCCCTCTTTGTACAGCACCTTTGGATTTCTGTACCCCAAATGACTACCTGCTTTTTATCACATTGAAAATTAACTACCAAGCCTTTGACTATTCAAGTTTTCTAGGTCATTTTGCATTCTATTCCTTCAGGTTGTGCCTGCTCTGTTGCAGATCTGTTGTCCCCCAAAAGTCACACTTATTTCTAACCCTTTTGCAATATTAATCACGAGACACTGAATAGAACCGACTCTAGGACTAATCCTTGAGGTACTCCACTGATCACCTCTCTCAAGTGAATTCCATTTACCTCTACCTTCTGTCATCTACTACCAAATGTTTAATCCAGTCCACCCCACTTGGAACCTACCCCCAAAGTATTCAGTTTATTCATGAGACTGTGAATCGTATTAAAAGCTTTGCTGAAATCCAAGTAAAATCACATCCAGTGCATGCCCTCAATCTAAAATTCTCTAGTCTTCCAAATGAGAAAAAATAAATAAATAGCAAACTTGCTTACCTGTAATAGGTGTTATCCCAGGACAGCAGGATGCAGTCCTTACATATGGGTGACGTCACTGGACGGCGCCCTATCATGGAAAACTTTCTGTCAAAGTTTCTAGAAACGTTTGACTGGCACACTGAGCCCACTGAGCATGCCCAGCATGCCATTATCACTCGGGCCACAGGGGTCTCCCTTCAGTCTCGTTTGTAGCAGTAAGTGTAAGCGAAAAAATAATAAAACGTTTCGGACCCAACTCCACGGGGTGGCGGGTGGGTTTCGTGAGGACTACATCCTACTGTCCTGGGATAACACCTATTACAGGTAAGCAATTTTGCTTTATCCCAGGACAAGCAGGATGATAGTTCTCACATATGGGTGATTAGCAAGCTACAGGCTGAGTCATCTTTGTTTTGGACCAGCAGTGTACAACTTGTGCAACAGGCACAACAACTGGTGTACTGTTGGGAAAAATGAGGCAGCCTGAAATCACATCAGGTTGGATGTGGAAGGAGTTGGAATTATACTGGAAATAAGTTCTTTAAGACAGATTGTCCAAAGGCTGAATCTTGTCATCCTTCTCTCACAGGCAGTAGTGAGCTGCAAAGGTATGAAGCGAGCTCCATGTTGCAGCTTTGCAGATGTCAGCAAATCGGTACTAAACGATAGTGTGCTACTGAGGTTGCCATTGCTCTGAGTGCGCTTTTACTCGTCCCTGGAGAGAAAGGCCTGCTTTTTCATAGCAGAAGTCTATACAGCTGCTAGCCAGTTGGAGAGTGCTTGTTTGCCCACTACCATACCCAGTTTGTTTTTGTCAAAAAAAAAACAAAGAGCTGGGTGGATTTTCTATGGACTCTAGTGTGGTCTAGATAGTACGCTAGCGCGCATTTACAGTCCAAGGTGTGTAAGACACTTTCGCCCTGGTAAGAGTGAGGACTTGGAAAGAATGTGGGCAAGTTTATAGACTGATTCAAGTGGAAATCAGTAACTACCTTGGGAAGGAATTTAGGGTGAGTACGCAGGACCACTCGGTCATGTAGGAATCTGGTATAGGGTGAGTATGTTACAAGTGCTTGTAACTCACTCTTCTAGCAGATGTAATAGCTACTAGGAAGAGAACTTTCCATGTAAGAAATTTAACATCGCAGGAATCTATGGGCTCAAAGGGAGAATGTATGAGCCTTGCTAGTACTACATAAAGTCCCATTCTGTGACTGGTGGCCGTAAAGGGGGTTTTAGTTGAATTAAACCTCTCAAACCTACTAACAAGGGGTTGGACTGATATCGGGGCATCCCCTAGTCCTTTATGGTAAGCTGAGATAGCACTCACGTGTACCCTTACTGACGAAGTCTGGAGACCAGAGACAAAGTTGCCAGAGACAGTCTAATAAAGATGATGTGGAGCAGGAAAATGGATCAATACTTTTCTGCATGCACCACGTGGTGAATCTTTTCCACTTACAATGATATGATTTTCGTATGGAAGGCTTTGGTGAAGCTACAAGCACTTGAGAGACATTAGTTGAAAGATTGAGTGGTTGCAGGATCAAGCTTTCAACATCCAGGCTGTGCGGGATAGGGTTTGAAGGTTGGGATGCTGCAACCTGCCCTGATCCTGAGTTATGAGAGTGGTGCTGTGCCCAAGCAAATTAGTTCCCTGATCAAGAGGTTGAGGAGTATGAGGAGTATGGGAAACCATTCTTGTCGAGGCCAATAAGGGGCTATGAGTATCATTGACCCTTTGTCCTGTTGTAGCTTCACTAGAGTTTTGGTTATTAGTAGGGATGTGAATCGTTTTTGAACGATTAAAATTGTCAGATAATTTTAAAATCGTCCAAAATCGTTAGAGTGCACGATACAATACAAATGCCCACGATTTATCGTCAGGGGCATTTGTATTGTATCGTTAAATAGGGGGTGAGAAAACCGGCACACCAAAAAAACCCTAACACCCACCCCGAACCTTTAAAACAAACCCCCACCCTCCCGAACCCCCCCAAAATGTTTTAAATGACCTGGGGTCCCGGCGCGATGATCCCGGCGCAATGTCCCGCTCTCTGCCCATGGCTGCTGTGAAGAGAAATGGCGCCAGTGGCCCTTTGCTCTTATCATGTGACAGGGCAAAGGTAACACCAGCGCCATTTTGATTCCTAGCTCCCGACGTCACGCGTCCAGGAGATCGCTCCCTGACCCCTGCTGGACCCCCAGGGACTTTTGGCCAGCTTGGGGGGGGCCTCCTGACCCCCACAAGACTTGCCAAAAGTCCAGCGGGGGTCCGGGAACGACCTCCTAAACTCGAATCGTTTTGCCGTTCAGCAAAATGGCGCCAACCGTACGGCATGGTCGGCACCATTTTGCTGTACGGCAAAAAGATTCGAGTTTAGGAGGTCGTTCCCGGACCCCCGCTGGACTTTTGGCAAGTCTTGTGGGGGTCAGGAGGCCCCCCCAAGCTGGCCAAAAGTCCCTGGGGGTCCAAGTGGGGGTCCGGGAGCGATCTCCTACGCTCCTGACGTCGGGGGACAAAAAACAAAATGGCGCCGGCGCTACCTTTGCCCTGCTGTCATATGACAGGGCAAAGGTAGCGCCGGCGCCATTTCTACAACGCACCGGAGGTCCGAGAGTAAAAGATCACACCGGGACCCTCCCTCTGGACCCCAGGTAATTTAAGGCATTTTGGGGGGGGGGGTTCGGGAGGGTGGGGGATTTATTTTAAAGGGTCAGGGTGGGTTTTAGGGATGTTTTAGTGTGCCGGTTTGCCCGCCCTCCCCCGATTTACACGATATTTTAAAAAACAAAACCGCAACGATAAGATTCCCTCCCCCCCCCAGCTGAAATCGATCATTAAGACGATCGATCACACGATTCACATCTCTAGTTATTAGTGGTATCTGGGGATACACATATAGAAGACCTGAGTTCCAGGGGCGAGCAAAGGCGTCCTTGGCTAACTGGTTTCTCTGTTTGTGCAAGGAGCAGAATCTGTCCACTTTGTGATTCACTCGGATGCAAAGAGGTCCATTGTTGGCTGACCCCAAAGTTGGAATATCCTGGTCGCTACTAAAGGATCCAGGGACCACTCATGGGATTGGAACGGACGACTGAGGCGGTCTGCAATGACGTTGTGTATGCCTGCCAGTTAACTGGCCCGGAAAAACATGGAATGTCTCAGGGCCCAGTCCCAAATTTGTGTGGCTTCTTGGCAAAGGAGATAAGAACCCATACCTCCTTGTTTGTTCAGGTACCAAATGGAAACTGTGTTATCTGTTTGTATTCGAACAGTCTTGTGTGAAAGGCAGTCCTTGAATGCATAGAGAGCATAACGTATAGATCGATGCTCCAGGAAGTTGATTTGAAAGGTTGCTTCGAGGCTTGTCCAAGTACCTTGAGTTTGAAGATTGTTGATATGCACTCCCCTACCTAAGGTGGATGCATCTGTAGTCAAGGTTACTTGAGGAACTGATTGGTAGAAAGGTAGGCCGGTGAGCAAATTGTTCATGTTTGTCTACCAGAGGAGAGATGAACGCAACTGGTAGGTTATCTGAATTGGAGATGATGGTGGTTGAATGGCTTGGAGCCACTGATCTCAATGTCCATTGCATTAGTCTCATGGCTAATCTGGCCATAGGAGTGACGTGGACTGTGGAAGCCATGTGGCCTAACAGAGTAAGGAACTGATGGGCTGTAGCAGTTTGCTTTGCGCGCAGAGATTTCGTTAACTTGGAGAGCGTGTCTGCGCGATCTTTTGGTAGGAAAGCTTTGACAAGTGTGGCGTTCAATTCTGCTCCGATGAATTGTAGAAGATGAGATGGGAGGAAGTGGGATTTTTGGTAGTTGATAAGAAATCCCAGCAAGTGAAGCAGATTGATTGTGAGCTTGAGAGAATGAGAGCTCCTTGTCTTGATTGGCTTTTGATGAGCCAGTCGTCCAGATAAGGAAAAACGTGTATGCTTTCGTTGCGTAAATGGGCAGCTGCCACCGCCAGGCACTTTGTGAACACTCTGGGTGCTGAGGCCAGTCCAAATGGCAGGACCCGGTATTGAAAGTGTTGACAACCCACCAGGAAGTGCAAGAACTTGTAATGAGGAGGGAATAGTGATATGTATTGTATACAGGAACTCCGGTATATAAAAAACCATAAATAAAGATCCAGAGAAAGCAAATGTTGCTTACCTGTAACAGGTGTTCTCACAGGACAGCAGAATGTTAGTCCTCACATATGGGTGACATCACAGGATGGAGGAGCCCAATCATGGAACACTTCTGTCAGTTTCCAGAACTTTGACTGGCCCCTACTGGGCATGCCCAGCATGGTACTAATCCTGCAGCCAGCAGGGGTCTCCCTTCAGTCTTGTTAAAAAGCTACAGGTAGTGCCGAAAATAAAACAAAATGTTACGAACCCAACAGTGCGGGGCGGCAGGCGGCTTTTGTGAGGACTAACATCCTGCTGTCCTGTGAGAACAACTGTTACAGGTAAGCAACATTTGCTTTCTCACAGGACAAGCAGGATGGTAGCCCTCACATATGGGTGAGTACCGAGCTGAGGATGTCCGAATATGCACCAAATGTACTCAGGCTTGCAAGGCACTAGGCCTGGGATGAAATTTGGCCAAGGGCATCCTGAACCCCACCGGGCAGGCGGGTGTTGGTACGTCACGTAAGTAGGTTGCGCAAGACAGACTGGCCGAAGATGGAATTTTGTCTTCTGGCTTTGTCTAAGCAATAATGGGCTGTAAAGGTATGGAGAGAACTCCAGGTGGCAGCCCTGCAAATGTCAGGAAGCAGCACCGAGCATAGGTGTGCTACTGAAGTTGCCATGGCCCTCACAGAATGTGCTTTAACACGGTCTTGAAGTGGAATGCCCGCTTGCTGATAGCAAAAGGATATGCAGTCTGCCAACCAGGAGGAGAGTCTGTTTACCCACAGGCTGCCCCAATTTGATAGGATGGGAAGAGACAAACAATTGAGTGCTTTTCCTGTGGTCAGCTGTTCAGTCTAGGTAGAACGCTAGAACCAGTTTGCAGTCAAGGGTATGCAGAGCCTGCTCTCCTGGATTGGAATGGGGCCTGGGAAAAAAGGTAGGTAGTATAATGGTTTGATTGAGATGAAACTCCAAAACTACCTTAGGCAAGAATTTAGGGCGAATGAAGAGTACTGCCTGGTCCCCTTCAGAAGTTTAGTTACCTATCCGCCTTACACTAGAGCCTGTAATTCACCAACTCTGCGAGCGGAAGTGATTGCCAAAAGGAAACTCACTTTCCATGTGAGATATCGAAGGTCACAGGATTGAAGAGGATCGAATGGTGGTTTCATGAGCCGACCCAAAACTAGGTTGAGGTCCCAAGAAGGGGCCGGAGGACGCAGAGGAGGCTTGAGATGAAGCAAGCCCTTCAAAAAATGTGTTACAAGGGGTTGTACTGATATGGGAACATCAGACACCTTTATGGAAGGCAGCTACCACACTGACATGCATCCTGATGGAGGAAGTTTTTAGGCCTGACTCTGATAAGTGCCAGAGATAGTCCAGAAACTTCGTGATTGGACAGGTAAAGTGGTCAAGGAACTGAGAAGAGCACCATAAAGTAAATCTGGTCCATTTGTAAGAATACAATTTTCTCGTGGAAGGCTTCCGTGAAGCAATCAGGACACGGGAAACTGGTTCAGAAAGATTAAGTGGCTGAAGGATTAACCTTTCAACATCCATGCAGTCAGGGACAAGGCTTGAAGACTGGGGTGGCGTAGGCACCTGCCGTTTTGAGTGATTAGAAGCGGGTCCTTTCCCAAGGGAATGTGCCTACAAATGGAGAGATCCTGAAGTATTGGAAACCACAGTTAGCGCGGCCAGTGAGATGCTATCAGGATCATGGTGCCCTTGTCCTGATGTAACTTCACGAGAGTCTTCGAGAGAAGTGGAGGGAATGCATACAGGAGATCGGTTGTCCATGAGAGGGAGAACGCGTCTCTTGGCTGATAGTGTTGGCTGTGAGTGAGAGAGCAGAAGTTGTCTACTTTGCGATTTTGAGGTGACACAAAGAGGTCTATTTGAGGATAACCCCATTGTTGGAAGACCGAGTTCGCTCCTGAGGGGTTGAGAGACCACTCGTGCGGTTGAAAGGTGCGACTCAGCTTGTCTGCCAACACGTCCACTCCCTGAGGTACATCGAGTGGGAGAGGGCCTCCGCCCATATCTGCGCAGCTTCCTGACACAGAAGGTAGGAGCCCGTCCCTCGCTGTTTGTTGATGTACCACATGGCCACCTGGTTGTCCGTCTGGATCAGGATGACTTGATTGGAGAGGTGATCCTGAAATACCCTGAGAGCATATCTGATTGCTCAAAGCTCCAGGGAATTTATTTGGTGTTTGGCTTCCTCTGGAGACCAAGATCCTTGTATCTGCAGATCGGCAACGTGGGCACCCCAGGCGAGGTTGGAAGCATCGGTGGTGAGAGTTATTTGAGGGTCTGGAGCCTGGAAGGGCAAGCCTTGGAGGAGATTGACCTGATTTCTCCACCAGGCGAGAGATTGATGGAGTGAGTCAGTTACGTGGACAATGGTCAACAGGGGCTGAATGGATTGGGTCCATTGTGACCTTAGAGTCCACTGCATGACTCTCATGGCCAAGCGGGCCATTGGGGTGACCTGAACTGAGGATGCCATGTGTCCCAGGAGGATGAGAAAGTAGTGTGCAGTCGTGGAGTGCTGAGACTGCAGCTGGTGTGCAAGAGACACGAGATTGAGAGCTCGCTGTCGAGGCAGAAAAGCCATTGCCTGCAAGGAGTCCAAGTCTGCCACAATGAACGATAAGGTTTGAGATGGGACTAAGTAGGATTTGTCGTAGTTGACGAGAAATCCAAGCGAAATTAGAGTGTGTAAGGTAAGATGTAGGGACAACAGAGCAGCTTGCTGAATGGGAGCCCTGATTAACCAATCATCTAGATAGGGGTAGATGTGAACACCTTGAGTCCTGAGGAAGGCTGCAACTATGAGGCATTTTGTGAAGACTCATGGTGCAGACGCGAGGCCAAATGGAAGCACTCTGTACTGATAGTGCTTGGGGCCTAATAGAAATCTCAGGTATTTGCGATGGGATGGAATTATCATGATATGAGTGTATGCGTCCTGGAGGTCTAGAGAGCAGAGCCAGTCTCCTCTTTGTAGAAGAGGAAGAGAGCCCAAGGTTACCATTTTGAACTTCTCTCGCTGGAAATACTTGAGGGCACGTAGGTCCAGAATTGGACAAACACCCCCCCCGCTTTTTTGGGGATTAGAAAGTACCGGGAATAGAACCCTAGGCCATGATGAGAGTAGGGAGACCACCTGATCCAGAAGGATGGAGTGATCGGATGACCTCCATGTCTGTAGAGGGCTGGAGTCTGGTGGAATGAAGAGAAAGTTCAGATGATAACCCTGAGCAATTATCGCCAGGACTCACTGGTCTGAAGTGATAGAGTGCCACCTGTTGTTGAAATGGCACAATCGACCTCAGACTGGTATGTGGGGCAATGGAAGCTGGCTGCTGCTCTCTATGCAGGAATCAAAAACCAGAAGCAGGACCTGGTTGAGGAACTGCTTGCGGTTTTTGTTTTCGTGTCTGACGAGACTGGGTTTTTTGAAATGGTCTCATAGAACGGGTTCTAGCTGGTGGCAGGTAGGATTTCTTCGGGCAGAAGAATGACTTCTTAGAGTCCTTTCGGAAGGGCTGTTTTAAAGAGTACTCAGAAGGCATCAGAGAGAGCTGTCTTAGGGTCTCATGATGGTCCTTGAGTTCCACCACCATTCGTTGAATCTGCTTGCCAAACAGATTATCTCCAACACAAGGCAGGTCGGATAATCTGTCTTGTACTTCAGGGTGAAGGTCGGAAGACTTGACCCAGGCCCATCGTCTTGCCAAGATAGCAGCTGCAGATATGATATATCTTTGACACTGCTACCTGGGTAAGATGATCTGATCTCATGCTTGCCTGCCTCAAAACCCCTTGTTAACTAGGGTTTGGAGTTGATCTTGAAATTGCTGAGGCAGGGAGTCTGTCAAGTCTTGTATCTGCTTAAATAAGACCCTATTATATTAGGTCATATAGAGCTGATAAGAGGCAATTCTGGAGATGAGCATTGATCCCTGGAAGGCATGGCAACCAATGGCATCTAGAAATTTCTGTTCCTTGCCTGGGGGAAAAGGAAGTGTGAGGTTTTGATCTCCTTGCTCTTTTCTGGGCAGATCCTACAATCACAGATTGGTGATCCAATTGAGGTTTGTGAAAGCCTGGAGCTGACTGTACGAGATAGGTGGTGTCCACGTGCCTGTTGACTGGAGCAACAGAGCCAGGATGTTCCCAGTTCTTTTGAGGAGATCCAGAAGAACCTGGTGGATAGGGATGGAGGTTATTTCCTTGGGAGCAACCAGGAATTGTAGCAACTCCATCATTTGATGCCTATTGTCTTGTTCTGTCTGTAATTGGAAGGGAACCAATTCAGACATCTCCTTCACAAAATTTATAAAGCAACGGTCCTCTGGAGGAGAATACTTTCAGTAGGTGTAGGTGGTGAAGGCAAATCATTGGTGTCTGGTGAAGAATCATCAGTCCAGGTAGCATAGGGATCAGCACCTGCTCCTCTAGGGACTAGGGACTAGAGGAGCATGGGGCAGTGGGATCCCTGTAGGTCCTGGTCTAGGTTCCGAAGGACTCTAAGGAATAACTGGAGGCACCGATGAAGGCAGAGGGCACCGGACGTATCTGCACCAATGGCTGAGGCATCAGCAGAACTCCTAATGGAGGGATGCGGAACGGTGTTTCTCCTCCCGCTGACAAAGTAAGCGGGGAGAGCACCGGAACCATCGGTGGAAAAGTGGCCATGAGCATTTCCATCCTCGAGAGCACACACTCCAACGCTGCTGGAATCGGGTCGGTTCCGTAATCTGTACCGGTGTCTGTGCCGGAGGAACTTTGAGTCAATGCATCGCCATCCGGTCCAGTTCTTTTCAGAGTCCTGGATCAAGCAGCCCTGGCTCCAGAACAGAAGGAGGCAGAGGCAGAGCCGGAGGGACCATTGCTAAAGGCGGAGTCGCGGTTCCCGATACCCTGTTGGGTGAGGATTGCCTCGGTGACCCGGTCGCCGAAAAGGTCTGTGCTTTTTCTGGATGGGGTTTCTTCGACGGCAGCTCGGACAATGGTGAGGTCAATGATTTTGCTCCCTCGAGGGCCCGAGACTTCAATGCCGGTGGCGATGTTTATCTCTAGGATCCCTGAGGGGGGAGTAGAGGGTGTTAAAGGCCAAGAAGTCGTCGATGCCAGATGGTCACCGGCCGGAGGTCGATACTGGCGCGAAGTTGACAGTGCCGGTTCTGACGACGTCGATGCAATAGACGGCGTCGGGGTTTGAGCACAGAAGAGAAGTTCCATCTTCTCCATGCTGGCCTTGTGACCTTTTGGTGTCATTAGGGCACATTTGGGGCAGGTTAGAACATCATGCTCACATCCGAGACACATTACACAGACTTTGTGGGGGTCTGTGATGGACATGGTGCGATTACAGTCCGGGCACCGGCAGAACCCCAACGCCATGGCCATGACAAAATTGAGCAGTGGTACAGTCGACGGCCAGTAGGCCGCGAGGGCCAAACTAGACTGTAATAGACGGAAAATGGGTAAAAAAAATTTAAAAGTACCGCGGCTTGAATTAGTTGAAGGAGGGACCCCTGTGGGGTAAATTAAATTTTAGTAATTCCGTGAGGAAAATTTGTCAGGAATCTCTGCAGAGCTCCTTAACCGCGTGGCTACTGCTGCGCAGAAAAAAAGAAGACTGAAGGGGGACCCCTGCTAGCTGCAGGGTTAGTGCTATGCTGGGCATGCCCAGTAGGGGCCAGTCAAAGTTCTGGAAACTGACAGAAGTTTTCAGTGATTGGGTTCCATCCTTTGATGTCACCCATATGTGAGGACTATCATCCTGCTTGTCCTGTGAGAACAGAGCCAATCTTCTGCTTAAAGAAGGGGAAGCATGGTGCCTAAGGAGACCATCCTGAATTTTTCTTTTTGTAGAAATTTGTTGAGATTTTGGAGGTCTAAGATGGGACGTAGGCCTCCTGTTTTCTTTGGAATGAGAAAATAGCGGGAGTAGAATCCTCTGCCCTGCTGAGGTTGGGGAACTGGTTCCACAGCCCTGGCTCTCAGGAGGGTGGATAATTCTGTTTGAAGAAGAGTGGTATGATCTTTGTGTACCCAAAGAGGCCTTGGTGGAGAGTCTTTGGGCAGTGTGAGAAAATCCAGATGGTAACCTTGTGTTATAATGGACGGAACCCATTGATCTGAGGTGATGGTTAACCAGTTGGGTAGGAAATAGGAAACCCAGCCTCCGACTGGCAAGTTTGGATTCGGGTTTCTGGAGAGGCTGTTCCCTGGGATCTCTTCAAAAACCAGATGCCTGGCCTTTCTGAGGGGGGGGGAAGCTGAAGTCTGGATGGTTTTATTTGTCTGGATTGACCTCTTTGTGATGGTCTTGATGTTCTACCACGAGAAGCTGGTGGATAATATCTGCGGGGTCTGTAGAAAGGTGGTCTTGTATCCTTTCTGGAAGGCCACTTCACAGAAGATGGAGTTTCTGCAGGTATCATGGAGAGTTGGCGCAAAGTTTTGCCGTGATCTTTTAGTTGAGCAACTGCCGCTTGGACTTTATCACCAAACAGGTTTTCACCTGTGCAAGGCAGATCAGTCAACTTTTCTTGGACTTCAGGCCTGATGTCGGATGCTTTGAGCCATGCCCATCTCCGGGCACTGATTCCAGTTGCTGCCATTCTGGACAATGTCTCAAATGAATCACAGGCTGCACGGAATTCATGTTTTCCAGCCTCTAGACCCTTGTAAATAGAGCTGAAAGTCTTGATGCTCTTGTGGTAGAGTTTCTGAAAAGGCCTGCATTTGTTTCCATAAATTCCGTTGGTACTGTGTCATATATAATTGGTACAACGAAATCTGGGATAGTAATAGGGAACCATGGAACATTTTACAACCTAAGGTGTCTTAAGAACTTCTGGTTCCTTTCCAGGAGGTGTAGAAGAGTGTGGTTTAATCCTTTATCTCTTCTGCGCAGACTCTACCACAACAGACTGGTATGGGAGTTGAGACTTCTGAAACCCAGGGATGTGTTCCACTAAATAGGTGGCATCTGTTCTCTTATTTACAGGTGGCACTGTGCATGGATGCTCCCAAAGGCGGCGTTGGAGATCAACCATGACCTCATGCACTGGTATGGCAAGAATCTCTTTAGGAGCTTCTACAAACTGTAGAACTTTTAAAGTCTTATGTTTGGTATCTTCCTCTGTAAGCAGCTGAAAAGGAATTGTTTCAGACATCTCCTTCACAAAGTTAGAGAAGGAGAGATCCTCAGGAGGAGATTTTCTCCTTTCTTCCGGTGGTGAGGGTTCAGACAAGATATCCTCAGTAGAGAAATCGGCGTCCACATCCTCCCAGGTGTCAGAAAGTATGTGGGCGTGGACTGAAAGAAGGAAAGGAGAATGGCATGGATGGTGACTTGGTCTTTGATGGATCCATCGATGATTTCTGTTTTTTCTTCCCTGGCATCGGCATAGATGGAATCTGTGTTGGAATTGGGCGGCTCGATCACTATAGCCCCGATGGCCATGGAATTGGCTGAGGAGTTTATGGTCGGAGTCGGTGGAATCATCATCCGAAGAGTCAGGAATCGGTTGATTCAGGTGCTTAATTGGTGTCTTCGGCCTCGATGGCACTGGTTGAGTCGGCAGGGCACCGATCAAGGTATCGAACCAGGACAGTAGCAGTTGAAGCATCGATGACTCCGGTGCAGGTATGGACACCAGGCACTTGTGGATGGAGTTCACGGAGGGCATCGACTACTGCCTGGCGGATAAATCCATCCAGTTTCTCCCCGAGAGCTGATGCAGACAGAGCAGCTATAAGGGGTGGCATCGATGGCGCTGATGAGTCCTCGATCCTAGGTTTCTTAGTGGGTGGGTCAACAGCTATGGAACCCATCCCTGGATCGGAATCGGCACCAGGCGGTTCCCGATGACTATGCTTCTCATGGTGTTCTCTTTTCTCAAGCACCGATGCTGATTTTGTCGACAGATGGAGTTGGGGATAGTGGGTCCCCACTACCCCCATGTACCGGGGGGGGGGGGGGGGGGGTGTCTTTAGGATTAACTTTTTTGTAACTCCTGCCCATTACGACTGAGTCGATGATGGAATGAGCTGAATATTGAAAAGGTGCTCCATTTTATCTAGATGGGCCCCATCTACCTTTGGAGGTCATCTCGGCACATTGGGGACATAATGAAACGTTGTGTCCGGGGCCAAGGCACACGACACACTCGATGTGGGGGGGGGGGGGGGAATCGGTGATGGACATTGTACGAGGGCAATTAGGGTATTTTTTTAAGCCGGTTGCCATTGTGAAAGGCCGGACAGCTGTCAACGGCCTGCGGTCACAGATGAAATTAAGTGACGGTATCAACCACAAATATTGGTTTAGTCATCTATCGAGGAAAAGTTGGTCTGAGACTGGGACACCCCAATGCAGGGATTTTTCTGAGAAAAAAATTAGTTTTTCCGTGAGGAAAAGTTGTGTGAAAACACACAGGGCTCCTTAACCGCGAGGCTAACTGCAGTGTGGAAAAAAGGAGACTGAAGGGAGACCCCTGTGGCTCGAGGGATAATGGCATGCTGGGCATGCTCAGTGTGCCAGTCAAAAGTTTCTAGAAACTTTGACAGAAAGTTTTCCGTGATAGGGCTCTGTCCAGTGATGTCACCCATATGTGAGGACTTTCATCCTGCTCGTCCTGGGATAACAGGTTTGATCAACACTATCAGTATCTGGTAAAGCCATGCTGTCTGGGATCCCGTAACTCGCTGAACTTTAGATAATGGAGAAACTGCTGAAGGAAAAGAGTTCACTAAGTTTTCCTACAACTAAAAGTTAGGCTTACTGGCTTGCAGCTTCCAACCTCCTGTGTTGCCATTTTTGTGAAAAGGGACAACTACCCATGTCCTAACCTATGGAGCAACTCCTGTTTCAAATAATCTATTAAACAAGCCCTTTAGCAGACCTCCCATAACCTCAAGAGTTCCCTCTAGTACATAAGAAATACCATGTTGGGCCAGATCAAGGTCCATCAAGCCCACCAGCATCCAGTGGCAAGTGCAAGTCACAAGTATGTGGCAGATCCCAAAAAAAAATGCATTTGTTACTCATTCTCAGGGATAGCAATGGCTTTCCCTAATCTATAACCCATCAAGAGAGAATAGCCACTGCTTGTTGCTGGCATTAGTAGCATGGGATCTATTTAATGTCTGGGTACTTGCCAGGTACCTATGACTTGGATTGGCCACGTTAGAGACAGGATACTGGGCTTAATGACCCTTGGTCTAATCCAGTATGGCATATCTTATGTTCATATGGAGCTGGCTAATGTTTTATGGACTTTTCATCCAAGAACTTCTCAAACCTCTTTTAAACCCCACTATACTATTCATAGTAATCATGTCCTCTGGCAACAGCTTTCACAGGTTGGATTGTGCATGGAATGAAAACTGCATATGTTTTAAATCTGCTGGTCAGTTTCATGGAGCATCCCTTTGTTTTATTATGTGAAAGGTTAGATAACCATCCCCTATTTACCTTTCCACCCCACTTATGAATTTATAGACTTTGTATCCCCTTTCAGCCATCTTTCCCAAGCTGCACAGCACAAATCTGCTCAAGTTTCTCTTCATAGAGAAGCCATTACATCCCCTTTTATTATTTTTGTTGCCTTCTCAAACTTTTATAGTTTCACTGTATCTGTTCCAGATGGGATGACCATCAATAGTCAAGGTGCAGTCGCACCTTGGATCGAAAGCAGCAATGATATATTGCTTTAATCTCCATTCCTTTTCAGATCATTCCCAACATTTTGCTTTTTTGACTGCCACCATATACTGAGCTAAGCATTTCAATGTATTGTCCATAAAGACCCCCAGATTATTTTCCTGGGGAGTTGACTTCCTGTAGAGAGCCCCAGCATTGTGTATGTGGAGCTGGATTTTTTCCTTTATGAGCAGCACTTTTCCACAAAGTTTCATCTGTCATTCCAAAACGTCCTTCTGTAGTTCCTCAAAATCTGCTTTTTTTTTTTTTTTTTTTTTTTTTTTTTTTTTTTTTTTTAACAGCTTTGAATAATTTTGTGCCATCTACAAATTTGATGACTATAAAATTGTTCCCTTTCCCCCGATCATAGTACTGATCAATCCTTGTGGTACTCCACTAATGGCTTTGTTTCCTGTCTTAACAGTTACCAATCCAGAATAGGACACTATCATATTACTCAAATGTTTTCTGAAAATCCAAATACACTTTAGCAACTAGTTCACCTTTATCTACAAGTTTTACACCCTAAAAAAAAAAAATCTGAAAGATTAAGAAGGTAATAGCTTCTACCATCTAGGCCAGACTATTTATTTATTGTTTTTTAAAGGATGGTGTTACATTGGCCAACCCCCAGTCCTCAAGGTAGAGTAGCAGCCTAGTAGTTAGAGCAGTAGACTGAACCAGGATTCAAATCCCATTGCCGCTCCTTGTGATTTTGGGCAGGTTGCTTCACCCTCTACTGCCTCAGGTACAAATTTAGGGGCCCGATGCAATACAGTGTGCTCAGCCGAGTGCAATTTAACCCACAGTTGGACACGGATCGTGTAGGCACAACCAAATCCCCTTATGCAATAAGGGGATTAGAACCTCCACAACAGACATCCAAACGCACTGGGAAATTAATAGTGCTCATCACATGCAAATGCATGCGAATGAGGCCATGGTTATTCACTTCCGATTGGGAAAAAAAAAAACCTGTGCATCCAATACACTCATTTTTGCTATCGGAAATTAACACCTGCCCGGAGCTATTAAGTCAGAGGAACAAAAGAATTAGGGGGGGGGGGGGGGGGAAAAAAAAAAAACCACACACTTCCGACAGCGAGACCATGTCTAACCTGCCCTAAACTCCCTCCCCCTGAGGGAGCTTAGGGCAGGTCAGAAGAAGTGATTAAATCAATATTAAACTGTCGGGTCCTTAATATTAATTTATTCACTCCTTCACTTATTACCCATTGGTCCTTTTCACTGACATTTGTCAACAAAAGGACCAATCCTCTTTCAGGACAGCCTTCTGAAAGGTAATTTGTCCTTTCACTCACGTAACAGTGAGCGGACCAATGGGCAATAAGTGAAGGAGTGAATAAATTAATATTAAGGACCCAACACTTTAATATTGATTTAATCACTCCTTCTGACCTGCCCCCTAAGCTCCCTCAGAGGAAGGGAGCTTAGGGCAAGTTAGGAACGATTCTGGCAGTCAGGTTTGGAAAATGGAAGCTGAATTTATCACTCAATCATCCCTAGCACCTACTTGACAGCACGAGCCCTAATTTAAATATTGCATCATGACCCCAGGACAGGTGCCTGGGGGCGTGTTAAGAAAGTGGGCGCTGAACCCTCAGCGCCCACTTTCAGCGCATTTTTTTTTTTTTTGCATTGGCCCCTTACAGTGTAAGCCCTCTTGAGGATAGGGAAATATCTACAGTATCTGAATATTGCCTAAAAAAGAATATAAATTAAACCAAATCAAAGGTATGGTAGCTGTTTTAAATGGTTGGGTACAAATTACTAGCAGAGCCCCCGGTTTCCTGCAGAAGATTTTTCAAAATTCTGTGGCAGATTTCCAAAACTCTAGCATTTGTGGCAAGTTTGCATAATGATTCACACCTCCAGCTATGCAAGTCACTTTATTGAAAATCATCCATGTTTTTTGTACATTACACACATATATATAGTCAAAACAGAAAATCTTTAATAAGTTCCAACAAAAATACATAAATGTAAAAATGCAAAAAGGAACAAAAAGACATTCTCCTGTACAAAAATATTTGATGTTTATAATAAATGCTAAAACATTCAAATAAAACAGCCACACAACTTACTATATATTAATGAATCCAAAGTCCATTAACAGCTTAAAAGATGATATATAGCTTTTGACATCATACATCTTAGGCAACAGCAATCTTCCAATCTTAGGAGATCATGAGATAAATCATATTCAAGAACTGTAAAGTATTGGAATTCCTTAAGCCTTATCCATTTTCTTCTATCCCCAACACGGCCTTGATATTTTGCCACACAATGGCTTCATCAGGGGGAAGAATGATAGTGGGTTATATGCTAATGTAAAAAAAATATATATATGCATATTAGAATATTAGTGTGTCATACATCAATTTTAGGACAAAAATGTCAATTCAAAAATCAGTACTTACATACAAAGTACAGCCATCGTCACTTATTGAACAAACAATTGTATGGCTTGCTTAAACGAATGTATCAAACAGACATATCTAAAACAAGAATATAAAAACCATGTTTAGAACAAGTAAATTCCCAATCAACACTTTATAACAAATACTAGATTAAAGTAATATTGGAAGAGACCTTACCTTACCTGAGCCTTCCCAGTTCAATGTAAGAAAAACAAAAATGGAAGCGAAACACCAAAGTGCAGGAGAGTAAATATCCATGTTGACATCCAGGTATCTAAAGAATGATTGTGCAATGCATTCAATTATCATGTGAATAAACCATTAGAAGTATAAGTATCATCCAATATGAAAAATACATTATCAAAAATATGCTGTTACAAACTACTTACATAAAGTGAAATCTCAAAAGTTTTGAAAATATTTAAAGAAAAGTTTGAGAAAAAACAAATAAAGCGCATCCCATTCAATAACCGTGTTTAACCATGTGGTTGAAGAGTGCGCCACTTGTAAATTCCTGTTCCCTGTGATGGAACAGAGATCTCTGCCCTGGGGTAGAAGAATATCTTGAACAACAAACACACACACACCTGTTGAACTATGATTATGTAAAAGTCAGTGTTTCACTAATGGAGATCCCAATACAGAATTTGTTGAATGATTCTAGTTTTAATGGCAAGTTTGGTATGTCCAATGTATAGTTTAGAACAAGAGATACCTAATACAACAAAGCACCAAAAAAATTTTTTTGGGGGAGTTCTACTATTAATCAATTAACACTCAATCTCCCCTTGTAGATTATTTTTGCATTCAATCAATAAACACTTTATTGCTCACCAACTGTGAGTCATCTCATTCAAAACACCACAACTGTTCACTAAGAGGCTATCGGGCCTAAATTGTGACCTGAGTTTGCCTCGCTGTTTAAATTGAAAGAAAAATTTATGAAAGATGGAGGAAGGGTTTCATATATATGAGTTTAATCCCCCACCAGGGTGAACTCAATTTATATCAATATAATCATAAACCAAACCTCCTCCATCCCATGTTTTGAAAAAATATGTCCCACAAAAATCAACCCAATAGTATCACTGGTAAAGCTATCAACATTTACTGGTCAATGCCAAGTATTGTATGTAGGCCTCTCACTCACAGGGTCTGCATAGTGTAACAGACTCCTAATTAGGTACAAGGCCACCTTACTTTAATTATAATATTTTTGTTGGAATTTTTCATTTTTTTGCACATTAAAACTGCCCCATATCAGTCCTTCAATAGTCCTCTTACTTTTCATATACTATACTCCAAAGGTACGGGAGAAACAATAACTACTTATCTCGCCAATTTTGGTTAGTCACCCGACACGCGCGTGTTTCGAACCATCGGTTCTGCTTCAGGGGAATTTTCTTCCGTATCCAGTCTCAGAGACGAACTTCTGAGCTTCCATTCCGCGAATTTGGGACTTCCAGCTCTCTTTTCTTGGCTCAATTACCACAATTTTAAATATTGCCGCGGCTCCCTTACGCCGCGTCCATCTTTGAGTTTTGGACGCGGTGCGTAAGGGAGCCGCGGCAATATTTAAAACTGTGGTAATTGAGCCAAGAAAAGAGAGCTGGAAGTCCCAAATTCGCGGAATGGAAGCTCAGAAGTTCGTCTCTGAGACTGGATACGGAAGAAAATTCCCCTGAAGCAGAACCGATGGTTCGAAACACGCGCGTGTCGGGTGACTAACCAAAATTGGCGAGATAAGTAGTTATTGTTTCTCCCGTACCTTTGGAGTATAGTATATGAAAAGTAAGAGGACTATTGAAGGACTGATATGGGGCAGTTTTAATGTGCAAAAAAATGAAAAATTCCAACAAAAATATTATAATTAAAGTAAGGTGGCCTTGTACCTAATTAGGAGTCTGTTACACTATGCAGACCCTGTGAGTGAGAGGCCTACATACAATACTTGGCATTGACCAGTAAATGTTGATAGCTTTACCAGTGATACTATTGGGTTGATTTTTGTGGGACACATTGAAGGTACACTGGAGTACAGTTGTAAACGGGTAGAAGGTTGTGATTGAAAAAATATGTGCCACCAGTTCAAACACCTGTGTACTTTTTTTCGTGTGATTTTTCACTTTTTCTTTCTGAAATGTCATAAACAATTGACTTCACAAAACAATTTTAAAAGTCCCGACTTATCTGGTAAAAGTTGACAACCCGACGTAGCCACGTTTCTGGTCCACAAACGGACCTTTCCTCAGGGGATGTTATCCTATTTCATAATCAGTCGGTGTACCCAAGTCTTCTATGATGTTAAAGTTCTTTTTCAGGAAGACGCCATGGAAGACTTGGGTACACCGACTGATTATGAAATAGGATAACATCCCCTGAGGAAGACGCCATAGAAGACTTGGGTACACCGACTGATTATGAAATAGGAAAACATCCCCTGAGGAAAGGTCCGTTTGTGGACCAGAAACGTGGCTACGTCGGGTTGTCAACTTTTACCAGATAAGTCGGGACTTTTAAAATTGTTTTGTGAAGTCAATTGTTTATGACATTTCAGAAAGAAAAAAGAAAAAGTGAAAAATCACACGAAAAAAAGTACACACAGGTGTTTGAACTGGTGGCACATATTTTTTCAAAACATGGGATGGAGGAGGTTTGGTTTATGATTATATTGATATAAATTGAGTTCACCCTGGTGGGGGATTAAACTCATATATATGAAACCCTTCCTCCATCTTTCATAAATTTTTCTTTCAATTTAAACAGCGAGGCAAACTCGGGTCTCAATTTAGGCCCGATAGCCTCTTAGTGAACAGTTGTGGTGTTTTGAATGAGATGACTCACAGTTGGTGAGCAATAAAGTGTTTATTGATTGAATGCAAAAATAATCTACAAGGGGAGACTGAGTGTTAATAGTTTAGAACAAGGACACAAAATTGCATATATTAGTCCTGGGGGAATTCTGTGCTACTGCAAAGCGCAGAATCCCCCCTATTCCCTCTCATTTTGTTTTTCGTTTTGAATTACTTAAAGACTATCATGTAAATTGTGTTATTTTGACCAATATAAAGTTTTTGGGCACAGAATTCCCCCAGGAGTAATATATAACTTGCATGGTTTCACAGTCATAATGTTCCTTTAATGAGTATCTGATGTTTAAACCCAACTCGGATTTGTAAAGTTATTGCACACTGTACAATGACCACACGAAAATGGAACCAGAGTATCCTGATTGTTGTTCCTAATCCATGTCATAGTTGACATAAGGCTTAAGAGCTTCCAATACTTTCCAGTTATTGAATATGATTTATCTTATGATCTCCTAATGACTGAGATATATAGCTTTTGACATCATACATTTGTTTAAGCTGTTATTGGACTTCGGATTAATTAATATATACTAAGCTGTGTGGCTGTTTATTTGAATATAAGTTTTAGCATTTGTTATAAATATCAAATATTTTTGTACAGGAGTGTATCAATTTTTAAGTATCTGTTCCTTTTTCATTTTGTTTTACATATATATTAGTTTAAATATTGTTTCAAAACAAATCAGGTTAAGATATATAAAACGTTAAACTGCAAAAGGTCACTTGTTTTGAAATAGCATAACCATCCATCTGTCCAGAATATGAGCTTACGTATGCTAAAAATGACCCATTAGCAATTTGCCATGCTGCTAACACAGAAAGATAAATGCACATATACTGAACACATGCTAAATACAAAAAGGGGATGAATTAGCACAAGTTTGTCACTAATCCAGGATTCTATGAATTGAAATTAATATGCTCTCTGCCAGTTAAGACATCAGCAGTTGCAGACTTCCAAACACATCCAGGTCTTTGTGAATCGTGTATGATTCACATCTGCAGACGCAACAATTTTTGTATAAAGATAACGTTTCTAAACGTTATTTATGCTCATTTTTATGCTTTAATAGGTTTGGATAACTATTGTTCTTTATCTTGTTCATAAATTAATGGTTAAAGTTATTTTATTTAATTTTTTTTTGAAAAATGATCATGAGTTTAATGTAATTTTTATTCCATTACAATTTTTATTTTCTTTTAATTTTATTTAAAGTAATTGAGGAATTAGTTTAGTTAATTTTAATTTGGAAATGTAAACCGCTTCGGTCATTTCTTGTATTTGGTGAAACAGTATATACGGTAAATGTTTTAAATAAATAACTAACTCTTCTTAGGAATTACATCAAAATAATCTTTGGGTTTGATTTAAGAGATCTTTAAAAGCAGTGATTCTCAACTGGTGTGTCACGACACGCCAGTGTGTCGCAGCTCCCGGCGCTCCCTTACCCCAGGTGTGCTTCCCTTCTCCTCAGGGGTGGAATGGCATATCAGGGGTTTGCTCATCCCCCGGTGGGCAGATGCCGTTAATAGCAGAGTAATGCTACGTGCCGCCGCCAGAGGCCAGGGTGGTGGTGGCTGAAGAGCGGAGATGCTCTGCCTACCGCCGCCAGAAGAGGGGAGGCTAGGCTTATTGGGCCAAACAATGAAGAGGCTCCATGTGAGAGAGAGACGTGTGTGCGTGTGTGTGTGTGTGTGTGTGTCCCCCCCCTAAGGAAGAGGGCTGAGGAGAGAGCTTCAGAAGCCACCGTTGCTTCTGGTGAGTGCTATTGGCCTGCAAGGGGGGGGGGGGGGGGGGGGAGTAGGAGAGTTGCTGGAGAGGGTAAGTAAAGGTGGCTTTAAGTTTTTTTTTTTTTCTTGATTGACTGTCATTTTAATTATTGGATATTATGTGATATGTCTGCTGTTTTGAAATAGTTTGATATTTGGACAATTTTTAAGATTTTTTATGAGTTTCATTGTTGGATGTTATTCTGTTGATCAGCTGTTTAGTAACATTTTAGTATAGCTTTACAATTATTTCTGTGTAGGGATCTATAGCAGCTTGGCTTGTTCTGTTTTCCTAATAGGAGGTGTAATAGTGTTTAGGGCCTGGTTTAATTTGTATTTCTTATATAGGGATGTTACTGTTTTGAGTGAGTTCCATAATCCAGGTGTAACTTTGTGCGAATTAGTACGTGTGCATTATTTATTTAAAATCTTTTCTATACAGTCGTTTGATAGTGCACCATCACAACGGTTTACATAGAGGCACATCTCTAATTTTCAGTTTGGGAAACGCTATCTTACAAGGTACCAAAATAGTTTCAGTAACAAGTTTCAATAATATAATCTATATGAAAGTTGACATGGATCTTATCCCTATGTATGATTAATAGGGTAACCATATAAGTATAGTACTTTATACTTTCTCTGTTTATCGTTAAAATATTGCAGCTCCTGGGACTATGTTATGTGCTAATTTCTCTTCCCATTTCGCCAGATTTGCATTGCATGCAGAGTGGCTTTTTGGTTTTCCATTGCAGTTTGTCTCCATACTGGAGACAAACTGCAATGGAAAACCATGTACCTCAGTCACACACACAGAACTGTGTGTGTGACTGAGGTACATTACCACTAATGAATGTCCTGCTGAGATTGATACAAATGCCTACATGCTAGTAAAATACCTCACCTCAGTCACACACACAGAACTGACCTTCACCACGTACATGGTGAAGGCAGATGGCAGGGAACATGAGGAAAGGGGCTGATTAGGGTGCAGACTGCCACCTTTCATTTGCTACAGCCTTAGCAGATCTCCTTTTCCCTGCAGGCTGTTTACAAGGGAAAGGACTAGAACAGAAGCAGAGACAGAAAGCAGACACCCCTGTGGTTTTCTTAAAAAAATTAAAGGAAAGCTTCAGATAAGTTGATTCTGTGACAGGTTGTCAATTGTGCGCTAACAAGCTACTTTATTTAAAAATCATGTATATTCCACGTAACCTAAAATATTGAAATGCAGATTACAATAAAACATTCATAAAATATACAAAGCACTGCTGCACAATCACAGGTGGATAGGCACACAGTACTAGTAACAGGTTTGCAATTTCATTTTTAAGGACTCGAATAGATGGCACTTGGTCCTGGTGATCTGTTAATCTTAAGTCAGTCAATTTGATTTATTAAATCCTCCCATCACAGAATAAGCAAAATGTTGCTTACCTGTAACAGGTGTTCTCACAAGACAGCAGGATGTTAGTCCTCACATATGAGTGACATCACAGAGTGGAGCCCAATCACGGAACACTTTTGTCAAAGTTTCTAGAACTTTGACTGGCACCTACTGGGCATGCCTATGATAGCACTAACCCTGCAACCAGCAGGGGTCCCCCTTCAGTCTTGTTTGAAAGCTAAAGTAAGTGCCAAAAATAAAAATAAGAAAATGTCGTGAGGACTAACATACTGCTGACCTGTGAGAACACCTGTTACAGGTAAGCAACATTTTGCTTTCTCACAGGTCAAGCAGGATGGTAGTCCTCACATACGGGGTGAGTACAGAGCTGAGGATGTCTGAATATGCACCAAATGTACCCAAAGATGTGCAACAGGCACAACAACTGGGGTGGAATTTGGTAAAGGGCATCCTGAACACTAATGGGCAGACGGAAGGGTGTTACATCAAGTTGCAAAAAGGTTGCGCAAGACAGATTGGCCAAAGGTGGAATCTTGTCTTCCAGCCTTGTCTAAACAATAATGGGCTGTAAAGGTATGGAGAGAACTCCAGGTAGCAGCACAGAGTGAAGGTGTGCTACAGAAGCTGCCATGGCCCTGACAGAGTGTGCTTACACACAGTCCTAAAGTGGAATGCCTGCTTGCTGATAGCAAAAAGAAATGCAGTTCGCTTACCCACAGGTTGACCCAATCTGATGGAAGCAAAGAAAACAATTGAGTACTTTGTCTGTGGGCAGCTGTACGGTCTAGGTAGAATGCTAGAGCCCGTTTGCAGTTGAGGGCATGCAGAGCCTGCTCCCCTGGATTGGAAAGGGGCCTGGGAAAGAAGGTGGGTAGTACGATGGATTGATTGATGTGAAACTCCGATACTACCTTAGGCAAGAACTTAGGGTGAGTGCGGAGTACCGCCCGGTCCTGCAGAAGTTTAGTGTAAGGTGGATAGGTAACTAGAGCCTGTAACTCACTAACTCTGCGAGCAGATGTTATTGCCAAAAGGAATAACACTTTCCATGTGAGAAAGCAAAGATGACAGGATTGGAGAGGCTCGAAAGGTGGTTTCATGAGCCGACCCAAAACCAGATTGAGGTCCCAAGAAGGGGCCGGAGGATGCAGTGGAGGCTTGAGGTAAAGCAAGCCTTTCAGAAAACATGTTACAAGGGTTTGTACCGAAATAGGAAAATCCAACACCTTTATGGAAGGCAGCCACCGCACCGACATGCATTCTAATGGAGGAAGTTTGTAGATCTGATTCTGACAAGTGCCAGAGATAGTCTAGAAACTTCATGGTGGAACAGGTAAAGGGATCAAGGGCCTGAGAAGAACACCCCAAATCAGGCTTTTGTTCCAGTTATAGAATTGAATTAGTACTTACGACCTTATGGAATGAAATCAGTTAAATCTAATAGAAATGATGCCCTTGTTTTTATAGATATGAGTGCATCTGATTTGGTGGACTACTGTCTGAACTTAGTTTTGCTCGATACTGTCTTGCCTGGTTTACATCTTTGACAGATTGTTCGTTTCAAGTTAGTTGGGGTTCTGAACTTTGAGTCCAAATCAGTTACCTGTAGGGTGCCACAATAATCTGTTCTTACCCTTTCATTATTCAATCTTTAGCATGTACAACCCAAGCAACTATTATTCAAAGCCAAGGTTTTAGTATTTTATTAACGAAGATATTCATGTTAAAGCTTACAGTAAATACAGAGCCATGAATTTGGCAAGTCTAAAAGATTGTTTAAATCTCATAACTCAATCGCTTTTGCCATTAAAAAAAGTCCCAATAAATTAGAAGCTATGGATTACCTAATGGAAAACTCCTTTCACAAGGATAAACACCATACATTTGAGAATTCATGACCCCCCCCCTTAAGTATTCAGACTACATTTAAAAACAATGTATAACCAGCACAGATTCAAGGTTCTCAGCAGGGTACAAAGGGGGTCATTTTTCAAAATGCGGTAAGGCGTTTTCACATGCGTTAAGGGCTTATCGCATGAATGAGAGAGAGAGAGAGAATAATAGCATGTCCCATAGGCAGGTATTTGTATCCCTATAATAGGCCCACCTAGTAACTCGAGGTGGGGATTAGGTAAGAGTGTAGGGGGTTAGGGGCCACGTTGACATTCTACGTGACACCTACGAACAGAACAGTGGTCTCTTGTGAAGATTTGCTGGCCTTTGGAGTGAGGAAACTCACTCCAAGATGAGATTTGGGCAAGGTTCTCTCAACCTAGCTTGAACATCAGTATCACCTCTCAAGGACTTTATTCATCTCTGGAAGGCCTTGTTATATCGTTCCAAATTAGATTAGTATCTACAATATTTTCAACTTTTTCTCATCAGGCTTCACTTGTGGAATGTCCTACCATGATGCCAACTATCCTAAGTTTTAAAAAAAGCCATGAAAGGCTGGCTCTAAGCAGGCCTTTAATCAGTTTTCCTGCTATTTGCTTGTCCTCCCTGCATGGCCATTTTACCTCTCATCTAGTGGCTCCACCTATTTCCTTCACAGGTTTTATGTTTTGAATGTACTTCAAAAATAAATTTTAAAATTTTTGCCTCTAGCAAGCTTCTCAAATTCTCGAGCTGACTACTGTTTTACATCCAATTTGCCATTGCTCATGTTCTTACTTATTTTCATTTGGGTCTGCTTTACATTTTGTTTTTAAACAGGCAGATTTGGCATTAACTGCTTCTTTTACCTCACCATTAAACCATCTTGTGAGTAGTTTGGTCTTAGACATATTCCAATGCACAGAAAACGTTTTATCTGGACTTCCAAGATTGTTTAATACCACCTTCACACCTCATGCAAAATTTAACCTTTGAAAGTGCACCTTTTATTGTCCTCAATTCTGTCTCCTTTTTAAAGTTCTATGCTACTGCAGTAGTTTTATTTTAATGTCTCCTTCTCAATGACAGATTTGATTGCATTATGTTTGCTGTTACTTAGCAGCCCCACCCATGCACCAGGTTGTGCATTCCATTGAGGACGAGACCTAAAGTTGCTACCCCTCTTTTTGGTTCTAGGGCTAATTGCTCCATGAAGCAAAACAAAAGCACACAACTTAACCTGACTAGTATGTCTCAATGAGACAGTCTCTCAATCAATAATGGAATAAATGAAATCTCTCATTGTGTTGCCAAATTCACTTGCTTTGCAAATTTCAGCAAGCTTTTAATTTATACCCCGAATCAAAACATATCTGAGCAGGTAACATTTCATAATGTTTCTTCATCTTGATTAGGTGGCTGGCAGAATACACCTACTGCTACACTTACCTATTACACATGGAATTTCTATACCTAAGGCTTCTATAGTGCATTCTGTTTCCTGCATGATTTTTATCATGCTCAACCATGCTATCCTTTACATATACCACCTTACCAAGTCAATCTGTCTTGTTACTCAGAGTTGCTTACCTATAAGCAGGTGTTCTGAGGACAGCAATACGTCACCCACTTGTGAGAGTTTACATCAGATGGAGCCTAGCAGAGAACCTTTATCTCAAAGTTTCTAGAACTTAGAACATGCCCTGCTGGACATATGCAGTATGCCATACAGGACACTTTTCAGACTAACCTCTTAGCTTATACTTGAAGCCAAGTTCACTGGGGGGGGGGGGGGGGGGAAGATGGGGAATCCCAAGACACAGTGGCCAACTTGAAAAGGCAAGTACAGAGATGGGTCTACTTTCTACATGGTGATAGGTGCCAAATGCACTAAGATGAACTCTTACTGAGTTTAAGACCAGACTCTGAAAAATGCAGAAGTTAGTCCAGCAGTTGTGTGTGGAGCAGGCGAAAGGTCTAGGACCTTTTTCTCACACCAAAAGGAATCTCCATTTCAGTCCATAGAACCTGTCTGCAGAGTCCTTGCTTGAAGCCAAGACCAGATATTTTCTAAAAGATTTAAAGGTTTCAGGGCTGTGAGAGCCAGAGACCTGATATTGGGATGGCACAACAGCCCCTGATCCTGAGTGATAAAGGTTGAGAAACTTCCCAGCCTGACTGGATCCCTGAAAGACATCACAACCCCAGAGTGAAAACCAAATGTTTCTGCTTAAAGGGTTCTATGAAAGTTAGTTCCCTGGTCTCTGAGCTTCAAAACAATCTTCACAATAAGCAAAACTGGAGGATATGCATACAGCAGGTCCTGGCCCCAGTCATGGGCATAAGCATCTGAGGCTAGTTTGCCTTGAGTGAACCCTTCCTGTTCTGAGGAAACGCAAAGTCATAGATGTGCCCTACTCGCAGAATATTTGTTTTGCTATGCTCCTGATAAGCAGCCATTCATAGGGGTCCAGAATCAGACTCAATCTGTCTGCTAGGATATTCTCTTCACCTGCCAGATATGTGGTGCTGAGGACCATCCTTCAGATGGCTCAGTTTCCACATCTGGACCCATTCCTCCCTTCTTACTAAATGTAAAATAGCAACCTGACTGTCCCATATGGATAAAAACTGTTAGCTAATCAAATCTCTGAAAGCTCTTAAGAGCATACCAAATTTCACATAGCTCCAGGAAGTTATCTGATGAAGCTTCTCCTGAGCAGACCAAAGTCCTTGGGTGCACAGCCCTTCTATATGGGCTTCACACCCCAGGTTGGACTCATCCAAGGTTAGGACAATTTGAACTAAAGGAACGTGGAAGGGACTCTCTAATCAGAGTGGACTAAATTCACCACCAGGAGGGCAAGTCCCTGAGTGATGCAGAAGCTGTTTCAAAGATCTTGAGTGGCTCGAATCCACTATGATCTGAGGGTCCATTTGGCTCTTATGTAGAGGTGTGCCAAGGAAGGCACATGCAGAGTTTATGCTATAAGGCCCAAAACTGCCTCAACATGTCCCATGTTAATACCTACTGACTCCTCTCTACAGTAGATATCCATGTGATAGCCCTCTGATGTGGAAGAAAGTCTCACATGAGTCATACCTAGCTGTATTCCTACAGACTCCAATTAATGAGATGGGCTAATTTATGATGAACCCTAGCAACTCTAGCACCTGAACTGATTCTGTGGCACCTCCCTAGATGTGTTCTTGACCAGCAATTATCCATGTAAGGAAACATACTCCCAAGTATATGTGTGTGTGTGTACACACCACCACAGTAAGACATTTGTAAAGATGTGTGGGGCAGACAGTCAAAGAGCAATATGTGAAACTGGAAGTGATGGTCCCCTACTATGATTCAGAAATATAGAAAGACTTCAGATCACAGAAAAATATGGGTTTAAGCATTCTTCAGATCATGAAACATAGCCAGTCCCTCTTTTTCAAGAAAGGAAATCAAGGTGTCCAAGGAAAGCATCCTGAACCTTTTTGTGAATTTGTTAAAAGGTCCCTTAGATCTAGAAGGGTTGGAGACCTGTTCTTTGTAATCAGGAATTTTTTTTTAATTTATTGATATTTTGTAATAAATACAAGAAAATCTTGCACAGAAAAGCAACTTAATCAGGAACTCACCTCTAAACCAAACACCACTATTGTTAAAAGTGCTAGAATTCTCAACATTTTGGGGATCCATTTTCTATAATCTAAAAGGAAATAAAGGCAGGGCAAAAAGACATGGTAGTAATATAAGTACCACAATCAAGTTACATCAGAGATGGTAGATAACAGCTTATCACAAAGAAATTTGGAAAGCTGACAAGGCTCAAAAAAGTCTCACCCCTAATAATTTATAAGGTTCGAGAAATAACCAAGTAAAATCCCCTCCCTCTTTCCCCCGACAGGATGGGCTCAACCACATTGCTTTAAGTAGGTGGAGAGCTCCTGCAGCAGTTCCTCAGATGACCCTCAAGCAGAAATTGGTGGTTGATTTGGAGGAACAAATAGGTTTAATATGTACCCTTCTTTTATTATGCTGAGGACCTGTGTGTCCAGTGTTTCACTGGGTCAACAGTTTACATAAAACTTTACCCTGCCTCAAATGAAAAGTCCTCTGGTACAGGTACTGGATCTGGGCTATGCTCTCTATGAACCAGTCAAAACACTGTCCCAGTTTGACTAGTGTTGGCTGTGGCTTAGAGGCACTCTGCTGCCTCAAGTGGGAATGAGAGTCCTGCTAATGACAGGTGTGAGGCAGCAGAGGAAAAACACTTTTTTATAAATGTCACATCTGCCCCATATTCAGGTACCTCCTAGCTAAGGAAGGTGGGTCTGGATTGGCTATGGAGAGTTAGTGAAGTGTCATACAGCATTCTCAGATTTGTAACACGGCTTCCTTAACCCCATCTCATAAGGGGTTTCTTTTTTGAGGCAGTGTCTCCATATAGGTTTGTTTTGTGCGTATCTCAACAGGAATAAACCTCATTTATAAACTAGGGTAATGTTTGGAATAATCTCAATCTTTCAGCTTTATTGGTAATGCCTTTCTTATACTTAACATTGTGCCAAAGAACATCCTTCTGGAGTTCATAGATTGACATTTTTATAGGCAATATATCAAGGTGTACTTAGAAATAATTCTTAATTAGGCCAGTGGTTCCCAATATAATTGGGACTATTTTTGTATTTTTCTGCCACATTTTCTTGGTCTCTTGATTGCATCTCTTAATACTTAAGGATCTTCAATTTCTCCATACAATCCACAGAATAGTTGCTGGATATTGACACTCTCTCCAGTGCATGACATCAGCTTTCCTGGACCTTGGGTTGGAGGTCTGAGGCCTGCAACTGCCAATCCTCACAGCAGAGACTTTCTATGCCATCTTCAAAACAAAAGGTCAATCTGACCATGTATTTTTTGCATATCATATTGTTGTCAACTAGTGACTGGAAGTATTCATGCTACTTTAGAGGAAGCTGCCCTTGTTTAATGGGAGTCTTACATGTACTGGCCCATAAAGAACTGGTAAGAAACTACACAGGCATTGCACATAGCTTCCCTGCAATGCTACCCTCCCAGGCTGTGAGGGCTACGGACCAGATGCTGGGATGCAGCAGCATTCCCTGATTCCAAGTGATGAAAGAATTAATTTCACAACCTGTCTGAATTTATTTACAGTCATTTATAGACTGCTCATAAAGAGAATCTCCTGCTGAGCAGGGTACAGTATACAAATTATAAGCAATAAAAACACTTAGATAAAACAAATATGCCTTCAACTGTTTTTGAAACTATAATCTATCATGGCACGCAGTTCAGGCAGGAGCTCATTCCAAAGGGACAAAATCACTATGGAGAATGCTCTCCTACTTGTGGTTTGACGATGATAGTCTTAAAGATGAAATAAGCAGATATTTACCCAAAGATCAAAGAATGGCTGGGCTCAAACCATTATTCTGTCTGTAAAGCCTTACGTATGATTATGAGAAATTTAAATGTCACATGCTGCTCTATGGGCAGCCAGTGAAATTGACGCAGCACTGGTTACATGCTCATACATGGTACAAGAGACTACCATACGTGCTGCCGCGTTTTGCAAAATCTGTAAAGCTCGAATGAAATATCTGGGCAACCCAACATACAAAGAGTTGCAATAATCAATGGTTGTTAGAACAAAAGCTTGCACAACTGTTCTAAAGTCTGTATTTAAGGAATCTCAGCAGTCTTAATTTTAAAAAAGACAGGGAGAATAATTGCAGACATTTGTGGTTTTAGAGTCTGGCCTTGATCAAAATAAAACCAAAGTCCCGCACAGAATCAACAAATGGAAGCAAGGTGCCACTAATCACCAAGTTGGTCAGATCCCCCCTGTCCACCCAGAGTCCTAATGATTTGGTCCCACTTAGTTATAAAATTATTCTGGCCAAGCCAGCGCTGGATTCCAGACATTCAGAGATAAAAATGGTATTAGTCAGAACTACTAGAAATACCAACTGAATATCAACAAACCTTGAAGTGAACTGGTAAGAAGAGACGTGCACATAATGGGATTAAATAAATATTAAAGAGCATTGAGGAAAGTGCTGACCCCTGGGGGCATTCCCATTAAACAGGACTTCAGTTCTAGACCTATTCATACTCCTTACTGTCTAACAAAAAAAAAAAAAAAAAAAAAAAAAAAAAAAGACTGAAACCATTTTAATATTTCACTTCTTATCCCTAAAGCCTGGATAATAAGGTAATGTGATCCACCATATCAAAGGCAAAAGAAATGTCCAGGGATATATCATAGCTGAATGACCTTGATCTAACTAACATGACGTTATATAGTTCTAACATAGTATCAGTATTATGATGCCTGCAGAAGCCACACTTGAGTATTTAACAGATGGTTGACCTCCAGATAATTTAAGTTGTTACAATACAGCCTTCTCTATAATCTTCGCTAAACTTAATACATACGAGATTGGTCTAAAATTGGCTACATCTTCAGCAAAGGTAGTACCCTTCTAAATGGGCTTAATTTAAAACCTTTTTCCAATTTTAATAATGGTTTCTAAAATGGTCGTTTTTTGCTTTGTGAGATCGATCATTGGCTGCTGGATATCCGGAGGCTGGTTTAAAATCAACCCGGGTAAAACAAGATGGAAGATCGCACTGGAAACACTGAAATATGTGAACGAGTGACAGCAGAAAATTTTGGAGCATATGTATGCTGGGTAATGGATAAATGTTGTATTAACAGCCAGCATGTTAAAAACAAAGTGTTTGTTCTTTTATTGAACAGAACTAAAAGAAACAGTATATCGCCCCTGATGAAGCATTTACGAAACACGAGCCGTGTCGGGCAGGGCAGAATATTGTGATTGCTCCTTCAGCATTTAATTGCTCAACATGAAATAAGTGTTACTAAAAAAAAATATAAATTCAAAAAAATTTCTAAAAACATTGTGAAACCAAGACCAATGATTATAAAAGATTAAACAGGACTACACATGGTGCTAAAGATGTAGTAATATGTGTTTGAAATTATTATACATTTGAAGAGTGAGATTATACAAAGAAAATTCTCACATAATATATGAGGTATGGTTTCACAAACAAAAAGTTAATTCATAGCTTCCAAGCTGTATATGATGTTTTGTTGATTATGTATTAAGTGGTTACATTGTAATAGCAGTTCAAGTATAGAACTATTTAATCCACCGCTCAAACAGTGGTTAAGTCTACAAATAGCCTGTGTCATAAGCTGTTATTCTAATAGTCTGTAAACTGCTTTGGGTGAATCATGCATTCAAAAAAAATAAATAATCCAAATAAATGCTGATATAACAAAAGGCTGCACAGAGTAAGGGGGGAAAATTAATCTTCATCAGATGCTCCACAGCTGACAAACTCCAGGTTCAATAGGGACCTGCTTCCAAAGGTGGAAGTTCAGCCAAACATATTATCCATGTAAAAAAAAAAAAAAAAAAAAAAAAAAAAGCAAGCTTCAATTCAGTCCTAACTCTGACAAGGAAGAGCAGCCCCTCAGGCCATCGTCCTAGCTGCTGCACCAGACCAGAGAACAACTAGTGAAATCCCCAGTAGCAGGAGATTACATAGGAGGATGTCAGCATGAAAGCTTGTTCTGTCTCCATCTGTTGGTAGGGAAGCCTAACCCATGTCTGTCTGGAATGGTCTGGAGGGATGATAAAATGGTGTTACATAGAGTCTCTAACAACTGCTCTCAGGTCCCTCTGCCTCTGGTGGTTTAGCCATTTAGTTTTACTTTTATTATGCTGAAAAGGAAGGAGAAAAAGTAAAAATTAAAAAAAAAAAAAAAAAGAAATTACTACTTAACTGATAATTTCCTTTTCTTTAATAAGGATAGGTAGATCCAGAACCAGTGGGTTATCCACATCTACCAGCAGATGGAGATTTAGCAAGCTGACATCACAGTATATATATACCCCTGCATAGACATCAGTCTGCCAGTATTCTCTGCAAGAGTCAACTGCAGACACAAACTTGATTAGCTGAGTGCTTGAATGGCTATCTGTTAACAGGAAACACTGAGCTCTGATAATGAATACAACACTAGGGACTGGATTGACATTAACCATTAATCCCTGGAACAAGCAGCCATGCAGGAGGACAAATAGCACAAACATCCGGTAGCCAAGAGCGGGAAGGTGGAGCCACCTATCTTTAGTAAAGAAAAAAAAATTATCAGACTTCCCATCATGATGTAGGTCTGGTAGGAAGCTCAGCAGTAGAGTTCTGGCATTCCCTTCTCCTTTATTTCACTAATTTAGATACTACCAGGACCCAAACTTACTTTAGCTTACAGCAGATTCAATTCTGATGCTGCTAGGCTCTTGGCAGATGGGTTTCCTGGGCTGTGGTGCTGAGGCTATGGGCCACAGAAGTGCTTGCTGTGGCCAGGAGAAGAAAAAAAAAAGCAGAGCTCCCAAGATGGCAGCCATGATCAATGGCACGAAAACGCTAGCAGCTGTCTCAGTGGAGGCTCTACTACAGGATGATCAAGATACAATCTTCTATGGATGACATTAAGGGTAGTCTCAAGGGGCAATCGAAGCGTCTGGACCACGCAGAGCAGAATATCTCAACCCAAAATGACCGGCTTGAGGAAGCCAAGCACCATATTGCAGAATTTCATGCACAGCAGGTTGTGCTACTGGATAGACTGGAGGATCAGGAGAACTGCAATCAGCGGAACCATGTAAAAATTATCGGGTTGCCTGAATCATTACAGGAAGAGGAGTGTTATGACTTTATTGAAAAATGGTTGCCTGACCAAGTGGGCCTAGTCTTCCCAAAGATCACTTGCGGTGCAAATGCATCCATCGAGTTGGCCCGATGCGAGAAAGATGGCAAGCCTCATCCGGTTATGGCTCGTATCCTGAGCTGGTCACAGAAGATATAACATAAGAACATGCCATACTGGGTCAGACCAAGGGTCCATCAAGCCCAGCATCCTGTTCCAACAGTGGCCAATCCAGGCTATAAGTACCCAAAAACTAAGTATATCCCATGCTAATGATGCTAGTAATAGCTACTTCGGGCATTTCAACAGCATGCGGTGGTGGAGTTCCAGGGAAGTTGGATTTTGCTATTTTATAACTTCAGCTCAGGTCACTGGTGCAAAGGAAGGAAATCGCACCAGCCTGTTCCAAACTCCACAAAAGAGGAATATGTTTTGCCCTGCTATTCCCTAAGCTGCGTGTGCACCATAGCAACAAAGTTCTCTTCTTTACAAAGAAAAAAGGAAGCAACCTCATTTTTGGCCACCTTGGATCGTGGACATGTGGAGTGTTGTTCCAGCCTGTTCTGATTTGCTATTGCAAATGATAATTTACACTACAAGATTCAGCATTCTTCTACTTGTTCTCTAAGAGATAGCCCTGTCCTGCCTGGCGATGTTTCAGAGTTCTTATTTGCCACTACACACTGGTTGCCAGGACTAGGGTACCTTACCAAGCTAATTGGATTTTCTTTTTTCAGATGTTTGGTCAGGGGAGACACCCCCCCCCCCCCCCTCCCATGCTAACATTTTTCTAGAACATAATCTGGGACATTGACATCATGTACTGTAATGTTAGGAGACTCTACACCTCTGGGTTCTTATGTTGATAATGAATTATTGCTTTCTAAGACCTATGCTGTGCACGGAGATAATGGGTCTTTCTTCCTAAGGGGGGAGAGGAAGTCCTTTCGCACAGACTATTTTTGGTTTTTGCAGGAGAGATTTTGTGCCTCTTGGAGCGAGAAGGAGTTCTTCTATTGGGTGATTTGGTGTACGATGAGTGTTGATATATGGGCAGGTATGTATGATGGGGAGTGGGAGAAGGAGAGGTTTCTCTAGATATCTTGCAGTGGGGGAGACACTGGAAAAAAAAAAAGTTTTCAAAGGGTCCTGAGGCTTAGGCTGGGAGGCCTTAGGGCTATAGGTTTCTTTCCCCCCCCCCCCCGAGTCCACCTTGGGCCTAAGTTACATGTCATGGCGAAGGTTAAAATCATTTCATTAAACGTTGATGGGATTCATTCCCTGATAAGGAGGAAACCACCATCTGTGTTTCAATGGCTGCCCTCCCAGGTGGTGTTTCTACAGGAGGCACTTGTCAGATGCAGAACACACGAAATTGAAAAGAGTGGCTGCAGTAGTGTGTATATTCTTCCTTTACTTCTCAAAAACAGGAAGTAGCAATTCTCATACACAAACTGTCATTTTAAGTTGACAGTTTGTTGCAAGATAAAGATGGTCATTATGTTATTGTTGCGGGGGTGCTTCACCAGCAGGTCGTCACATTTTGTAATTTATATGCACCAATGTATAGTCATGAATTTTTTACACATTTGGTGGGCCTGTTTGTTAATCTCTCAGACTATAGATTAGTGGTAGTGGGAGACTTCAACATTGTGGCAGACAAGAGGGTTAACTGAAAGTCCCCCCAAAATCAGATAGGAAACACATGGGTTTGGGTCTTAATTTTGTCAGGAATTAGGGCTGCTGGATGTTTGGCAGGTTTTACTTCCCAGGGAACAGAATTTCACTTTTTATTCCCACCACATCAGTCCTACTCCAGGTTGAGTTACCTTCTAGTATCACATACATCTTTCCAAGAAGTGAGGCTACTATAGGCATCATCTCCATCTCTGACCATGCTCCGGTCTCTGCAACTGTAGAACTAGAGATTGCAGCACCCCTCTCCTTTTCCTGGCGCATGAGCCCCAAACTTTATTTAGATATAGCTTTTCAAGATTTTAAGCTGTGCTGGGAAGATTTGAAGTTCAATTTCACCCTCTATGTTATGGGAGGCCGGTAAAGTGGTAATGCGGGAACACACTGCCTATGTGCCAAAGATGAACAGAATCCAAAATGTGGAAATCCTTTGCTTAACTAGTATTGTAAAGTCTACGCAGTCCCAACATATGCAATATGTCCAATTCCTCTAAATTTAAGGTGGATCAGGCATGAGAAGCTTCGAATCATTTATTGCACTAGAGGGCTTCTAAACATCTTCAATTTTTTTAATATCAAATGTAAAAATTTGGCAATAGGCAGAGGAAATTACTTGCTAATTTGGTCAGGGTTCATGACCAAAAAACCTTCCAAAACTGGCATTACAGACCGTTCTGGAGTGCATAAACCCTCTTAAAGTGACATATCAGCACGCTTTTTGGAATATTGCCGCGCACTATATAGTAGGAAGCTTAGGAATGTGGAGGTGTATGATTCTTTTTTTCAAGACTTTCCCTGACCCAAGCTATCGCCGGCCGGAGTCCCTTAACATGCCTATTAGGGATGGAGAAATTTAATCTGTTATCCAAGGGCTAAAGCTAGGGAAGATTGCAGGGACTGATGGGCTGGGGACTGAAGTCTACAAATTTTTGCAATTTCTGGTGCTCACCGTGTTATCTTGTTTTTATAATGATTTAGTCTCCACAGACATGAACCAGTGTTATCGTGGCATTGCCTAAAAAAGGGCAAAGATCCCTTGGAGGTAGGATCTTATCTCTCTGATCAACGCAGATATGAAAATAATGGCTGTAATTCTAGCTGCCAGACTGATGTTCTTCTTCAGATAATTAGTCCTGATCAAACGAGATTGTGAAAAGGTAGAATGGGTGAAAAATGTTCAACTGAGGCATTAAGTCGCACCTTCTCCATTGAGCCGTGGTCCTTAGTTTGGCTGCAGGGAAAGGTGTATGACTTGCTTTCTTAGGACTACGTTTCGGGCATTAGCTCAATACAGTTTTTCTGGCAATCTTCTACGGTGGTTAAACGTCATACAGTAATACAAGTGTGCACATTTTAATAAATGGAAATTAGGTTTTTTTTAATACTGTCCTTCGGCAATGCCATTATAACGGTTGACAAAAGTGCATCAATCAGTTTACAAATATTACTAAAAACAAAAACCAAGAGTAAAGTTTTACAATTAGACAATTAAAAGTAAATTACACATCAGGGAAACACAATAAGTACTTAAAATCACAAACTATAATATTAAAAATTACAAAGGTTCAAAGATTCACTTAAAATAGGGATTAGGGTTGGGAAATATTAAGTACAGTGACATGTTATGGGTAGTAAAAAAGAGGAGGGTTATGGGTCTTGATATGCGGTTGCAAAAAGCCAAGGAATTATCGGAGTTCTTTCCTTTACAATGTGGGGTATGTCAGGGGCGCCCTCTTTCGCCATTGTCTGTTCTAGCAATAGAACCCTTAGCGATACTGTTGCGACGGGAAGCGGGTTTTAAGGGCATTTACATAGTTGACCATCTCCTAAAGTTGGCCATATTTGCAGAGGATATTCTTCTGTTTATGGGACACTCTCGCAGCAGTATATCTATAATTATACCTATTTTTTCCCAGTTTCACGAGATAGTAAAATGAATCCTCAGGCCTGCAAAGTCTGAGACCCTAGTGCTCAACCCCCAGCTGCGAGAAACTTGGGAGGGCTCCTTTCCTCTTACTTGGGCTTCAAACAAGATTAAGTACCTGGGAGTGTTGATCCCCAGAGACCTGAAATCTTTGTACAAGATTAATATTAAAGAGGTTGTGGTACAAATACAGTCGCATGGTAATCCCTTGCTTTGATGCTTTTTGGAAGATGTGCGCTTTTAAATATGATGATTGTACCTAAATTATTATATAAGCTGCAAATGTTACCATGGTGGCTTACGGGGAGAGATCTAAATAAGATGCGCTCCTGTTTTTTGTCATTTATTTGAAATGGTAAAAAAAAAGCACAAATAGAGCATTCAAGTTTATGGCTTAAGGAAGCAGGGGTAATAGATCTCCCTGATTTGCGACTGTACAATGCCGCCTGTCAATTACGATTTGTAGGGGACTGGTTAACCGGTCAATACTCATTTTGTGAAGCAGGCTTATTGTCCAGTATGCTGGCTCCCTAGTCGCCCTTGTATCTTATTCAAGCTCAGCCTGGGGAGCTGCAAAAACAGATATTCCCTAAGACTTTGCTATACCCGTGTATGCGGGCTTAGAGATGGTTGCGGAAACATGGGGTTTGGGGGGCCAACAGTCTCTGCTGCTATTTCTGCTAGTAGGGTTTTCTCCTGGGTCAGGAATACGGCCCTATTTTTCTGGTTAGGCTACACTGGAAATTCATTTTATTCTCCACTTCTGAGGAGAAAACTCCTGTTACCTTTTTACTTCATTGACCCACAATTTGCAGATCCTGCCTTGGCAATTTTTTGCTTAGCTCCAAGCCAGTCACTATTTGAGCACTTTTCAATGAAACGCCAAATCATTTTCCTCAGAAGTTTCTTTTGCTTAAGTTATTCAAGATATATCACTCATGAAAAAATTCCACTGCTTGTTGGTATAAACTGGGCAAGCAAAGAGTGCAGACCAGATTCCTTGAACCTCTCTGTATATTGGTCCACTGCCCTAGGCTATTCAGTTTGTGGGCTTTTTGTCTGGTTTTAAAGAATTGCACTGCCACAAACCGGATTTTAGTCTACCGCAATTACAGTTTAAACTGCTGCATCATGCTTACCTTGATGATGTGCAGAGTTATCAAATGGGTTTGACTTCCTCCCCACTGTGAATTAAGTGTGGAAAGGAAGATGTATCTTTAATTCACTGTTTCTTTGACCTGTTCCAGTTTGGTTTTGTTCTGGAATACAGTGTTGTCCATTATTTGTAATTGCACTGGCCTAGAGGCATCGAAAATTGGCCGCTTTCTTTTAATTGGGGTGTTAGAAGAGACAGTTAATAAGGGCACATCGAGAGATTCGCCCGATTTGCTTTATTTTTGGCTTGTCATAGCATTCTGTGTGGATGGAAGAAGCCCCACCATCTCCTGTATCCTGGTTTCAGCATATGGTTTTAATTATGCAAATGAGTGGTTGGATGTCACAGGTCTGATGAGACACTGTACAGCATGGGAATCTTTTAGCTATTGCCCTCAGACATTCAACAGAACCTGCTGAACCCAGGATACAAGGTTCATTGGTTAGGGAAGCCCTTGGGACCTTCATAAGGAGGCCACTGTTTACAGTTGCATGGATTGACATGCTGTCCACCTTTGATATTTTGTTGTATTCCTTGTTACTTAGGTTACTTTTAACAGGAGGAAGACATGTTCCTGGGGGGTGAGGTGGGGGGGGGGGGGTAAGAGGGCTTAGATTTTGGAGTTGGGTGTAGTGTGAATGCTGTTTCTGGGGAGGGTTCTGTAGAGCCATTGTTGATGGGGTAAAATTGAAAAGTTGGAGAGGGTCGCCTTTTGGAGTTTTGAACAGCTGATATAGGAGGTTTGGGATACTGGTATATTTCATATCTTTTGTATACAGTTCTGTATTCCAATTGGTTCTCTTTTTGATTTTTTTTTATGCATTATTTTGTCATTTGTCATCTTTGCTGAATCCTACTGGGATCCCTATGTTAATAGTGCTTCCTTCTGTCAATAAATATTTTGACCAGGGGGGCACTGTTCAGCCAATGACCAGCATGGACATGTAAGCTCAGAGCTCCCCAACCACGGAACCTTCAGAATCATCTAAAGTGATCCTGATCATCTATCTTGCAAACCTAAGTGCTTGTAGAGCTTTCCTAACCTATGAGCATAGCATTAAGACGGAAGACGACATTTATAAAGCATTTTTCCTACAGTAATCTCACCTCGGAGCTCCCGGAGGAAAATGGCGTGCAGGCCTTATAACCTGCAAATGGAAAGAGTGGCAAAGATGGCAGAGGCGAAGCTATGGGGAACCCAAGTCAGGTTTCGGCATCTAATCCCCTGACTAGGGAGGAAATTAGTGAATGGGTTTTGGAAATTCGCTCTGACCTGAAGCAACATAGTGTCGAGTTGCTATCCTCCATAGCTGAAATGTGAGAGGATTTTGCGTCGCTGGGGGTCCGGATCAATGAAATGAAACCCAGGTTGACTGTCATGGAGACTCCTTAAATAAAATGCAGACCCAGCAATCGTCCGTCTCTACAGAGTTAGCCGCCTTATCGGAAAAACTTGAAGACCTAGAAAATCGCACTCTGAGGTGTAATCTTCGCATAAGAGGGGTGCCTGATACACCCATCAAGTCAAGTCACTGGCAGGCAGATACAGTAAAGTCCGTGGGAGAGCGGGCGAACACCTGCTCTCCCAGCACGCGCACAGGGCACTCTCCTGTGTGCGCGATTCACTATGTAAATTAGGCCCGGCGGTAAAAAACAGGCAAAAGGAGGCGCTAGGGACACTAGCGCATCCCTAGCACCTCCTTTTGGACCGGAGCGGCGGCTGTCAGCAGGTTTGACAGCAGACGCCAGTTCTCGAGCCTGCTGACAGCCACAGGCTCAGAAACCGGACGCCAGCAAAATTGAGCGTCCGGTTTTCGACCCATGAGCCGACTTCAAATTCTATTTAATTTTACACTTTTGGTAACTTTCGGGACCTCCAACTTAATATCTCCATGATATTAAATCGGAGGGTGCACAGAAAAACAGTTTTTACTGCTTTTCTGTGCACTTTCCCGGTACCCGAAGAAATTAGCGCCTATCTTTGGGTAGGCGCTAATTTCTGAAAGCAAAATGTGCGGCTTGGCTGCACATTTTGTTTTCTGAATTGCGCGGGAATACCTAATAGGGCCATCAACATGCATTTGCATGTTGCGGGCGCTATTAGTTTCGGGGGGTTGGACGCACGTTTCCGCTCCTTACTGAATAAGGGGTAACACTAGCGCATCGAAAACACGCGTCCAATAGAGGGTTAACAGTGTGCTCCGGCGCGCACTGTACTGTATCGGCCCGTGGGAGAGGAAGCTGAAGTCCTTAAAGCAGCGGGATTTAAGGTGAATTTTTCTATACCAAAGATAGCATCCAATCAACAAAAAATGGACACACCCCCGAGGTGGAAAAGGGTGGGCAAAGATGGCTGCCGCCTATGTCGCAATTTGGAGGACTCCCACACAACCCTATCTGATCAAGGTTGATGGACCTAATGTTGTCCCTTATCTGTTATTTTGGACACTGTTTTCCATAAGGGGAGTTAGAAGATTGCTACCCTACAATCGAAACTAAGAGGTTGCTCTCCATGTTAGATGCTGCTTTACTTTTATAATCATCCATATTAGCTATTTGGGGTATAGACAAATGTTTTCTTGCTAAGTGTTTAAATCAGAACTAATCTCTAATTCATGTGTGGGGGGTTCCACTGGGGGGAGGCAGACCATCTTGACCTGTGGAAGTCACCCCCCAGGGGTTAGGAGGGACCACTATATGGTGTGGGTGGTCCGAAGTATTGGAGTGGGATTTGTTGGGGAGGGGGTTACTTGTTATTTTGGTGGGGAATGTTGGTGTGACATGGTTATTTTGGACATATACTCAGTACGAGAGCCAGAAGGAGACGATCACAGAAATGGTGGATATTTTCTTTCATATTTGTTACCCATGACAGAGCAAGTTTTGTCTATAAATGTTAAGGGATTGAACCATATGCGCAAGCGACATCTCCTTGAACAAAAATTAATAACTCAAAGTAGCAATAGCATTCTACAGGAAACCCATCTCCGTAAAAGATATGAATATCTCTTAACTTTATGCAATTATCCCTATAAGTCAGATTTCCAAAGTGTGTTGTCGTGACACGTTAAATGTGTTGCCTGCAGTGTGCTGGTGTGTCACGCAAGCCCGGTCCACATGAGGGGGCGGAGCAAGTGACATCACCTACCTTCATTTCCTCTGATACTCTAACACCATTAGACTAACGGGGACCTTGCGACTGGATTGGAGCTGGTGATTTCAGAGAGAGGCAGCTGCGGGTTCTGATAGGCACCTACTCGGTAGGTCGCAGCGCTCCGGGAAATGGGAGACCTGCTTATCTTTCGTCCCGCTGCAAGACTTGAGGGTTCGTGCTTCACATGGAAGTAATTTACCTCCGCCAGCGGTCGGGTGTGATAAGAGGGAACGCATCTCCACCCAGACCCTGGCGCCTCCGCTGAATATAACAACTAACCTTGATGTTATTACTTTAGGGGGAGCAGGACCCGCAGTGCAGAGGTTCCTTGACATGAGTGTGTGGGGAATAGACATGTGTTTGGGCTTGTTTTTTCGGAAAATAGCGCTTGTTTTTTCATGAGGAAACATACATAAATTGTGGAAATAAGTTTCGTTCGTTTAAACTTTAACCTGGTTAAAGTCTACCCGCGATTCAGTCTACTAGCAAACCTTGGTTTGCTAGTAGACTGAATTACTGTGTCGTGAAATTATGTTTAATAAACCACATTTGTTAAAAATGCCACATAAAGATATATTACTTGCAACAATAACCCTCATATGGGAGCCCACTCTTAGTATATAAGACGTGTATATTTTCTTTCACTTTAAATCTATGGGATTTTTAGGGCGGCTCCATTTTTTGAAGTATACCAGAAACGCCAAGAGGAAGTTTATCCGCAGAGTAAAATTAGATTTGAAGCCTGAGCCCCTGACTAGTTCTTTAAACGAAACACACGCTGTGTCGGGCGCTGTGGTGAAAGCAGTTCAAGGTCGAAACTGCGGCACAGAACCGAGCGTTTTAAGAAGGGCATATGGAGTTGCAATACGATTCAACATCATGGTAAGTGTTTTTTGTTATCTGTGGATATATTTTTCAGTGAAAAATATTGTGTGAAGAATATAAAACACCAACTGAAGTGCGAACTCTTATAATTAAGAGAAAATTGTTAATTATAAGAAATTACAAAAGAGTAAAATAAAAAGAAGAAAAAACGGTTAGGGTTCACTACTGCAATAAACCCGATGATTATTCAATATATATGGTGAGCTATTCACTTTGGATTGGGCTAAAAATCCCATGGATGTAAAGTGAAAAAGAAAATATACACGTCTTATATACTAAGAGTGGGCTCCTGTATGAGGGTTATTGTTGCAAGTAATATAACTTTGTGGCATTTTTAACAAATGTGGTTTATTAGAGACAAGATTGTTACATTACCACGGTTTCTATCCAGTTAAGTATTCAGTGAAATTATGTTTGTCACCAACATGAAAAGTTTGGAAAGCTCTTCTATAAGTAAGTATTTGGCTTCAAGCACTAAGAGCTCTAAATAAGCAGGAGTGGGTATATTAATCTCTAAAGATTTAACACATGAAGTTCTTTCCAAATGACGGATCCCCACAGCCATTATCTTTTACCAACTGTGTGCATGGGTGGAGAAATTTATAATGTTTCTGTTTATGCATCTAAATCAAGATCAAGGGCTTTTTTTTTTTTTTTTTTTACAATCTCTGAATCTATCTTATTACCACATACCCAAGGTGCTGTGGTAATTGGTGGAGATTTCAATTTAACAAGATATGCTGCATTGGATAATTCATCCACTCAGGCTGGGGGCATATCCAAGGCACGCAGAGCATTATCTGCTCTTCTAACCAATTAGAATCTAGTTGATATCTGGAGGCAGAGATACCCATCTTCCCGTTTTACTTTCTATTCGGCCTCTCATAATTCATATTCCCGTATTGACTATTTTCTAATTAGCGCAAATATTCAAAATAAAGTGCGACAAACTTAGGCAATATAACATGGTCTGACCATGCACCAGTATGGATTAATATTCAGATGGTGGATGTTAGTCCTGGCTTATGCTTTTGGAAACTTTAAAAACAAATCACTTTAAAAGATTCTGCTTTTTTCCCCCCATCAAGTAGAGGGGAGTCTACGTGAATATATTTTCAGAATCATGCGAATTTCTCTACCTAGTGTCAACTGTTTGGGAATGCTCGAAAGCAGTGACAAGAGGCCGTTTTATTGCAAGGGCGACCTTTTGCAAAATGGAAAGAAAAAAACATAAGCAAAACTTGTTACAATCTATTTACACTACAATTCCACTTTCACAACATATGGCTTCCCAATCAGAGTTGATTCTTAAACGGCTAAATGCAGCCAGATCATCCCTCCAAAAAAGTGGAAAATGAGAATATTGTACACATGCTTGAATTAACTAAAGCAAGCTTATTACGACGGAGGAGATTAAAGCAGGGAGATACTTGACTAGGCGCTTACAGATCAGCTATGACTCAGACGTCTATTGCCAAATTTAAAAAGGCTCGAGGGGTGAGATATTAACCTCAGTGGTTATACGACAAAAGTTCACGGATTTCTATGCTACCCTATACAGTGCAAATGCTGGTATTCAAGAGGGGAACAGATTCTTATCTAGATGCTTTGACACTCCCGACATTAGAGCAACATCTTTTCTTAGATGGCCCTATCTGAATCACAGAAATCCTTTATGCCATTAAACTATTAAAATCTGGGAACTCACCAGGATTAGATGGGATGTCAAGTGTCTATTACAAGAGATTCTCACATTCTAGCTAACCCACTCACCCAGTTGTTTAATTCACTGAGGGAAGAGGGAAGGCTTGCAGAACATTTATTTAGAAACTTTTATATACCGGTATTAGTGGGGACATCATACCGGTTCACATAATAACTGAAAGTTTGGAAAATACATTTCAACAGGGAGAATGAACCTGGGCGGGGGTAAACCAAAAGGTAGTAGGAGGATAGAGAAAACAAGAAGGTCATAAAAGAAAATAATTTACAAATTTACAATGAATGTCTCCTTAAAATAAGGAGAGGGCAATCACCTGAGTGGGGGGGGGGGGGGGGGGGGGGGTAGTGCAGGAGCTATTCTGTGTAGGCATGGTTGAACAGGAGAGTTTTTAGTTTCTTTTTAAATTTAATTGTACAAGGTTCAAGGCGCATGTGGACAGGTAGAGAATTCCAGAGAGCCGGACCGGCAATGGAGATGGCACGGTTGCGGGTGGAACAGAGGTGAGCCATTTTCAAGGATTGGACATGTAGGGTGCCATTGTTGGTGGATCTGGTAGCTCGGATGGACAGGGGGGCAGTGAAGGGGAGGTCGAGCCAGTTGGAGTTGTGGGTGTGGATGGACTTTAACATTCTAACATGGCGGGTATTACGGTCCTTGCTAAACCAGGCAGGGACTCCACATTGTGTGGTTCTTTTTTGTCACATATCCCTGATTAACTTGGATCTCAAATTATTAGCTAGAATTTTGGCGGAATACCTTAACACCATCTTACCCTCCTTAATTCATAATGACCAAGTTGGTTTCATTAAATCCAGAATGACAGCAGATAACATCCGTAAAGTAATAGATCTTATTGACTGGATCCACCACAAAAATATACCATCTGTTTTGCTATCCATCGACACCGAGAACGCCTTTGATCTTGCTCATTGGCCCTTTTTATTCAAAACACTGACGAAAACGGGGTTTGGGGCCTTTTTCTGCCTGTGGATAGCTAAGCTAAATGATTCCCCTAAAGCAAGGGTTAAGGTCAATGGGGCCGATGCAATAGTTTTCGTGGAAAGCAGGCACTGACTTTTCAGCGCCCGCTTTCTTAACGCACGCATGGCACCCGCAAGGGGGGCGACATGCAATAGGCAAATTAGGGGGGGTCGCGCTAGCAAAGAGGCGCTAGGGTCACTTGCGCGACCTTAGTGCTTCCTTGCTAACCCGACCCCGCAGTGGCTGCCGGTTATGAAGACAGACTGTGGTAAACTCTGCATCTGTTTTCATAACCGGCCGTCTGCAGAGGTATATTTTGGTTTTTACTGAAGTACCGAAAAGCAGTTTTTTCTGCTTTTCTGTACTTTTTACTTGCGCTGAGACGCACATTTTTTGAATGCAGAGTGAATGAGTAATAGCCTCATTCACATGCATTTGCATGTGATGAGCGCTCTCTCACTCATTCCGCATTAGATGCGGGTTAAACAGTGCGCTCATGTGAGCGCACTGTATTGCATCGGCCCCAATGGAAGCTATGGAGACTGTTTCAATATTGAAAGGGGCATGAGGCAGGGTTGCCCCTTGTCCCCTTTAATGTTCACTTTGATCCATCATTCTGACCTTTATGGTGAAAGGTTCAAGAAACAAAATTACAGGTATCAGATTAGGCAACATGCAGTATAAATTGTCGCTCCACCTAACTAATCCAGATACTTCACTAACCAGTGTAGTGACGGAATTAGAACTCTTTGGCGGGGTGTCAGGTTTCAAGTAAACTATGAAAAATCAGAGATATTGAACTTAAATCTGACAGCAACAGAGGTATCCTCAATTAGAAATAGGCACTCCTTTAGGTGGGCTAAACAGGCTCTTAAATATTTAGGGGTTAGAATTGGCCCACGAATCACAGATCTATTGTAATTAAACTATACTCCCTTAAGGAGAACAATAGGACAGGACCTGGATAAGTGGCACAGGGATATATTTTCTTGGATAAGGTGTATTGCCATTGTTAAAATTAACGTTTTGCCCAGACTTCTTTATTTTTTCTCTATGCTATCTATCCATCTCCCTTCGGCGCTCCTTCAGCAATGGCAAAGATTTTTGGATTTATATTGGAAAAAACGTCCTCCTCGGGTAGCTTAAGCAGTGCATTTCCATCCCAAATCGAGAGGTGGTATGGGGGTCCCCAATATCTTATGGTGTTTCGCAGCCGCTCAACTTTAAGCTGTGGTGGACATACATAAAAAAAAATCAGAACAGAAACAATGGGTATTACTGGAACAAGCTTTAAATAGGTTATATGCTCATACAAGCTCTGCCTTGGCAAAAACAAAGCCACATGGTGGCCTAATTCTTATCTTCCCATGTTGCTCTATAATAGTCTGCGAATTTGGACACAGTGGAAAACATACTTGGTAGGCAACTTTTCTTATTTCCAAATATCGCACTTATTTTATAACAATGCCATCCCAGCTGCAGTGTATTCTCAAACATTTACACAGTGGAAAAACCGTGGTATTACATGTATTGGCCATCCCATGGGAAGTGAGAAACTTCAATTATAAATCTGTTATGGAACAATCTAGATTAGGCTCAAGGGACTATTTAGCATATGCTCAAATTTCCCTTTTTTTTTTAAACTCCCTTTTAAAAGCCAATTCTATACGTCTCACTAGATTCTTTTTTGAAAATTGTAACTATGCAGAAAAACTGCAGGGAATACACTATCAAAAACTTATGGCATCTTACATGCCCCTACCCAATAGCATCAACGCCATACTTGAGCTTGAAATCAGAATCTAGGGGAGCCATTAAGTGACTAGGAGTGGAATATTGTATGTACTAGGACACCCAAATGTCCTATCGCTTCAAATATGCAGGAGCAGTACTATGGCTACATAACATCTCTCCCCAATATTAGGATCTCTGCTGGCGAAATTGTGGCCATAAAGGAAATCACATCTGGTGGCTGTACTCGAACATAATCCCATACTAAGACACAAATCACACAATGGGTCTTGAAATTAATAGGGGTGACAGACTTTAGACCTTCGTGTGGTGGTAAACCTACCAGCAACTGGGTTATACAAGCATTGCCAGCTATTTGTCTCCAGGTGTACATGGCAGCATAGTGCGAGTTGGCAAGGCTATGGAAGAATACTGTTGTCCCAACACTACCTATGGTTATTAATTGCCTTCATATCCATTATCGTTTGGCCCACCTAACCGCGCAACTACTTTTAATGAAGTCTGGAATCCATTCACTAAGTGGCTTGCGAACCCATCTTAATTTCTTTAGATGTTCTGTGACCTCACAGACCTGCCATGGAGGCTTTAGAACAAAATTGTGATCTAGGTCAGCGGTTCTCAACCGGTGTGTCGCCAAGCACCGGCTGCTGTGTCGTGTGCGCCCAGTCTCCCTCCGCTGCTCTTTCTTCCCTGCTGCCGTTGCCGCCGGGCTATCAACACGTTCAAGCCCAGTGGGAACGGCAGCAGTGCTAAAAAAAAGCTGTGGCACTTGTGGCTGGCCTTTTCTTCTTCCCGCGCCTGCCCCGTGACAGGAAGTGATACATGGTGCGCGGGAAGGAGAAAGAGCAGTGCCGCGTGATAAAGTAGCAGCGGCGGCTGCAGCATCGGCCCCCGAGCAATTGAAGCAGCCGGTAATCGGGAAAGGAGAGAGCAGCATGAGCCTCCCGCGGCTGATAGGATTCTACTTTCTTGGCTTGCGGGGGTTGGAGGAGGCGGCTGCTGCAGCTACCATTTGTGCTCGGGGAGGGGCAGGGAAGAGGAAGTGAGTGAGAAAGGAGCAGCCAGCCTGCGTGTGATTGAGAGCATGTGTGTGAGAGAAACTGGTCAGAGAGCTGATGTATGTGTATATGTGAGAGACAATGAAAGTGACTGCTCAAGGAGATGACTGATGTGTATGTGAGAGAGAGAAAAAGCATTGAAGTGAGAAATCTGGGTATGTGAGAAAGCATGGGCGTAAGAAGCCTGTGTGTGTGTGCATGCATGAAAGAGAGAGAGACTGGTTGGTAAGGTGACGGTGTGTGTGAGAGAGAAAGAGACTGGTGTGTGTGAATGTAAGAAAGAATGTGATTCAGGGAATGAGAAGCCTGTGCACATGGAGAGCGAGCATGGAAATGAGAGAGAGACTGGTGTGTGTGTAACAGAGAAAGTGATTATGGGAATGAGAAGCCTGTGCATGTGAAGAGAGTGAGCATGGGAGTGAGAAATCTGGGTGTGTGTGAGACACAGCATGTGAGGGAGAAGCCTGTATATGTAAGACAGAACATGGAAGTGGGAAGCCTGTGTGTATGCATGAGAGAGATCAGGTGACTGGTGTGTGAGAGAAAGAAAGTGATTATGGGAATGAGAAACCTGTGTATGTGAAGAGTGAGCATGGGAGTGAGAAACCTGGGTGTGTGTGAGACACAGCATGGGAGTGAGAAACCTGTACATCTGAAAGAACATGGGAGTGGGAAGCCTGTGTGTGTATGCATGAGAGAGGTCAGGTGACTAGTGTGTGTGTGTTAGAGAGAAAGTGATTATGGGAATGAGAAGCCTGTGCATGTGGAGAGAACAAGCATGGGAGTGAGAGACTGGTGAGTATGAGAGACAGAGAAAGTGATTATGAGAGTGAGAAGCCCGTATATGTAAGTAGAACACGGGAGTGGGAAGCCTGTGTGTGTATGGATGAGAGAAACTGTTCAGGAAGGTGACTGGTGTGTGTGTGTCAAAGACTGTTTGGGAGATGATTGGTGTGTGAGAGACAGAAACTGGTCATGGGGGCATGACTGGTATGGTGTGTGTGTGAGACATGGGCATTAAGGAAGAGGACCATGAGTATAGAGCTTAGCCTCTACTGCTGATTCTGCAGTGTGCTACGGCCTGCATGGAAGAGGAGTAGGAGAGCTGCTGGAGGGGGGGGGGGGGGGGGGGGGTAAGTAAAGGTGGCTTTTTAAGTTTATTTTTCTTGATTGACTGCCATTTTAATTATTTAATATTATGTGATGTGTCTGCTTTTTTTTAAATATTTTATTGGTGTTTGGAGAATTAATAGTTTTTATGAGTTTTTAATTGTTGGATGTTATTCTGTTCATGGCTGTTTAGAAACATTTATTCTGCTTATTAGTATAGTTTTACAATTATTTCTGTGTGGGGATCTATAGCTGCTTGCTAGTTCTGTTTTCCTAATAAGAGGTGTATTGGTTTTTAGGGCCTGATTTAATATTTATAGTGTTGCCTTTTCATAGATAGGGTTGCTCCTGTGAGTGTATTCCATAATACAGGTGTAACTGTGTGCGGATTAGTTTATGTGCATTACTACAGATCCTGGGAGTATGTTAGGTTGGTTCTGTGTCTGTTACCGAGATGAGATATTTTACTAGCATGTAAGAGTTTTATCAGTCTTATTTTGTTGTGTTTTCTCAAGAGGACATGCATTGGTGGTAAACTGCTGTCTTTTCATAAGTAGGGCTATTGAGCCTGGAAGTAGGAGGAGTTTGAGTTGCTGTTACTGAGATGACACCAGAACATCTTTTTTGTAGGGTGAATTGTATGGGGAATGTCATAATTCTGCTTTACATCCATTATTGTGGGTCAGGGGGGTTCCCGTGGATGCAAACTGTACTTTTACATCTAGCCCCGTGACGATCATGGGTCAGTGTGTCACACATGTGAGAACCATCTGTCAGGTGTGTCCCGACAGAAAAAAGGTTGAGAACCACTGATCTAGGTGACGCTTGCTCTGATTTTTGATTTATGCTCTTGCTTTAAATATGGTTCAGTCCCTACTTGATTTGAATTGACGTCATTTTGATATTAGTGATAGTCAGCTTTGTCATAATTTGACGTTTCTTACTCAAACGTAGTACATATGCTGCTTAAGTTCTTTAGATATGTGGGCTATAGATGATACCAGTATGCTCTCCTCCTTCATATTTAAGTATATGGACTCTTACACTTTACAGTGACACATCGCACCTCAGTGAATGTATAGTATGAAGGAGTATTGGGGAGGGGGGAGAGAATAAGTCTTCAAAAATCAGTATTGGTTCCCATTTATAGTTTTAATTATTCCAGTTGTATGTTGTACTGTTTCAGTGCTAGTTTCATGTTATTTGTAACCAATAAAAATTGTCAAATTATAAAAAAAGGAAATTAGCAGGTAAAAGTAAATTTCTCCTCTTAGTATTCAGAGATATGGATCCAGAACCAGTGGGATGTACCAAAGCTACATCTGAACAGGGTGGGAGGCTGCCTGCAGTCCAATCAATACCGCATGTGCGAAGGCTGCATCCTCCGGGTCCTGCACATCCAGGCAGTAATGCCTGCAAAAGGTATTTAAGGAGGACCTCATCGCAGTTCGGCAAGTCTTGATGGGAGACAGCAATCTAATCTGATCATGACACTGCCTGAGCCCTAGTGGAATGAGCTTAACCTGACTAGGCAATGGCTGCTCAGCATCCACATACGCGGCCGTGACTATCTCCTTAAACCAGTGGGCTACTGTAGCTTGCAACGCCGGCTCACCCTGTTTACTCCTACCAAGGTGTATAAACATGTGTCTTCCTGAGACTTAGAAACCTCTAAATACCACAAAATATGCCTCTTGTCATCCAAGGACCATAACAGCTGATATTCCACATTTCTCTTTGTCCGAAGTCGGCAGAGAAATTGATTGGTTCAAGTGAAAATCAGAGACCACCTTTGGCAAAAAATACGAAACAGTATGCAAATGTATCACAACCTATCTCCGATAAAACAAAAGAAATAGGCAAACACCTATCTCCTGTTCCCAGGGGTGGATCAGTACACCTTCATTGAGAATCTCAGTAGGCCCTATCATCTGAGCCTGCACCTCTTCTGGGCTGGGAAGCTGCTCCTCTGTAGGGTCAAAAGAGTCTCAAACTCTTGGCACGACCTCTCATGCCAAAGCAGCACAGCGTCTTATCCTCTGGTAACAGAGGAACCTGGTCCTCACCCACACTTATTGGCCATTTTTACCAGTTCACTCCCAAACAAGAGTGATCCCTTAAAGGGCAATTTCATAAGATTAGACTTTTGAAATTGTATCAGCTGACCAATTCCTGAGCCATAGTGACTCCTGGCCACTATTACCGAAGCCACCCCACTGGCCAAAGTGCGGATCAGGTCGCAGTCCACATTCACCAAAAAGGTTGCTGCCAGTTCCATCACTGCTCTGGAATTCATTAACTTCCTGAGAGAGAAGTAAACAAGAGCAAGCCACCAGGGAGCAAGGAGAAGCTATCCACAAATCCATTGCCATTGCTTCAGAGGCCTGCTTACGGAAACCCTCAATTCTTCTAATTTTTTTTTTTTTTTTTGTATAAACAATTTTTATTGAACAAACAGAATAAACAACCACATCGCCAGGGGGGGGTGTACACTGCGCCTCCCCTGGCGTCAATTCCATACAATATAATGAGATGTTCAAATAATAGCCATTTTTCTCCCCCCAGTCCCCTACCCTCCACCCGCTGAATATGTAGGGTATGACCAAAATGAGTCCACATAGGTCTAATACATCCCACTATCCCCTTGTCAACTATAATGTTGCACCCTCCCACTACCACCCAGCCCTCCCTTCCCCCCACCTATTCCGCCCTACCTCCCCAGTATACTAAAATAATATGTAAAAAAAAATGTCACAAGTGGATCGTTCTGTAGTTCTCCAACGCCTCAATGGTTAAGAATTAGGCTCCTCGCCCGATGTGGTAAAGCCTGTATGTAGTCGTGCCAAATCTGAAGAAACTTCCCACGCTGCTGCGGACATCCAGCTGACGCCATATGATCCATCTGCATCATGCGATGTAAATGAATCCTCCAGGTCCAAAAAGAAGGTCCCTCTACCTCTTTCCAGGCAAGTAAGATACTCTTTTTCCCCACTGCAAATGCTTTTCGCAGAAACCAGCGAGTCCCAAATCCCCGGATTAAAGGTCGAGGAATACAATCAAAAAGAATCAGATAGGGAGAAAGAGACAGGCTGATACCCAACAATGTACTCAGATAGCCCACAATTCGTCCCCAAAAACGTTGAATCACCGGGCAAGCCCAAAAAACATGTGTGAAATTGCCCGGCATGCAACGGCATCTAGAACAGTTAGCATCAGGTACCAACCCGGCATAATGTGCAACCTGTGGGGTAATATAAGCTCTGTATAACAACTTCACCTGCATTTCTCGATAGTACATATTAGTCGTAGTTCGGGTGATCGTGCGCATGCTGGACCGGAAGACCCCAATGGGCACTTGAAAGACCCCGTCCCGATTCCATCTACTCACTGCTGTGGAAAACACCTCTTTGTTTAAACCCTGGAGAAGGCTCTGATAATAGCGGGACAGGGAAGGCACTTGAGGGCTACTCAACTGAAAGAAAGTCTCGAGAGTTTGAAGTTGCGAGAGAGATTTAGATGTGTCTGGTAATGCTCTCCAATAATGGCTAATCTGTAGATACCCAAATACATGAGTTCCTAATAGCCCATAAAGTGATTTAAGTTCAGTAAAGGAAAAAGGCGTCCCAGAAACATCGATCAAATGTCCCATTAACGTAATCCCTTTTCCTGCCCAATGGCGAAATATCGAATTCTGGGTGCCCGGAGTAAAATCTGGGTTTCCCCATATAGGGACCAAATAAGCACAACAGGCGGAGATACCCAGCTGTTTGGTCAGCACCTGCCAAGCGAACCGTAATGGCGCTACAAGTGGGTCTTGCCGGACCGATAAAGCCAACTCCCGTTTAGGACACATGAGAACAAAATGAGGATCTAACGGGTCAAGTAATGTCTGATCAGCCAACAAAACTACCGAGGTAGAGGTCCCCAAAATCCAGTCTCGGACAATGCGCAAACTCGCCGCCACCGAATATCGATACAAATCAGGGACTCCCATCCCCCCAGATCCCCACTTGGATTTCAGCCAGCGCAACGAAATGCGTGCTTTTTTCCCCTTCCAAAGGAAGGTTCGCAGCAGAGTATCAAAACTCCCCAAATCTTTCCGCTTAATCAGGAAGGGAAAATTCTGTAATACGTATAACCATTTTGGCAAAATGATCAATTTGAACAAATTAATTCGCCCACCTAAAGAAAGTGGGAGACCCCCCCACAAGGCCAATCTATCGCGCGTCATACCAAGCAATTTTGGGATGTTTAAGGAATATATCGTGGTCGGGTCTGTGGATATATAGATACCCAAATATTTAAAGGAACTCCCAGCCGCCTTTAAGGGGAAAGTCCCCTGCCAAGTCTCAATTAAGGTGGGCGGGTATCCCAAAGCCTCTGATTTATCCCAATTTATACGTAATCCGGAGAAGGTTCCAAAGTCTCCAAATAAAGCCAGCAGAGTTGGCAGGGAGCGTTCCGGAGAGGTGAGGAAGACCAGGATATCATCTGCAAAAGCAGAATATTTGTATATCTCTTTTGTCTTTTGGGTGTAAAACTGTATTCCCCGGATGGTTGAGGTGGCCTGCATCGCCAACAATAGGGGTTCTAAGGTGAGCAGAAATAAAAGAGGGGATAACGGACACCCTTGTCTGGTACCTCTATGTATAGAGAAGGAAGCAGATAGCATGCCATTCACCGAAATCCGCGCTTGAGGGGCACTATAAAGTAATTGAATGGCTTGTAAAAAGAACCCCTCGAACCCCATTTCCCTAAGAACTTGAAATAAAAACCCCCACTCCACCCTGTCAAAGGCTTTGTCAGCGTCCAGGCTTGCCATCAAAAAGGGAAAACCGGATCGTCTACATAATGTCATTGCCGCTGTTATCCAACGAATATTAGTCAGGGCATACCTTTGTTTAACGAATCCCACTTGACCCGGTTTGACCAGGTTAGGTAGCAGTGCTCCCAAGCGGTCGGCTAATATCGTGGCGAGCAATTTATTATCTACATTTAACAGGGAGATGGGCCGATAAGCCGTGGGCTCCAAGGAATCCTTTCCAGGTTTGGGTATGAGAGTCACGTGGGCCATATTACCATAGGGTGGGAACGAGCCCCGTTCCACTAGTCTCGAGAACACCTCTGGAAGGAAATTAGTGAGAGGTTGTACCAGACATTTGTAAAATTCGGAGCTAAAGCCATCTGGTCCTGGAGCTTTAAGTTTTTTAGCGTTTCGTATGGCTTTTCGCACGTCCTCCTGAGTGATAGGCTCATTGAGCCATCGTTGTTGCGCCACGGTGATCGAAGGAAGCGCTATCCGGGCGGAAAAATCCTCCCAGCGATCCTGGTTCCAAGTACCCGCTTGATAAAAAGTGGCAAAATAATCCTTAAAAGTTGCTAGTATATCGGGAGTACTATTAACTACCCGACCTGTCCCAGATTTCAGAGCCGAAATATGGCGTGACCCCCCCACCGACTTCACCAGAGAAGCTAACAATTTCCCAGTCCGATTCCCATATTGGTAAAGTTTAAAACGATAGTGCTGGACGCTTTTTTTTGCCCTTTGATGTAATAATGAATTTATCTCAGCCTGTAAGGAGACATATAAAGTACGCTGTCTGGCAGAAGGAGTGGCTATTAAAGCCTTCTTTGCCTTTTGAAGCTGAGCGCTAAGCTGCAAAAGTCTATTGTCAACCGACTTCCTCCAATGTGCTACATAGGAAATGATATCGCCCCTCAGGACCGTTTTAGCTGTATTCCAAAACAAAACAGGGTCTCCCAGATGCTGTGCATTATTGGTTGCAAAGTCCTCCCACCGTCCCTTAAGATACTCCTGAAAAGCCGTGTCCTCAGCTAAAAAGTATGGGTACCTCCATTGTCGCTCCCTCCGTTCAAGGGGGTTCGCCTGTAACTCCAGCCATATCGGAGCGTGATCGGATATTAAAACATCTCCAATCCCCGCTGACAGAACCTGAGAGAAGTAGGAAGCACTCACAAAAAAATAATCTATGCGAGATTGGGTCGCATGAGCTCGTGCGACATGTGAAAACTCTTTATCAAAAGGGTGTAGCATTCTCCACGAGTCAATTAAATGAAGAGTGTTTTCCAGTGCCAGGAGATCCTTGCTAGGGGCCCCAGTATGAGGTATAGAGGAGATCCTATCCCATGCCGGGTCTTTCAAGGCATTAAAATCTCCTCCCACCACCAGATGCCGACCTACATAGGGGAGAAGCACCTGGCTTAAATTTGCGTAAAAATTTGCCTGCTGGGAGTTGGGAGCGTAAACGCAGCAAAATACCAAGGGGGCGTGATAAAATTCCGCCTCCAATACCAGATATCTCCCATTGGGGTCCTTTAACACGTTAAACACTCGAAAGGGAATATTCTTCCGCACCAACAGCGCCACCCCCCCAGATCTGGAGGTTGTCGATGCAAAATACACCTCACCCACCCAGCCTTGCCTTAATTTGACATGTTCTTCGTCTGTAAGATGAGTTTCTTGAAGCATGACTATGTCTGCGGAATGTCGCCTCATGGCTTGTAATATCTTATATCTTTTGACAGGGGAATTTATGCCACATACATTCCAAGACACTATTTTAGGCCCTGAATTAACCATTCTCTAGAAGAAAAAATCGAGGAAGAACAGTATGTTTTTGTTGTGTATAGGGAGCTGGCCGTCCCAGCAGGACCAGGTCCCCCTCCGAATCAATCCACCCACTCGTGAATACAAAAATTAGCAATCCCCTTTCCCCATCCCCTAATACCACCAAAACAGCATCCTTCCTAAAACCCCCCGCTCCCACCCAGCCCCCCCCAGCCCTACACCCCTCCCCTTCCCTCCCAGCACAGCCATTCCCCCGGCCATAGCTATGCATACAATAAACCCCCCCCATTGGATCACGTTTGACTTTAAACTCCCAACACCCCCTCCCCCATCCACCTCTATCCTCGCCCCTCGTCCTCGGAAGCTGCTATATCTGGATGGATGCCCCCCAACAAATTTAAACAGAGGATTTGCAAGTAATGATGAGAACGCCATACAATGAAGGAAAATAGAACAAACGAATAAAAAAATATTCCAACTTAGCATTCTCTTCCATAGGTTACAAGAAAGAAGGTCCAACCCAGGTTTGGTAGGAAAACTGTATTTAAACAAGGTAATGCAACTGAAACCCCATAAGGGGTCCCCTCCCTCTCAGCCAACAAACAAGCATGCAGCGAATGTTGAGCTCACAAAGGCCCACGGAAACGTCTTCTGTGACCAACAGCTCCAGGGAGGAACACAGCACTTGTTAGGTCTTGATTTAGTGTGTTCTCGGGTGCCCAGCTGCAGTGCCACCCTAGGATCCCTTGTAGATTATCTGCCTCAGGAGCATAGAAAGCAACCAGGACACCTATCCGCTCCCACTCAGTACCATTTAGAATGTCTGTTACCCAGAGAGGGAGCATAAGAACAGCCATCCATTAGGAATTGAGCCCAATACTAGAAGCAATAGGAGCCCCCGCAGTATTATTTGTAATCGCTCTGCATTGTTCGTTGTAGTGACATTATCATTTAATCTTGCCAAGTCTTCAATTATGATGCTGCTTCGCCAAAGCATGCATGAGGTGGATAACCGTCTATTAAAAACCTATTGACCAACAAGAAACCCAGAAGAGACTTGTGTCACTCAACAAAAACGTAAGCCTGCTGGCAACGAAGGTCGGAACTGCATAAAAAAAATGGCCATTGACGGCCGCTCCAAACAGTAGGGCGTTTTTTTTTTTTTTGTTTTTTTTTCCCGTTGCCTGCACTTTTAATCATTGATCCGGCAGTCCCCGGGCGCTCAAGCCACCCAGAAGCAGGAAACAGAAAGCAACTTAGTTCTCCGGCAGTTGTACCGTGCCGCTAGAGCAAACCGCCATTACTCATGAGCCTGCAAATGTAGGCCAGACCCACGCCACATATTAATCAGGGAGGGGGGGAAGAGCTGCTCGATTCCCGCTGTAGCTCTGCTATGTATTTTCGCAACTCCCCCACTTCCGTGAACCAACGAGGCCCAGTCGGAGCCGCCACTCTCACCTTTGCCGGGTATACAATGACCGCCCGTTGGCCCAGATTGTGAAGCTGCGTGCACAAAGGGGCCATAGCTCGGCGCCGTGTGGACAGAGCGGCCGAGAAGTCTTGAAATACCAAAATCTTCTGGCCTTCGAAGCACAGGGCCGTCCCTTTCCGCAACGTTTGTAGTATTTCCATCTTGTGCACGTAGTTCAAAATCTTCGCGATGACGACACGGGGTTTATCTGTTGGCGCTTTTTTGTTACCGAGACGGTGCGCTCGCTCGATCCGAAGAGGCCCACCCGTTTGACTTAGAGTTAACTCGGCTGAAAGCCAGCGTTCCAGGAAACGGGGTAAATCGTTGTCTACCACAGATTCTGGTAGGCCCACAAATCGCAAATTCGACCTACGGGACCTATTTTCCAGGTCCTCCAGGCGCTCCGTGTGGAGGGCCAGCTCCGTCTTCATCTTGTCCACATCTGACCGCGTGTCACGGAGGCCATCTTCCGCGTCTGATATCCTCTGCTCCACCTCGCTAAATTGCTTCTCATAGCCCGCCATGGAAGAGGTAAGATCTTCTATTTGGGTAGACAACTTTTGGAATTCCGGTTGTAAAGCCGCGACCACCGCCGCCTGCACCTCGGCCCAATTTGCCGGCACCTGGGATTCCAGAGCCCCGCCATCAGCCTCCATGTTGCTGTCAGGGGGTCTCTGTCGATCTTTAGGATTTTCTTTCTCCTTTTTTGCGAATCTGGTCGACATTTTTATCACTTTCGATTCCGAACCGTAAGCGCTACTCACACGTCGCAAAAGGGGGAAATTTGAGCCCGATTTTGAATGTGGATGGGGTTGGAAGCGTTTCCTAGGAGCTCCCGAGGAAAAGCTACATCCGCCTTCCCTCAAGGCGTCACGTGATCATCTTCTTCTAATTTTGTGCACCCTTCAATGCCACTCTCCCTTCTACAGGGGGGGAAATAGTTGTCCACTTGGTGTCACCACACACAAGCACATCTACTTTCTGAAAATGCAATTGCTCTCCCTCACAACTAGATCCACCCCCTGTACAGCCCTTTTAAGGTTCACCCCCACCCCCCCTATAAAAACTTGCTTCTGGGGCAACCCATTCAAGATCACTCAATTCTTGAATAGTCTCCATAATAGGGAAGATGCATGAGGCTTTACGAAAAGAAATCAAAATGGGATCTTTCTTTGGCTGAGACATTGAATCAGCCCCCGGTACCCTCAGCATCTTTAATTTCTGGAAAATCAGCCAGTAATTCATCTCCATGAATGAAATATAATTCTATACAGCTCCAGCCCCAGAGGAATTTCTCCCATCCTCCAGGTAAGGATCAGTTTCATCATCCTTGCCATCCAGGTCCCTGACCTGCAGGTTTGACTCACTCCAACACTTATCAGCAGCACCAGGTGGATGGGAATCTGAAGCCTAAGATCCTGAATTGTTAAGATTGACCAGGGCCTATGACTGTGCCCCTTGAAAAATTTCCAACCAAGAACAGACAGGGGGTCATGCCCAAACAACGGGGTGCCAGACCTGCACCCACTAAACTACCTTCTCCCGCTGAAAAACCAGTTAGGGGAGCCCCAATTCCAAGTGAAACCTCTGGCAGATCTTTTTCCATTCCCGCATCATGCTGGGAAGGACCGGGCTTAGCAAAATCAGATGGAGACAAGCCTCTCTCAGCCTCCAATGCAGACTCAAGTTAGAGGGAATACCAAGCTGAGATGCCTGAATACGACAAGCAGCACAAGGGGCAAGGCGCTTAGGATTCTTCACTATCAGCACGATTGTCCTTTAACAGCATGCTCTAAACAGGTATCTGAGAAGTGTGTGCCTAGCTCGCAATAGGTGCTTGTAAAAATTAGGAGCTCAAAAATTAGGCACCTAATTTACTATTCAGATAGGCACCCAACTTCAGCACTCATCTAGGCATCCTTATGTGCCCCACTGAGCACCCAGCTAGGCGCACAACTAGATGCACAGCTGGGCATGCAAGCGCAAACCAACGTATCTGAAGAGGGCAGCCTTAGGCACAGAAATAAAAGGGCACGGTCACTGCAGCCTACCATGCGGTAAAAAAAATCTAAGCATGACAGCTGGCAAAAACCAGCTACTGGACCAAGACGCTCATCTGAGGAAAGAATCTGAAGAAATCACTTCAGGAAACACATTATGGTCCCTCCCTCAGATGAATCACCACGGGAGAGCAGAAGCAATAAAAGCAAGTTTGCTTACCGTAAACTGTGTTTCCATAGATAGCAGGATGAATTAGCTATGCTGTCTGGGAAGCACCGCAATCCCGGGTAGGCGGAGTTTCTCTTAGCTGATCAGAGTTTTCAACTCTGTGCGTCTGCGCAGTCGTCTTCTGCACGGTTCCCTCACCTTTTCAGTTTCTTTGTAGCCAAGCGAGAGGTAAGTCCAGAAGGTAGGTCTGTCTCTGTGTGACTGTCTAGGGAGGAGGGAGGGAATGCATGGCTAATTCATCCTGCTATCTACGGAAACACCGTTTACGGTAAGCAAACTTGCTTTTTCCCCCGTCGATAGCAGGGCTGAATTAGCCATGCTGTCTGGGAGTCCCAAGCTCCCGGGTTGTGTCCTTGTAGGTTTGGATATCAACCCTTGAAGTGGTAGACAGTCTCATGTTCTTTAGTGGTAAGACTGCTGTGCCTAGTGCCGCAGAGGTCGTTTGCTGTTGGAGGCAATAATGCGATGTGAAGGTATGAATGGATGACCATGTAGCCAATTTGCAGATATCAATTAATGGAACTTTGTTCAAGTGGGCAACTGATGCTGCAGTGGCGCAGATCTGGTGCGCTTTAGGCTTTGTGAATAGTTTTATTGAACAATTATAGCAAAAAAGTATGCATTGCGATAACCAACTGGCTATGGTCCTTTTTGAGACTGATTGTCCAGTATCATTCGGGTTAAAGGACAGGAACAGTTGAGAAGGCCTCGAAGTTGATTGAGTCTTGTTCTTATAGTAAGCCAACGCTCTTACAGTCCAACATGTGTAAAAGTTTTTCTCGCTCATTATGTGGTTTTGGCATAAAAATAGGTCGAGTTATGGATTGATTAAGATGAAAAAAATGTTACCATCTTAGGCAGAAAGGAAGGGTGAGGACGAAGTGTCACCTTGTCATGGTAGAATTCAAGATAAGGGGCTTGTAGTTCACTGACCCTCCTTGCAGAAGTAATGGCAATGAGAAAAACTGTTTTCCATGTCATATATTTGAGGTGGCTAGAGTCTAATGGTTCAAAAGTTGGAAGCATTAGTTGTTCCAGCACTACATTTAAGTCCCATGGGACTGGGGGCTTGGTCACCGGTGGCCAAAGCCGGATCATTCCCTTTATGAATCTAGATATCAGATGGTTAGACATTGGAAGGTTATTAAAAGGTTCATGAAAAGCTGCTATAGCACTGATATGAACTCGCACCGAAGTGGTGGCTAGTCCTGCTTCTTAGAGTGTGTGCAGATATTGCAGTAATTGAGTGGCATTGGATGAGAAAGGGTTTATGTTCTTTGGAGTACACCAGTCCAAGTAACGTTGCCACTTTCCTTTGTAGTTACGTCTGGTTGAAGGTTTACGTGATGCAATAAGAATATCCTCTAGTTGAGAAGATAAACCTAAGGGAGTTAGTATTTGCCTTTCAATCTCCATGCTGTGAGATGACGTGATTGATTCATGGGGTGAAGTAATGAGCCCCCTGTGTCAGAAGATGTGGAAGGTTTTGTAGCGTTATCGGTGGATGAATGGAAAGTTTCACGAGATATGCGTACCAGGGCTGCCTCGGCCATGCCGGAGCTATTAAAATCATGTCTGACACGTCCTGGATGCATTTCTGAATCGTTCGAGAAATGAGTGGAATGGGTGGATAGGCATACATCAAGCCTGGCGTCCATGGAATGAGAAAGGCATCTGGAGCCATCCTTTGATTGCTGGGGTAAATTGAGCAAAATGTTTGGACTTGTGTGTTTGCTTCCATGGCAAAAAGGTCTATTTTGGGGAAACCTCCATTGTTTGAAGATGTTTGCGCCACCTCTGGATTTAAGGTCCATTCGTGTGGATGAAATATCCGACAGACGGTCTGCTGTTACATTGTCCAGACCTGGAAGATACGTTGCTTGAATTTTTTATTTATTTATTTTAAGTTTTTCTATACCGGCATTCGCGATGGGTATTGCATCATGTCGGTTTACAATTAACAAGTGAAGAGGTAACAAGAGGTCATAAATAACAATAAATAACAAAAATTAAAAAAGGTAGTAGTAATAGTAACAATATACAAGTGAAAGTTAAGGGTTGCAGTTACAATAAAACAGGGTAGTAATAACTTGGAACAGAGAAAAGAAGCTGGGGTTTTTAACTAGATACATATGATACATATATGCATATCAATGCATTTGAGGTAATAACGAATTGCCCTAATGCTGTGGAGTTAATTTCTGTGTTAAGGTAAAGTCAGAGTGATTAGTCAAAGACTGATTAAGGTTCAGTTTAGGTCAGGAAATGCTTTCATAAAAAGCCATGTTTTGAGTCTTTTCCTGAAAGTGGGGAGGCAGGGTTCCTGTCGCAAATCTGGTGGGATGGAGTTCCACAGTGATGGTCCTGCGGTGGAGAAAGCCCTGTCTCTGGCTGTTATGTGTCGCATAGTTTTGGAATGTGGTATTTGTAAGGATTCTTTGTAGGACTCTCTGATTGGTCTATTTGAAGTAAATATTTTGAGAGGAATTTGAAGGTTGAGCTGAGAGTGTTGATGTATGGTTTTGTAAATAATGGTAATGGACTTATAAATAATTCTGTAGTGAATTGGCAGCCAATGTAAGTCTTTGAGAATTGGTGATATGTGATCTCTTCTCCGGGAGTTTGTTAATATTCTAGCAGCCGTGTTTTGAACCATCTGAAGGGGTTTAGTGTGAGAAGAGGGAAGACCTAATAGTAAGGAGTTGCAGTAATCTAGTTTCGCGAATATTATTGATTGAAGAATTGATCTATAGTCTTGAAAGTGAAACAGTGGTCTTATTCTTTTTAAGACTTGGAGTTTATAGAAACAGTCCTTAGTGGTTTGATTTATGAATGATTTAAGGTTTAGCTTATTATCAAAGATAGCTCCTAGGTTTCTTACTTGTGGGGTTTGTAAATTCGGTGGAGGATTTGTGTCTGTATTACTGTTTTCGGTGGAAATTAGGAGGAGTTCGCTTTTTGAAGAGTTTAGTATTAGGTTTAGGTTGGAGAGGAGTCCATCAATTTTTTGAAGACAAGATTCCCAGAATTCAAGAGTTTTAGTATAGGATTCTTTGATGGGGATGACTATCTGGACGTCATCTGCATATAGATAGTGTTTAAGGTTTAATTTGTTTAGAAGTTGGCAAAGAGGGAGCAGGTAGATATTAAAGAGCGTTGGTGAGAGGGAGGAGCCCTGCGGAACTCCTGAAGAGGAAGCGTAGTGCTGAGATTCTTTGTTGTGTAGTTTAACTTTGTATTTTCTGTTTCCTAAGTACGATTTGAACCACGATAGAGCTGTTCCTGTTATTCCAATATTTGCTAGTTGAATTAGTAAGATGGAGTGGTTAACCGTATCAAAGGCAGCTGAGAGGTCCAGGAGGATTAGCAAGTATGCTTGACCTTTATCCAGGCCCATGATAAGGTAGTCAGTCAGGGAGATTAGTAGTGATTCTGTACTTAAGGATTTCCTGAAACCATATTGGGTCGGGAACAGAATTTTATGTTCTTCGAGGTAGTCTGATAGTCTGGAGTTAACCAATTTTTCCATTACCTTGGCTATGAACGGGAGATTTGATATAGGACGGAAATTGGTGGGATCATTGGAGTTTAAGTTAGGTTTTTTTAAGAGCGGTTTGATGGATGCAATTTTCAGGTCGTCAGGATAGATTCCTTGTGCTAGTGAACAGTTAATGATGTCTGTCAGAGCGGTAGAGATGGTGTCTGGTATTAGCAGGAGAAGTTTGGATGGGATGTAGTCTGATGGGTGTGATGAGGGTTTCATTTTCTTCAATGCAGCGAGTATCTCTGATATTGAGAATAGTTCGAAGGATTGTAGAGAAGTGTCTTTGTTGTGATGTAAGTATAGGTTTGATGGATCTGAAGTATTGGGTCTCAGCTGTGTTATCAGGTTGGAGATTTTATTGCTAAAGTAGAGGGCCAGTTCCTCAGCTTTTTCTTGTGCTAGGTTTGCTGGGATGTCAGGAGTAATGGTTTGTGTTAAGTTAGATACATAAGCAAATAGGGCTTTGGAATCGAAAATAATGTGGTGGATCTTCTGTGCAAAGAAGTCCCTTTTAGTTTTTAATGTGGCGTTTTTGTATTGGTGTAGAGCGAGTTTGTAAGCGGAGAGGGAGGTTGGTGTTGGTGATTTCCGCCATTTGCTTTCCTTCTGTCTGAGTGTGTGTTTGCGTTTTTGAAGTTCTTCGTTAAACCAAGGTTGTTTTTTGGAAGTGTTCTGTTTGAGTTTTTTTGTTGCCAGTGGACAGAGTTTGTTTGCTGCTGTTTCTGTTATCTTGTTCCAAGAGTGAAGGGCTGCGTTGGCTGAGGTGATGTCTATTAGTGGGAGTTCTGGGACCAGATGATTGTGTAATTCCTCTGATGTGCAGGATTTCCTGTATATAAATTCTGGAGGTGGGACGCATTTTTTGCTTGTTTGTTCCAACGAAAAGGCAGAGGATATTAAAGTATGGTCTGACCAGGGGACTGGTTGGCATGTAGGTGGCGTTGAGTGTGATATGTTTGAGTTAACAAATATAAGGTCCAGGGTGTGGCCTGCTCTATGGGTAGGTTTGTTTATGATTTGTTTGAAGCCTAATGCCGACATGGCGGTTAGGAAAGCTTCGCAATTGGTAGAGCGAATGGGGTCGTCGACATGTAAGTTAAAATCGCCCAGTATTATGGTTGGACGATCCAGATTTAAGTGAGTTGCTATTAATTCTAGTATGGGTGATGCATTGGATCACCCATACTATTGACCCATACATATTGACCCATACATATTGACCCATACATATTGACACTTGGGCTTTGACTGTCCAATGTAGAATTCGTGTTGCTTCCTGGCAGAGAGTCCAGGAACCAGACCTTCCTTCCTTGTTTATGTAAAACATGGCTACCTGGTTGTCTGTATATACCATGAGGCTTGATCCCTTTATCTGATCCGAGAACGTTTGAAGTGCCATCCAAATGGCTCTTAGTTCCAGGAGATTGATCTGATATGTAGATTCCTGAGGGGTCCACAGACCTTGAGTTTTCATTTCCCCATATGTGAGCCCCAACCTTTGTTGGAGGCATCCATGGTCAGAGTTATCTGATGAGGCGGTAAACAGAATGGAGCTCTCGAGGAAAGGTTCCTGGGGAGGAGCCACCATCGAATGTCCTCTTTCACTGCATTTGTAATTTGAATTCTGGTGTTGTGTGGCTGTATGAATTGAGACCACCGAGTCTTTAGACCCCATTGTAAGCGATTCATGTGAAGTCTGGTGTGAGGAACCATATAGATTGCTGCTGCCATATGACCCAGAAGTTGGAGAATCTGTCGTGTAGATGCCCAGTTTCTGTGAAGTAGGCTGTGTGCCAATGATTGTATGTTTTGCATCCTGTCTGGAGGAAGATACGCTCTGTTTGACTGTGTGTATGACAGCGCCTATGAACTGAACTGAAGTATCTGAGTTGGTTGTAGGTGAGACTTCTCAAAATTGATAAGAAATCCCAACATCTGAAGGCATTCGATCGTGCGTATTGTATGATCTCTCAGTGTAGACTGATCCGATGCTACTATTAACCAGTCGTCCAGATAAGGAAATATTTGGATCGAAAGTTTCCTGAGGTGAGCCACCACCACTGCTAGACATTTGGTGAATACTCTTGGGGCTGAAGATAGGCCAAATGGGAGAACCTTGTATTGGTAATGTATATCCCGAACTTGGAAACAAAGGTAACGCCAAGACGACAGGTGAATTGGTATATGGGAATATGTATCCTTCAGGTCGATGGAACATAGCCAATCATTGTGCTGAATCAGTGGTAGGATATTTTTGAGAGAAGTCATTCTGAATTTCTCTGTTGTGCTTGTTGAGTAGTCAGAAATCTAGGCATTTATTCTCTCTGCCTGGTGGAGTATTTGAATGCAACTTATTCCGTTTTGCCTTGGACAAGGCTGATTCTACCACAATGGATTGGTGGGGTAGTTGGGCAGACTCTTAAATTGGTGAATTACGCATCTTATATTTGATGTCAATTTTCTTGAAGTAACCGGTGATAAGAAAGGAGTCTTCCAAATTTTAAAGAGTTGATTTTCTAATACTGAATGAGGAGGAAGAGCAGTGTGCTCAAGAGGAGATTTGAATATTTTTAATATACCGAGCATTTCAGCTCTGGGGTCAGGTATTCTTCCTGTTTCCACCTGAAGAAGACTGCCTACTTTCTCAATAAATTTTGCTTAAGTCAAGTCCTCCGGAGGAGAATACGGTTCAGGTAAACCTTCCTGAGGGTCAGATGGCATTCCCGTCAAAGAATTCAAAGAATGAACTGATTCCGGAGAACCTGGGCTGATGGGTTGAGTTGCAGTATCTTCTTTTACCGGTTCAAGAGGTTCTGCACCTGGAGGCGATGCAGGAGAACCCTCTGGAGAATGTTGTGGTGGTAATTCTTTTGTTTTTTCCAGTTCTTGGGAAAAAAAAGCTGAGAATATCTGAGATTTTCGTCATAGTAAATGCTGCCAAAGTACCTTGTGGAGGAATGTGTAGCTTTTGCTTTGGGGTTTTCGTTGGAATTGCCGCAAGCAAAATGTCCTCAGGTGCTTTTCCCTTGAGGAGGTATAATCGGTGAAGGGCAAATATGTTTTGTTAATGACATTTGCAAGGAAGGAGAACGTCTCTTCTCTCTAGAAAGCGAAGAGAGACTGGCCAAAGAACTACTACTAGGAGAACGGCCTGATAAAGATTCCGATGCCGAGAAGCCTTCAATGTTTACATCAGAAATTAAGGACATTCTTGATGAACTTCTTGATCTTATTTGTTTTGTAGAAGCTATATGAAGAGACTTATGGCGATGTTTGCCCAATGCACTTCGTTCTGGTGATTGGAGGTGCACCGTTTTAGCGCCATGTGCTGTAGGAGCGTTCCTGATTAATCTATGCTCCGTGGGTGCGTCGTATCTGCTCCGTGCAACGCATGGAGGATGCTCCATCATCTATGCTTCGTGCATTTTGAAGCGTTGTTGTGTTTGACGACGCAGGCTCCTAAAAAGTACCCGCCGCTATTTTGCGCCGCAGACCCTCTGCCGGATTCACGGCTTTTGAACGAGGCCTTGAGGGTGTATGACACCCTGGCCTGTAGCATTTTTCGGACCTCTTGAGACCTGCTGGTCCCAGCGAGGCCGCCTGCTTTGTGTGGGCCTTACCCGATTTCGCTGGTCCCGGAGAGGAATGGACGGAAGATGGTGGGGCCGAAGATCTCATGCGGAGCCTCTCCATCTTTGTGGCCCCATGTCGCTGGGCCCGGAGACATCCTGCCGCAGTCCCGGCATGACTTGATCATGGTCCGGGCCTAAGCAATAATTATCCGTCCATGATGGACATAATTTTGCCACAATGGCAATATTTGAAACCAGACAGCTTCAGAGCCATCTGGGATGAGAATTTGTGAAAAAAAAATGCGAAAATAGACGAAAAAAATATCCAGTCATGCAAATTCGCTAAGGGAAAAAACCCGCGTGCAAACGTCTCGCGGAAAAAAAAGAAACTGAAGAGGTGAGGGAACCGCGTGGGAAGACGACCGCGCAGATGCAGAGTTGAAAACTGATCAGCTAAGAGAAACTCCACATACCCGGGATCGCAGCACTTCCCAGACAGCATGGCTAATTCAGCCCTGCTATCGACGGGAAACTTTTTTTTTTCTTTTCTTCTTCTATAAAAAAAAACAACAAAAAACAAACAACTTTTGAAGCAATCCCCAGTAGGGAGATGCACATCCATCATCTGCTGGAGGCAGAATACTGGCAGGCTTACATCTGTGCAGGGAGATTATATATATCTATATATTGACATCAACTTTGCTCTGTCTCCATCTGGTAGAAGTGCATAACCCACTGGTTCTGGTTCCACCTATCTGAATGCTAAGAAAATTAACTTTCCATGGATCCCAAATTCACATCTACAACAGTTGGGCCAATGGATAATTCATGCTTGCTATAACTTTTGACATAGGGATCAGAGTCACTGGACTACAGCAGATATGGTCCAATGACCCTTCTGAGCTAAACAGACTCCTAGCCTGAATTAACAGCTAAGGGGGTCATTTACCAAGTGGATCGCAGGCGAAAAGTCCCTTATCGCATGCAATACCAAGATGGGGGCGGAGTCAGCCCCAGAAGAGGAGGAGTTGGGGCGGCCCCGGGGCTGACACTGTGAAGACTTCGCCGACAGTGAAAGGTACGCTTAGTTTTCGCTGCCAGTTTCGCGCCGAATAACTACCTTTTATGGTGTAGTTATTTGGCGCGACACCAGCAGTGATCGCACCGCAGAGGTGCGATTGCTGCCGGCTACCGCAGGATCGCCCCCCCCCCCCTCCCCACCGCGGAATTCACTATGCCTTGCAGCATTAGTAAATCCAGCCCTAAGGTTGCTAAAAAAATAAATTAAATAAAGATGTTCTCAGAGATGTTCCTGCAAGACCTTAGTCATTGTCTGTAGTACAGATTTCATCCAGCTTAAAGCCTCAAGGAGGTGCAGTCATATATGGCAGCAAGCAAGATGAGCTTACTTCCTGGCCCTTTCCCTGGATCTTCAATGAAGCAATGGTTTCATTTGAATCCATCACCTTGGAGTTGATGTGCAAGGCAAGAATAGAAACTACAATTTACACTAAAATTGATACTCAGTTGTAACATTTTTTGACTTGAAAGTGCAGGAAGAAAATTCCATAGAAGTTGGAGGCTTTGGAAAATAAGTTTTGTCCTTTCAAGTTGCAGTTCTTGTTAAGGCCAATGGTTCTCAAGAGCACTTCAGAACCTGGAGAATGTGGCCAAAAGAATATACCTTTACACATGGAAGTTTTATTTCTTGGATGAATTTATAATTCAGACTTTTAGTGGTCTTTGTGAGAACCTGCAACTGCCTAAGGAGTTGCTTCTAGCTATTAACCAAATTTATCCCCCTCAATTAAAAGTGATTGATTCATGGCATCTAGAGAACTACAAACTAAATTTTAAATGCACCCCAAAGTGGGCTCTTTTCTTGAAGCTTAACTCCAGTGGACATTATGCTAACAAGTTATATTAAGTCTCTCCTGTACTAGGAACCAGAGCATATAGATTTATGCTCTGAGCAAAGGTATTTGTATGGTCTATCTATGCTAGGGTGTTATTTTATTTTTTTAAACTCCAGACCAATAAGGGCCTCGACCTCAGCGGTCAGAGTAACAGATAAGTATGAGAAAAATAAGTATGAAAGCTTGCTGGGCAGACTGGATGGGCCATTTGGTAGTCTTCTGCAGTCATTTCTATGTTTCAGACACTGCACAGCTGAGGATCTACCTGACTTTTTTACTCACTGCGTTATCCTGCAAAGTATAACACTTTTTGACCATTTTATGATCCTGACCAGGTGATTTCATTTTTCAAAAAAAGGCTGATTAGTCTAATGTTAAATCTAGTTGCATCTTGGAAAGCCAATCCTCTTAAGGATTTTGTTTATTAGATACCCTGTTTTAGTTTCTGTCACCTTACCAAAGTTTTGTTATGTTGTAGTTGGATTTCTAAAGGATAAATTTTTCTGATCTCATTTCCTTTGCTCTTTTCTTTTTTTTTACTTAACTATGAACTAAATTTCTCTGACTACTATATAGTGATTACATTTTTTCTTTTTTTAGCTCATTATGTTCTAGGGGATTTGTTTCTTTTGTAGATATGAAATTTACTAAGTTAAAAAAGCAAAATTAATTTCAGGATATAAAAACCTAATACTAAATAAATTATGCATGTTTTATGCACACAAAACAATTTGTGCTTATTTTTAAACTTGTGCACATTGTAGATATCTTCACAGAATCTGTGTTCAGCCCATGTAAGAAGTTGCATGCACATTCTGCAAGTCAGTACACCAACTCCCAATGCATTAGCAAACCATTAACTTACTGTATTGGGAATTAAACAATTTTCTTTAGCCAGTGCATTAAACTGTGTGCTGAATTTCAGAGCACAGTTTTAATGCTTCCCTATATATGGCTCATTGATTGGCTACTTTCAGATTAGCTGACCATTCCCCATGTTTCTTTCCTATTTAGTGATAGTAAATCCTTCCCCTTTCATATGTTTTGTTTAAAAAAATTAAATCCGACTCAATGATCAACTGTTAGCAGTTAATAAAATGAACATAAAAGTTTGTATCTTCATGCACACAAAAATGCTTTGAGCACAGATTTTCTTTGCGCATAAATCTTAATTACAGGTCCCAGCACCAAAATTCCTACTTCTGCTCATAGAATAACACCAGTGCCAGAAACTATACTCTATAATCAGATCAGGAGCAAAACTCACAACGCTAAGAAAAAAATGAGTTAAGCCAATGCACCTCTCCAGGGCAGTGTCTCCAAATGGATTTGTTTTGACCATGCCTTAACAGGAATGAACCTTATTCATAAACCAGCATATGTTGGGAATGATTTCACTCAATTTTACTAATGTCCTTAATTGCACTGTACCAAACAGCCTCCTTCTGGAGTTCATAGATGTAATATCGAATGGGCAGCATATCAAAATGTGCTTGAAGTTCTTCTCAATCAGACCTGTGGCACCCAAATATATTGAACTACTTGTCTTTCTAAATCTTTAAAATTATTAATTCTGTAACTTTTTTCCCCTGTAAGCTGGTGAATTTAGTCATTCCTTCTATTCACCAGAAAGATTGTTCAAGCCTTATAACAGATTATGCTTGTTCACTTTCACACTTCAGCATTATTGAGGCCCACTGATACCATTAAGTATGCCTGAAGGCCTATTAATGTAGCTGTATATGGTGTAATCAATTTCAATGAGACCTGCCTTCAGCTAGAGATGTTCTTATAGGATTACCCAATAGATATGGAAGAGCTGTCTTGCTTTTTCATCTAAATTTCTCTCTGTATTGGGGTATCAACTAATGCCTTCATTAACATGGGATTTCCATGCAAGGGCACTAAGCAGTTTTATGTACAGAACTCCTGCTTCATCAGGAGTGAAGTTAGTGCTTGGGCACAACTGCAGTTTTGTGTGCTCTTCTGAGCACACCTTATTACATTAGGCACAGTGTGAGCAAGAAGTAGGGTAAGTTTGGGTAAATAAGGAGATCGCCTCTAATAGTGAATAATGAAAATATTACCTTGTATAAATCGGATGCTCTACTTTATGATAATCTAAAAAAGAGTCACATTGAGAAAATTAGAGGCCATTCCATGAAGAACCATTAAAATAAGGATTAGAGGGCAGGCCAAGTGCTATGTGGATAGACAAACAGCCTGGGACCCATTCTCTTTATACTTGTTTCCTTGGGTGCTCTGTTTTTCTACTAGTTTCACATCCATTTTTATGGTAGCCTCCTCCATAACCTACACCAGAAGTTTCATCATGAATCCAGACCCAAATCTCTTCCTAGATATCCTACCATACTATAAAAACTTAGCATTGCAAAGATTAGCTCTCTTTTTCCGCTCAAACATTTTCACATTTCCTCCTTTTTCTACCTCTTTGGATAACTGTGATCCTCCCAGTCCCCTCAACCTACAACCTTGGTATCATCGAACTGCTCCCCACCTATCTGCATACAACCAAAACTGCAGAATCATTAAAACCTGTTCCTTCCTAAAAGTACACTACCAAAACCCTTATAGAGACTACTGCAATCTGCTCCTCACATGTTTATACTAACTTCCATTATTGTCTATTCAACTTCAGCTGCTCGACTTGTCTTTATTCCCCAATCCACTTCTGAAAAACAACAAGCTACTATACACCTATTAAGCACATACATTCTAATAATCCTCATTACTCTACCTCTCTCAATTCACTCTGTGGACATCATTCACCAGATAAGCTGTTCTTATCTATATCCAACTCTATTGCCAAGTGCCAATTTGCTGCATCTTATACCTGAAACAGCTTTCTGGAGTTAATACATCATGCCTCCTCTGGCCATATTCAAGCCCTGCCTTTAAACAACAACAACACACTTTTCTGAGGTTCACTTTTAAATCTTAAATCCTAATTTTCTCTGATAAAAGCCTTGCTGTTTAACCAGGTTTATTAAAATAAGTTTCTTGAAGCTGGTCTTGATGTCTGTCTTAACTAGACAACATTATTAGATTGTAAACTCCATAGGAGAACTACTCGTAAATGAAGTAGTCATTCCATATGCAGCTATTTGGTGAACATGGTCTGAGCTGGGAGTGACAAACAAAAATATAACAGTACATTTTCTCAGAGTCAAGAGAGTCTTTTAGACTGTTTTGGGACTATAATAGAGCAATTTGTTGGAGATTATCCATGCTGTACAGATGAGATAAGTATTCCCCCAAAATGATTTAATTTGTAACTAAAACTCAAAGGGTACTTTAACTATTAGAATAGCTCTAAATACATTGCCTGAGGGAGGGACCTCTCCTACAAATGCATTTACTGTTGAGAAGTAAAGTATGCATACAGAAGACTGAACTACTCTGTTCTTAACAACGATGATGTCCTGTGACCCATGTGGGATAGGTAAAAAGGTGAAACTGTAAGTGACTAGATATTAGGAATAAATGCCCTGCAGATATCAAAATTATGATAGACAATTGTGAGTCAATTGCCTTCTCCATTTTACAACTTCCGCTTGAGAAACTCAAGGCAGTCTGTGACAAGTGGCATGGCCTACTGCTATGAATCCACAAATTTCTTTGGAGAACAATCATGATCTTAATCTAAACTATTAGGGACCTTCATTTTCAGTTTTTCCTCCTCCCTGGGAATTTCAATGTTAAAAAAAAAAAAAAAAAAAGTGGAAAATGACATATCAGGAGAAAACTCAATGAAAATGTCACTTCCATTGATATAATATTGAAAAGTACCAGGAAAAATAAAAGAAGATCTGAAAAAGAAGAACACACACAGGGTAGCGATATCAAAATGTGCTATCTAATGTGGTATTGCATCACAGTACATGGCTTTATCAGCTACCATCTACTGAAGACTACTGAAAGTTTTATGCTACTGATTACTAATTAATCCCTTTTGACCTAGGTGAGTGCAGATCTGGAGAGCAATGAGTGAAAATCCCAAGAGGAACATGAATAGATTTAGTGGATTCACAAAAATACCACCTTTGCAGAACATGTTCAGATAAAGGTGAACTTTAAAAGCCATGAGCGTGCGAAAACCAGGAGATAAACGCACAAGTCGGGCCAGCAAATGCCAAGCAGATTTTAAAAGGCACCTGTGTATGCGGGTACTTGCCACTATGTGCACAAATAAATGTTCCGAGAAAGGGGCAGGGCATTCCTGGATCTCACAATGAAACCAGTGTGTGCCAGGGTCCTTTGTTACACAACTTTTAATATGCCATCCATAGCAGAAGTCAGAAAAAAAAAAAAAGGTAGAAGTGAGCAGGGTTTTAAAAGTTGGGGTTAACAGCGTAAAAGGGAGACTTTTAAACTAAGGTCCTATCCCTTGCCTGGGCAAACTGGGAACAAACTGAAAAAACTGGTAATCGCATTAGTACTTGTCTAGTAAAATCCCCCCCACTTACACAGTAAAAGCAGCATTTGTGTACACAGGCACACCCCTACTTAAAAATGGCTGTGTCCCTGGGCACAAGCCAAACATGCAAAAATGTGCATCAACTGTTTAAAAGTTACCTCCCTCTGCTTCTAGAAATAAGATACTTTTGAAGGATTTACACTGTTTATAAAATGTTTTTCTTGAAAATAAGAAGCACTCTATTGTAACCCTCCTGAAAATAAGTGGTTGATCCAAGCAAGAAGAGATGTTATATAATCAATCAGTGAGGGGAAAAATGGAAATAACTGATGCAACAAGTTAAACTCTGGGGAAAATGGGGAACTTATGTAAAAAAGATTCCCAGAGCTGAAAACAAAGCACAAGAATATGGGCATGATCAGTTTGTCTATTACAAAAAAACAACCAAAAAAGAAATCATAAAAATGTATTCTTGGTGTAATTCTGCACAGAATTTGCTACAGCTTCCCCATCACCCCAAAAGGAAGCTGATCTTGAGGGATGATTAATTAGATCAGGGGAGGGGAAAGAACAATGGATGGATCAGACTTGTAGGGTGATGAGAATGGATGGGATGGAGTACTCCATCGTCTTATGACTAATACAGTTATTTTAGAAGTTTATGTTTTGCAGTTTAAATTAATACTGAAAAAGTGATTATATTGTGTTATTAAAAATTGCAGATTTTTAGAATACTGAACAGAATAGTGAAAAAAAATCTTAAATTTTTTGGCATAGAATTCCCTCAGCAATCTCTTAGAAGTAGGGTTGAAAGTCACATAATATTTCTTGGAAGAAAATAGAGATACTGAAACAATGAATATAAGTTTCAGGTAAGGTGATAAAAAAAAATAAAAGTTCTGATTAAAGCAAGAATATGCTCATTTGTTTGTAGGCACTACCACAATAGTGGCAGTCATCTTCACTCCTTCCTAGGGCCTGGGCACACCACTTCTGTAATGTATCCAGGCCTGGACATTTCCCAAAAATATGGGATCCAGTTCTTAAAGCTACCACACTAACACTATGGTTTGATCCAGGGACTGGCCTAGTATATTGTTGCTTACAATGAGTGTGCAAGGTCAAGTTACACACACACATTGGATTTACTGGGAAACTTGCCAAAAGTTATTGGCTTCACTTTCAGGCCGATACGGTACAGTGCGCTCCATTGGAGCGCACTGTTAACCTGCCACTGGACGCGCGTTTTCCCTTATCCAGTAAGGGGCGGAAAACGCGCGTCCAGCCCGTCAAACCTAATAGCGCCCTCAACATGCAAATGCATGTTGATGGCCCTATTAGGTATTCGCGCGCGATTCAGAAAGTAAAATGTGCAGCCAAGCCGCACATTTTACTTTCAGAAGTTAGCGCCTACCCAAAAGGTAGGCGCTAATTTCTTCCAGCACCAGGAAAGTGCACAGATTTTCTGTGCACCCTCCGACTTAATATCATGGCGATAAAGTCGGAGGTCCCGAAGAGTAAAAAAAGTTCCAAATTTTTTTTTTAAGTCGGCCGGTGGCTGTCACATCAAAAACCGGACGCTCAATTTTGCCAGCGTCTGGTTTCCGAGCCCGTGTCTGTCAGCGGGCTCGAGAACAGACGCTGGCAAAATTGAGCATCTGCGGTCAAACCCGCTGACAGCCGCCGCTCCTGTCAAGGAGGCGCTAGGGATGCACTAGTGTCCCTAGTGCCTCCTTTAAATACTGTATCGCTCACACAGGCGAGTGGGCCTGTACGCGCGCCGGGAGAGCGGGAGTTTGCCCGCTCTCCCACGGACTTTACTGAATCGGCCTGTTTGAGAGCTGTACTTTGTGCTGATTATGCAATCACTAGTGGTAGCACACATTACAGTGCAGTGTTTTCTAAACCACAATGAGCTAGTAATAAATGATAGAGGACTACAATACCTACACAGTACCTGAAGGTAATCCGCTTTGAAGTGCTTAAAAAAAAAGTGCGAAAAAGCAGAATATAAAAAAATCCAAATAAATGGTCTTTGGACTGGTTACAAAAACTACAGAGGTAGTCAAATAGTTTTTTTTTTTTGGGGGGGGGGGGGGGGTTTGGAGGGGTAGTATTTTAAGTCAACTAGTAAATGATTAAATCCCATGATCTGGTCCAATGACCCCAGTAGTTCAGAGGTGGCCAACTCAGGCCTCAAGAGCAACAAACACTCCTGGTTTTCAGGATATCAATAATGAATATGTATGAATTATCTGCTTACAATGGAGGCAGTGTATATATATATATCCATCTCATGCATATTCATTGTGGAGCTCCTGAAAACCAAACCTGTTTGTGGCTCTTGAGGGACAAAAGTTAGCCAACCCTTCATAGTCAGTACTTCCAAGAATATCAGTGATCACTAGCCTACATTGTCTGCTCTCTAATCTAGTACAGAAGCAGCACGAAGTTCTCCAGCCAACAGCTTTAACTGCAATATGTTTATTAATTGTTGATTGAGCACCTCGTATTACATTTGTAAAACAGAGTGATGTACAATACCTATTGACTAATGAAAAGCAGAGGAAGCTACATCATAATTTAACATGTGTGGCTAAAAGTCATTAAGAACACTGGAGCAGCAGCAAACAGAAGATGTAATTGAGAACTGACAAAATGCAAAAATTAAATAAAATTATATAAAAATATTAAACCTTCCTTCCTGATGACTTTTTGCTACATTGATTTTTGTAACCAAGATTATTTCACGAGCACTGTAAACCTGATGGCGAAACCGAATGACAGTATACAAAACACGTTAAATAAATAAATATTTAAAAGATATTCCACCTCCTGGATAATTAATACCAAATCAATAACAAGTGATTTACAAATCAGTGCTAAGTACTGTTTTTTCCCCAATCCTGTAAACTGTGCTTTTTGATTTAGGGCTACTACACATTTTGTATTTATTCCCTGAAGCTCAAATTATAGGGGACACTGTCAATTGGATAAATTTTTGACAAGCTTTTGAAAGGTATGGTCTCGTCATCAGTTCTGCGCTGACCTAATGGAGAGCATAGCTCTCAAAAGCTGGTCAAAAATCTATTATGGCATTTCAGTAAAAAAAATTACCTACAATTCTTGTTGACCTTTATTTCTATTGTCCAAATAAAACACACACAACTACATTACTTTAATAATGACAACTGAAATATTTGGCAGACTATCGCAATAGTACAAGAACAGAAAATCTAAGGATTTTGAACCTAGTGATTGAACAATGGCAAGGAAGCCTTGATTGATGAATAATTTCCTTGGTGAATGGGCGGTGGTTAAATGCTTGAGACCAATTCTATATCGACTTGAACCAGTGCCCTCTGCATACTGTCCTCCATCACCTGGGTGCATTGCAGTTTCAAGTTCCTTATGTGACATGTTATGGAAATGCGAGGTCACAAGTCTCCCTGCAAACTGGGGACTGGGAGGAGAGGAAAAGAAAAGGGACCAACCCCCCTTCCCTATTTAAGAATAGATTTAGATGCCTTTGAAATCTGAACACAAAAAAAATCATATCCACAGAGTACACAAAAAACAAAAGATATTCCATCTTAGTTAGCTGAGGTGTTATAAAATGGGTTAACTCAGAATTACATGGACATTGAATCACAAATATGTATACTCCTTTCCCAATTTGCAGAATGAACCATAAAGCCTGGCAGCAGTTATAAATTCAAAAGCAGCAAAACTTCAACATAATCATTCCATTTTGAACAAAAGCTGTACCTTGCCAAATAAAATGCATGCAAATACAAAATGTAAAGCACTACACATAATGGAAAATTTAACACAAAAAGTAAGTATATGACCTGTGCTTAAAATCATACTACAATTACCACAAAGCACTGCAAAAGATCTGATTTTATATATGCCCAGTTTCTTTTTCTGTTTAATTTTACTCCACCTTCACAAGCTTTGACAGTTGACAAATGCAAGGTTACTTAGTGCAATATAGGCAGATAGGAGTGTCGCATTCTGTCTGGTGTGTGGATCTAACTCAGTATTCATGTCATCGGTATAAGGAAACACCCTTTCCTTTAAAAAAAAAACCCTCTACCAATGGAAAATAAATTTAAAACATGGATTTTATTCCCTTTACATCAACTCTCCCCTCCCTCCCCCCTCCCTTCCACCTAGTCCAGACTTTCTCTGCAATATGACAAATGCAGAATCTTCTGGAATGGCTTGATACTGCCTCCTACGATTGCTTTGTTCCTAAGATCAGATAATTTATACTTACAGAAAATTTCTGGAATAGAGTTTTTCCCTTCTTTTACTTTCATTAATTTAAAAGAAGGAGTTAAAAGAAAAATCCACCAAGAACAGTCCACTGCACACCTTTAGAAATATTACATATAAAATTGAATTACACATGAACGGGAGACTAAGATTCAAGAAGTTGGCAACATGTCTCTTTTCCATATTCGGGGCAGCGACAGTCGAAAGGGCAATGCATCTATTACCAAGAAGGAATTCAGACCTTGTAAGTCACCCCAAATAATTATGTCCGAAATGTATCACAATCTCACTTTCCAGAAATAACCAGGGAGGGAGCTCATAACGTTAGAACAGAGATACAACCAAGGTGGAAGAGGAAAGGTGGTTTGAAGAGAAAAAAAAAAAAAAAAACTGACGAAGACGTAGAAACTATTAGACTGCTTGTGTCATATTGTGTAGAGATAAGTGTTTGGGACTCAGGATGTAGTAGCAGTAAATGGTCAGACGTACTCTGGGAGCTATACTAGTTCAGGGGGTGGAGGAGGGGGACCTTTTAAGTGTATGTTTTGGGAAGAAGCTATGTTGGGAAATTTGTAAACCCCCGAGTTAAAAAAAAGAAAAAGAAATATTAGTACTATAATTAGGGGTGTGTTATAACAGGGAGTGGGTTGGAAGTACAATCTTATGCATTGAAGAGGGAGCTTGGGGGCAGGATCAAAACGGCTGTGCTCTAGAGAAGAGCTGGGCTGGTAAAAAGCAGGAGGAGGAAAAGGGGAGGGAGAGGATTGTTCAGGACTTACTCGGTTAATTAGATAGGCTCGCTGGGAAAGGCACCGCCCCAGCATCAGACTCGATGACAGAGAGGACGAGACACCGCCTTCACGTGGTTATTTCTTACCCCCCTTCGGCGTACCGGCTCCATGCAGCCTCTCCTTCAGATCCTTCCGCTCTATTCGGAATTTACCCAAATGCACAGAATTCCCCCTGACAATGTAAAGATACCCCACCCCCACCACCCGACGAGACGGGCAAGAATCGTATTCTCCCACCCCCACCACAGATAAAATAGTTTGTAGCCTAAGGAGAATTATTACACACCGGATACCTGCACCTAACGGTTAACGAAGAAATCTGTTAAGAATAGCCGGCTGCGCTCGGCCCTCCAGGGATTAAACTACAATGACCCCCTCCTTCCCCACTTTCTCATCTATGCAAACCGATAGATTACTAGCAGTAATAAACCGGGTGGGCGGGGGTCCTCCGTGACTTACAGCTTTCATAGCAGCTGCCATGTCGTCGTATCTCTCGGCTTGCTCGGCCAGCCGGGCTTTCTGCACCAGTTGCTCGCGGTCCACCATCTTTGCGTGAAGGGAAAGAAGAAGGTGGCGATTCGGCGACTCTGGGCGCGAGAGGAGACGGTTGACGGCGGGCTAGTCGCGCGGACACTGACACGCGGGCTGGTAGGTGGACAGGCGCGCGCGCGCGCACACTCGCACACGCACACCGCAGAGATTGCTAACCGCTGAAGGCGCGAGGCTGAAAACAAGCCTCGCCCGCAAAGAGCAGCTGAGAGGGAAGTATTCGCTCGCCTGCCTTGCTCCACACAGACAAGCGTTAGACTATCTGGCAGCTCCCTACAGTATGCCCGTGCTACCAGCGACAACCTACCAACCCGGCCCCGCCTCCCCTCTTACGTCAGCTCTCCTATGTCTCGCGTCTTCACGTCGGCCTCCATAAAAGGGAAACCCGGACTTCCTGCTTTGGAGTCTAAAGCTGCTGAATCCGCCTGAGTGATCAGGCCTGTCTACCTGCAGTGCAGTGCTGCTAGCGCAGTACCCCACGGGAATGGTAGTCTTAAAAGTCTTGCGGTGGCAATTACTGGCGAGGGAAACGCCTTAAGTAGAAAACTATGTTTCCCAGTATGCTAAGTGAAGACATCTGAGTTGATTTTAATTTTGTATCCTGTGCAGTTATGAAATGCAGTACAAACAAATGTATCATTTTCTTTTTTAAATTTGCTGCAGATGCATACAATGTATATAACATGAATAGATGCTATTCAGATACGAGGTATAACTTATGCAAAAGCCCGTCTAAGAACCTGACAGAGTGCTGATTCACCAGCCGAATCCCAGACACTGTAAAGTCACAGGATTAAAGGTTAACAAATAAAAATTAAATAAATATATAGTGATACCTTTTTATTAGAGTAGCTTAATACATGTCTTGAATAGCTTAGTACATGTTTTCAGTTTTGCTACTAACCTCATAGCATGCTGAGTGGTATTTATAAGAATACTGTGAAAGATGTTATTTGACCACATGGCCTTGCAAGGATATAAGTTGTGAGCTCATTGCGTGCAGATGAGCATAGTAACTACCTTTTTAAAGGAGAGACCCTTCACTCCCAAATCACTAAAATTAACAGTAATTGCAGGGGACGCTCCCATTTTATATACAATACCAGTTGACCTTTGCTGATTTCAGGGCGAGATATTTGGGGGTGGAGAAATTAGAGCTCGTGATCAGTGGGGAGAGAGGGGTAAGTGGCGAGTGTGGCACTGGGCGATATTGCAAATTACGCTAAAAGTGTTCTAGTTTAGCGCGCTGTGCTGAAATACAGGGGTGAACTGCAGGGGAGAGAGCGAGAAATGTGAGGAGGTGAGTGTATAAACAGGGAGAATTCAAGTTGAGAACACATCATGTAAGGCAGTGGCCCCAACCCTGTCCTGGGGCCCACCAGTCAGTCTGGTTTTCAGGATATCCACAATGAATATGCATGAGAGAAAATTTGCATGTGCTGCCTCCATAACATGCAAATTTTCTCTCATGCATATTCATTGTAGATATCCTGAAAACCTGACTGGCTGGTGGGCCCCCAGGACAGGGTAGGGGACCACTAATGTAAGAGGACGAGTGAGGACTCCAGTATTATATAAAGAGCTGTTAGTAGCTTGAAATCAGGTTCCGTGCACAATTTTTCCCCACTTCCTTTTCCCCCCATACACACCCCCAGAGCTAAGATTAAAGCTTTTCTAGCTGTTTCTCTTAAAAAGCCCAACAAATTTTGTGGGCCACTGATTTAAACTTATATGGCAAACTGAAATACCAGAGATTGATGAAACATTATCTAATCTTTATGTGCCCAGAATATTTTTCATCTTTTCCTTGGCATTGTCTTTTTCATACTTTTATTGTCTTTCCTTGTTTAACTATTAACAGTCATCTCTCCCCTCTCCTGCTCTATCCTTTCCCCTTCCCCATACCAACCTCCTGTCTTCTAATGTTTTCCCCATTTCTTTTCTCTTTATAATTCTTTTCCATCTCCTCTGTCCCTCTTCTCCCTTTGCGTCTACAGCCTATATTTTCATTCCCTCCATTTCTTCCTCCTCCTACATAACGTGGACTAGACCACAGGCTTTTTATTTCCACCTGGGCCTATCCACTGTCACAGCCCACCTCCCTTCTCCATATTCTTTCTCCCAGTCCTTTACTGTCTCTTCTCTGCCTTTGCTCATTTCCTCTTCCCTCTGCTCTCCTATCCCTTTCCTTGCCTTATTCTCCCCTCTGTCATCCCTTATTTCTTCCCTCTTCTATCATCTGTTGCCTTCTTCTCTGCTATCCTCTTTCCCTTCCACTTTTCTCTCCTGTTCTCCCTTGCCTCCTTTCTTGTTGTAGCTCTTTTGCTGCTCCCCCTCTATTCCTTCTTTCCTTATCCTACTTGTTTTACTACTTTGTCCCTTCTTTTGATCTCCCATCTCTCTGCTCCTCTCCTTCCCTCTATCATTTACCTCTCTACTCTTTTCCCTTCACTTCTTAGGGGGTAATTTTTCAAAAGGATTTACACATTTAAAACTGGGTTTTGCATGTGTGAATTCACTTTACTTGTGTACGTGGGCTTTTGAAAATATATGCCACTGAACTGTCAATAGGTTTTGCACATGCACACTTTATGCATGTAGATAGACTCTTGCCTCAACAGCATGTTATGCTTACACCCATAAATGTCCTCTCTCTGTTATCCCCTCCTCACCTGTTTCCCTTCTTCCCTTCTTTTCTCCTGCCCGTCCCACTGTTCTCCTTCTCTGCATTGCTTCTATTGCTCTCTTTTGTCTCTTCTGCTCATCCCACCTTTCTGTCTTCCTCAGCAACCTTGTCTCTTTCCTCTTTACCAATTCAATTGCCAGCAGTCCTCGTTCCTTTCCCTGCACCAGCTTGATACCTGTAGGTCCTCCTTCCCCCTTTCCCAATTGCTGGCAGTCCTCTATCCTTCCCATCTCCACTCCAACACTTTGATCCCCATTAATCCTTTCCCTTTCCCTCTCCCCTCTCCCAGGTCAGTTACTGTTCTCCTCCATTTTCTCCCTCTCTCTCCCTTCTTGTTTTGTCTAATCCTTTAATCATTGTATCCAGCAGATTTTATCTACTGTTATTTATTATTTTTATAGTACTACTAGACATATGCAGTGCTGTACAGTTACACATAAGATACAATCCCTTTTTTGTAGCTGCTTACAATGTATTCCAAAGAGACAAACAGGCTAAATAAGAGAGGGAGTTTCATTTAAGAAAATGGTTAAAAGCAACAAGGGTACAATCAAGAGAACCGAGGGTTAAGATTTAAAAGCAGTCTCAAAGAGGTTTTTAGAATGAATTTGAAGACCAGCAAGGGAGCATGACACACCAACTCAGGAAGTCTATTCCAGGTGTACAGAGCAGCAAGGTGGAAAGCACAGAGACTAGAGTTGTCAGTGAAGGAGACGGGCATAGATAAAAGTGACTTGTCTGATGAGCAGAGCTCACAAAGAAGGGTGTAAGGAAATATAAGAGAGTAGAGGTAATGAGCTGCACAATGAATGCACTTGTAGGGGAGTCAGCATAGCTAACCTATATGTGGATAGGAAGCCAAAGTAGTAACTTGAGAAAAGGAGTTTATATGGGTTGCATAACTGAATTTTGAATAGGTTGTAGTGGAAAGAGATGGTTCAGTCGGAGAACTGTAAGGAGCAAGTTGCAGCAAGCTAAGTGGGAGGTGATGTTAGAGAAAGAAATGGCATGCTTTAGCGGTGTTCTGGATCTGAATGGAGAAAGGGGAGTTGAAAAGTACCTAAATGGGTACAGGAAGGAAGACAGTGTCATCCACAGAAATAAGAGGGTGGTGGGTTTGGGTGGAAAAGTAAGTTCTGCCTTGACCTCCAAGACTTTGAGCCATGGATGACCCTGCCCATCAAGTTTCTTAATCTTATTGACAAGGAAGGATGGCAAATATTAAAATTCAGAAAATATACACAGTTTATCTTTAAATGTAACCCTGCAAGAATATTTATCCAAAGAGGATGACTCTCAGCTGGGCAGACTGGATGGACCATTTACTATGTTACTATGTATATTTGCAAGCCCTCCTCAGGCATACCTAAAATTTCTCTTGCTTCAATTGTATATAGACCAAATGGTATCTGGAAAAATATACATTTTATATCCCAAAAAAGGTATATCATGTTTTCTCATAAACAATTTTAATACCTAGTTAAGATCTGAACATTAAAGTTATAATCAAAGCTGGACTTCCCGTCAACATGATTATCCAAGTTTTTAAACTCGGGTTGCCTTCAGCTCCCCAACTGTTGATTTACCATTATCAGAATTTTCTATAACTAAAAAATATGTAGATAGTAAAGGTAGCAAAGCCTCCTAATGCAAAACACTTCAGATACTGTATATGCCACACAAAGATTTCAACCAAAAAATACCCATCGAACCTAGGAAGGTTGATACATCTCAAAATATTATATATTTTTGTCTAATGCCCATACAGAATACAGTAAGAGGAGACCATGTCCATCCGTTCGACTGCCCAGTGCATGCATATGTCACTCACTCTGAACATGAGTCAGGACAGATGGAATGACACAGATAGATGGATTTACATCCATCTGCACCATTCCATCACTGTGCTGACTCAGATGGAGAGATATAAACTTCCTATGCATACAAAGAAAGCTACAATCCAGGAACCTGGTCTGCCAAGAGGAAGTGGGCTGATCACAGAGAATACATTTACAACTTCACTGTATTCCCAAAGGGGAATACTCCTTTCCAAATATATTGTTCTTTGCGTTATTTTCAAGATTTTAAATTCTTCCATATGAGAGATAAATATCTCAGAAGTAATGGTAAATGCATTTTGAAAATTTACCTCCCCTCCCCCCTCCAAAGTGCATCTACTGTTACCTGCATAAGGAAAGAGGCAGAGTTAGAACAGGAGCGCAAAAGTATGCATGGAGATTTCATTTTCAAAGCTACCTATACACTTTCACATATCTTGCTTCCATGCAGATGCAAAATATGCAGATGTACCTGCATTGTGTGCTCTGGCCACATTTTCAAAGGGAAGTTCCATGAGGAGTTTCCCTTTGAAAATGAACTTCCAGTTCATGAGACCGCAAGCTCCATAAGGAAACTGAAAATTGCCCTCTACATCTTCAAGAACATAAGAAATTGCCATGCTGGGTCACACCAAGGGTCCATCAAGCCCAGCATCCTGTTTCCAACAGAGGCCAAACCAGGCCACAAGAACCTGGCAAGTCCCCAAACACCAAGATGATCCCATACTACTGATGCAATTAATAGCAGTGGCTATTCCCTAAGTAAACTTGATTATTAGCAGTTAATGGACTTCTCCTCCAAGAACTTATCCAAACCTTTTTTGAACCCAGCTCCACTAACTGCACTAACCACATCCTCTGGCAACAAATTCCAGGGCTTAATTGTGCATTGAGTGAAAAATAATTTTCTTTGATTAATCTTAAATGTGTTACTTGCTAACTTCATGGAATGCCCCCTAGTCCTTCTATTATCTGAAAGTGTAAATAACCAAGTCACATCTACTCGTTCAAGACCTCTCATGATCTTATAGACCTCTATCATATCCCCCCTCAGCCGTCTCTTCTCCAAGCTGAACAGCCCTAACCTCTTCAGCCTTTCCTCATAGGGGAGCTGTTCCATCCCCTTTATCATTTTGGTTGCCCTTCTCTGTACCTTCTCCATCGCAACTATATCTTTTTTTGAGATGCGGCGACCAGAATTGTACACAGTATTCAAGGTGCGGTCTCACCATGGAGCGATACAGAGGCATTATGACATTTTCTGTTTTATTAACCATTCCCTTCCTAATAATTCATAACATTCTGTTTGCTTTTTTGACTGCTGCAGCACATTGAGCTGACAATTTCAAAGTATTATCCACTATGATGCCTAGATCTTTTTCCTGGGTGGTAGCCCCTAATATGGAACCTAACATCGTGTAACTACAGCAAGGGTTATTTTTCCCTATATGCAACACCTTGCACTTGTCCACATTAAATATCATCTGCCATTTGGACGCCTAATCTTCCAGTCTTGTAAGGTCCTCCTGTACTGTATCACAATCCACTTGTGATTTAACTACTCTGAATAATTTTGTATCATCTGCAAATTTTTAACCTCACTTGTCATATTTCTTTCCAGATTATTTATAAATATATTGAAAAGCACCAGTCCAAGTACAGATCCCTGAGGCACTCCACTGTTTACCTTTTTCCACTGAGAAAATTGACCATTTAATCCTACTCTCTGTTTCCTGTCTTTTAACCAGTTTGTAATCTACAAAAGGACATTGCCTCCTATCCCATGACTTTTTAGTTTTCGTAGAAGCCTCTCATGAGGAACTTTGTCAAATGCCTTCTGAAAATCCAAATACACTACATCTACCAGTTCACCTTTATCCACATGTTTATTAACCCCTTCAAAAAAAAGAAGCAGATTTGTTAGACAAGACTTCTGTTACGCTCGGGCTGTGTTCTGGTGTTGTGAACACCACCTTCTGGAGTGACTCCAGGTGGAGAGAGATAGGGATGGCTGGAAAGTCTCTGATGATGGTGACAGTGGAGCAGAGTAAGGCTGGAAGCAGTGTCAAATTCCAGGCTGGGTCAGGGCAGGCGGCAGGCAACAGTGTCAGAGTCCAGGCTGGGTCAGGGCAGGCGGCAGGCAACAGTGTCAGAGTCCAGGCTGGGACAGGGCAGGCGGCAGGCAACAGTGTCAGAGTCCAGGCTGGGTCAAGGTACCTAGTAGTAAGGCAGAGAGCCCGAAGGCCACACACACGGCAGGGAAGAGGGCCCGAAGGCCACACATGCACACAGTAGGACAGCGGACCTGAAGGCCTCACTCACACGGCAGAGCAAAGGGCCCGAAGGCCTCACTCACACGGCAGGGCAGAGGGCCCGAAGGTCACACACACACACACGGCAAGGCAGAGAGCCCGAAGGTCACACACAGCGCAAGGCAAGACAAAGCAGAGTAGAAGGCCCGAAGGCCACACACAGCGCAAGGCAAGGCAAAGCAGGGTAGAAGGCCCGAAGGCCACACACAGCGCAAGGCAAGGCAAAGCAGGGTAGAAGGCCCGAAGGCCACACACAGCGCAAGGCAAGGCAAAGCAGGGTAGAAGGCCCGAAGGCCACACACAGCGCAAGGCAAGGCAAAGCAGGGTAGAAGGCCCGAAGGCCACACACAGCGCAAGGCAAGGCAAAGCAGGGTAGAAGGCCCGAAGGCCACACACAGCGCAAGGCAAAGCAAAGCAGGGTAGAAGGCCCGAAGGCCACACACAGCGCAAGGCAAATCAGGGTCCAAAGACCACACGCACAGCAAGCAAGGAAGGCTAGAGCAGGGAGCCCAGGCGAGCTCGATGCCGAAGCACAGAGGGAACTGCCAGGCAGGGATATAAAGGGAAGTTCAGAACATAGAGTGAACAAGGGAGATGGACTGGGCCCGTCAGGAGAGCCAGCTCTAGAAGGACCCCTGGTGGTGAGGCGGTTGCACAGCAGCCATAGCCGTAACAACTTCCCTTGGGTAAATCCATGTTGATTGTGTTCCATTAACCATGTCTTTTTATATGCTCTACGATTTTGATCTTTAGAATAGTTTCCACTATTTTTCCCGGCACTGAAGTCAGGCTCACTGATCTATAGTTTCCCAGATCGCCCCTGGAGCCCTTTTTAAATATTGGGGTTACATTGGCCACCCTCCAGTCTTCAGGTATAATGGATGATTTTAATGATAGGTTACAATTTTGTAACTAGTAGATCAGAAATTTCATTTTTAAGTTCCTTCAGTACCCTAGGATGCATACCATCCAGTCCAGGTGATTTGCTACTCTTTAGTTTGTCAATCTGGCCTATTACATCTTCCAGGTTCACAGTGATTTAGTTCAGTTAGTCTGACTCATCGCCCTTGAAAACCATCTCCGGAACTGGTATCTCCCCCAACATCCTCATTAGTAAACATGGAAGCAAAGAATTAATTTAGTCTTTCTGCAATGGCCTTATCTTCCCTAAGAGCTCCTTTAACCCCTCGGTCATCTAACGGTCCAACCGACTCCCTCACAGGTTTCTTGCTTCAGATATATTTTTTAAAGTTTTTATTATGAGTTTTTGCCTCTACAGCCAATTTCATTTCAAATTCTCTCTTCACCTGTCTTATCAATGTTTTACACTTAACTTGACAATGCTTATGTTTTATCCTATTTTCTTCAGATGGATCCTTCTTCCAATTTTTGAAGGATGTTTTTTAGCTAAAATAGCCTCTTTCACATCACCTTTTAACCATACCGATAATCGATTTCCCTTCCTTCCACCTTTCTTAATGCGTGGAATACATCTGAACTGCGTGACTAGGATTGTATTTTTAAACAATGTCCATGCCTGTTCAACACTTTTAACCTTTGCAGCTGCACCTTTCAGTTTGTTTCTAACTATTTTCCTCATTTTATCAAAGTTTCCCTTTTGAAAGTTTAGTGTTAGAGCTGTAGATTTACTTATTGTCCCCCTTCTAGTCATTAGTTCAAACTTGATCATGTTATGATCACTATTGCCAAGTGGCCCCACCACTGTTACCTCTCTCACAAATCCTGCATTCCACTAAGAATTAAATCTAAAATAGCTCCGTCTCTTGTTGGTTCCTGAACCAATTGCTCCATGAAGCAGTCATTTATTACATCCAGGAATTTTATGTCTCTAGCAAGTCCTGATGTTACATTTACCCAGTCAATATTGGGGTAATTGAAATCTCACATAAACATGGTGCAGGACAAATCCCTACTAATAGAGGAGACAGTTTTGATCTTCAGGTCCACCTGCATCGGTTTTTCCGAAGACTAAAACTTAATTTGTTTTTTGAAGACTTTCCATCGACTGCTGACTGTTCTGTGGTACACCCGAGATCAAAATGGACACCATCGGGGGCTACTGACGTCTCTTTAGGCGCTTTTGAACGCCTCGTTTGTAGAGATGTGAATTTGATCTGTTCCCAAAAACGATACATTAGATATAACCTGTCAATGGATGAGGCTCATGCCATAGGGGCTTTAGCCAATGATCAATCTATTGTGATTAAGCCAGCGGACAAGGGGGGAGGCATAGTGGTTCAAAATAGCTCTGACTACGTGGTTGAGGCTCTCAGACAACTGGGAGATACCTACTTTTATACACCACTCCCTTTGAATCCCACGGAGTCTTTACTCCTGGAGATAAAATCCCTGGTTCAAATGGCTCTTGACGCACACATTATCACAAATAAAGAAGCTAAATTTTTAGTAGCTGCTCACCCCATTATGCCATTGTTCTATATGCTCCCAAAAGTCCATAAATCTTTGGTAAATCCCCCGGGACGCCCGATAGTGTCTGGCATCGGTTCTCTATTGGAGCCGCTATCTCAGTTTGTGGACGTATTCCTTAAACCCTTGGTACCACGCTCCAAGTCCTTTGTAAGGGACTCTTCCCATTTTATATCAATTTTGGACCAAATGGAGATATCACAGTCATCGATATTTCTTATCACTCTTGATGTAGTTTCCCTTTATTCGAATATTCCTCAATCTGAGGCGCTAACAGTTATGGAGAAGGCCTTAAACACTCGTCCAGCTCCCCACCGAGTCACTACCCCCTTTTTGATCCAACTTGCGGAGATCGCCTTAACAAAAAACTTTTTTCAATTCCAAGATCAAATTTATCAACAGAACAAGGGGACTGCAATGGGGGCGACTATGGCGCCGAGCCTTGCGTGCCTATACATGGATGATTATGAAGACGTTCATATCCATTCGTCAGAATGGTCTTCATTCATCCATGTATGGCTACGGTACATCGATGATGTCTTTATAGTATGGACAGGCTCAGATGTTCAATTTTTTGTATTCTTTGACTGGGTTAATTCCCGTAATCCACACATTCAGTTTAACTTTAGCATTCATTCTACACAGATTTCCTTTTTGGATGTGGCCATCAACTGGAGGGGTGACCGTTTTGAAACCTCACTGTTCCGTAAACATACGGACCGAAACACTTTGTTAGCCTATAGCAGCTGTCATCCCAGAGCACTTCGTGACAACATCCCTACCGGACAATTTTTGAGACTCCGCAGACTTTGTTCTGATCGCACTGATTTTTTGTCACAAGCTCAGAGCCTATCTGTCCGATTTTTAGAGAGGGGTTATCCATCGAGGGTTATAAAGAAGGCGTTTAAGCGGGCACTTTATACTCATCGCGAATGGCTTTTTACATCACCTTCACCCTCCGATGACACATCTCTGAACTGTATTCTTCCTTTCTCGGTCGTAGGCAGATCTATAGCCAATATGATAAAAAGACATTGGTCAGCTCTTTCTTTGAATGACCTTATGCATGGATCACTCCGGTTCACCTTCAAAAGAGAGACCAATCTACGGGACCGGCTGGTACATACAGCGAGCCACCCCAGTGAACTGCGATTAGATGTGAGAGGCCAACACTCTCCTTGTGGCCACTGTATCATGTGCCAGCATACGGAATTGTCTACAGAATTTGTACACCCTCAGACTGGACGTGTGTTTAAACTGTTCTCCAAAACTGACTGCACCACTAAAGGGGTGGTATATGTGGTTAAGTGCCCCTGCCCCCTGCTATATGTGGGTAAAACTTTGCGAATGATTAAGACAAGGATCATTGAGCACTGTTGCAATATCAGATCTTCTAGAAGTGATGAGCCTTTGGTCTCACACTGGCTCCAGGCGGGTCATTCCGTTGCTGCTCTCTCCTTCCTAGTCCTGGAGGAAGTCGCGCCCCCTCGTCGGGGGGGTGATTTCGCCGGGATACTCGGTCGGAGAGAACAGCGCTGGATCTTCACTTTGGACACAGTTTCACCGAAAGGTTTAAATAAGGAAATAGAATGGTATCTATTCTATTAATGAGTTACTAATTCTGCATATGTGTCACTGTGTACCTACCGCTCTCAGCATCTCGCGAGAGGGATTTTCTTTTTCTCTTTCGCGCCATTTTTTCCTTTAAATGGCTGTCACTATTACAAGACATTGCGCTCCTGCTGTCAACACTGAAGGTACGCTTTTACATTGCATAATTCCTTATTAGCAGCCTGTATTGTTCCGTTCGTGATATATGTTATTCTATTATAGATTAAACATTCGCCGTGGTCCCTCCTGATGCAGCTTACTCGAAACACGGACCGTGTCGGGGGACTTTAATTGTTGTTTCACTTGATTACCTGGAATGGAGTTGCCTCACCTTTGAATACTTGACGCTATAATAAAAAATACATTTGAAGTTTCAATGGAACTATATGTTTTGTCCTGCACCATGTTTATGTGAGTACTTGCTTACGTGCAAGGTTGGCTTCTGTTGATTTTGGTAATTGAAATCTCCCATTAAGAACATAAGAACATTATTATTGCACTGCCAAATTGGTTTGCTTCCCTGATTTCTCTTAGCATTTCATCATCTGTCTGACCATTTTGTCCAGGTGGACAGTAGTATACTCCTATCACTATACTCTTACCCAACACACATGGGATTTTTACCCATATAGATTCTACAGAGCATTTAGTCTCTTGTATGATCTTTATCCTGTTGGACTCTATAACCTCCCGGACATAAAGTGCCACACCCCCACGAAGTTGATCCTCCCTATCATTGCGATATAATTTGCACCCTGATATAGCCCCGTCCCATTGGTTATCCTTCTTCCACCAGGTCTCTGTGATGCCAATCTCATCATTCAGTGCTATACACTCTTAACTCTCCCGTCTTACTTCTTAGACTTCTGGCATTGGCATACAGACATTTCAAAGTGTGTTTTTTGTTTGTATTAACAACCTGCTTTTCAGTTCTTAGGGATAATTTGGAATTCTTTTAGCTTGTTCCAAAAAGTTTGCCTCATGCTCAGAAATGTTAGTATCCAGTTTTTCCACATGCAAATTTTACATTATCTGCCATTGCTAAATCTGCAGGCTCCATTTTGTGAAGAAATAACTTTTTTTTTTTTTTTTGCAAAGTAATTTCTTTTGGGGGATAAGAAACTCCTATATACAGAGATATGGCAACAGAAGAACTTCAAGCATTATCCAAAGCTGCAACTGAATTCACCATAGTCACATAATCGTGCCTTTTGAGGGAAGAGCCAAAACTCTTTGCAGCCAGCAAGTTGCCAACCAGGAGCACCAGGCCATGCCGCTCTCCACACGCCAACTGTGATGCATCTCCAGGTAGTGATTCACTCGGGTCTGCAAGAATCCTTGCAGCAGCACACATCCCACTGAGAGCAATCTGGTCTGTGGCCATTACCAGAGTTCCCTTTAAGCTTTGTGCATGTGCGCGCAAGCTCACAGGTCACAAACACTACGTACATGGCAAAACATAGGGGCGGATTTTAAAAGGCGCGCGAATAGCCTACTTTTGTTTGCGCTCCAGGTGCAAACAAAAGTACGCTGGATTTTAGTAGATACGCGCGGAGCCGCGCGTATCTGCTAAAAACCTGGATCGGCGCGCGCAAGGCTATGGATTTTGTATAGCCGGCGCGCGCCGAGCCGCACAGCCTACCCCCGTTCCCTCCGAGGCCGCTCCGAAATCGGAGCGGCCTCGGAGGGAACTTTCCTTTGCCCTCCCCTCACCTTCCCCTCCCTTCCCCTACCTAACCCACCCGCCCGGCCCTGTCTAAACCCCCCCCTTACCTTTGTCGGAGGCGTAAATCCCCGCGCGCCAGCGGGCCTCCTGCGCGCCGGGCCGCGACCTGGGGGCGGGTACGGAGGGCGCGGCCACACCCCCGGACCGCCCCGGGCCGTAGCCACGCCCCCGTACCCGCCCCCAAAACGCTGCCGACACGCCCCCGAAACGTCGCAATGACCGGGCCCGCCCCCGACACGCCCCCCTCGGAGAACCCCGGGACTTATGCGAGTCCCGGGGCTCTGCGCGCGCTGGGAGGCCTATGTAAAATAGGCTTCCCAGCGCGCAGGGCCCTGCTCGCGTAAATCCACCCGGTTTTGGGCGGATTTACGCGAGCAGGGCTCTGAAAATCCGCCCCATAGTGCGCACAAAAAAAATCCAATATTATTTCCATTATACTGGCTTATATATAGTGCACACATTTGAACTCATCAAATTGCACAAAAAATGCCTTTTGTGCAAAGAGCATTGTCAAAACATGAAAGGAACCATTGGCCACTACTGCAGCCTTTGGAAGTATATTAGGTTTGAGAGATGCCTTTGTGAAAGAAATTAATGAATCCACAAATACCAGGAAATAAATGATATCGACAACTAATAAACAATTCCTGAAATGAATAAGGGGTGGGAAACTCACAGAGACCTCATATATTAAATGCCCAATGGCTAGGCTAGTAAAAGCTTATGATAGCGCAAGCTTTTCTTTGTTTGTAATCATTGGTCTCAATGAGCTGTTTATAAAGGGCGCTATGTAATGTATAGCTGTCCCGATGCACTTGAAGTCTCAAATTGTACTGAAAAGTTGTATTTAACTTGCAATTTTAATATCCGGTGTCAAGATCAGAGTGCTGATGGTAAGAATGGTAACGTGGTGAAGTCTGACTTTGTTCCGACACGACGTGTTTCGGAGGAAACCTCCTTCCTCAGGGGGTCGGGTCCCGCTATTACCTGCTTCTATCGCTGTCCGGAGATGCTTGACATTGCTGCGGATGAAACAAGTACAGGAGAACAAGTGCATACTAGGTCCCACCACAAGAAAGAGATGGCAGTTCGAATTGAAGGAACACTTACTGTATGTATTAAGTGCTGACTTAAATTGCTGCACCCAAAGGCGTCTCTGTGTGACTTTGTAAAAGCAATGCATAGTAAAGGTCACCAACATTTTGTTTTGAAATAGGTACCTGATTCCCACATATACTAACTTGTAACGATGCTGAAGCATAGTCAATCGCTGGGCCGTGAGTCATCTATCGGCAGAGAGAGACTCGAAAACGCTGACCTTTAAGAGTGAAAAAAGAGCGCCAAATCTGTGGGTGTGTCCAAATATGGGCACTTACGTCACAGTCGGCGCCATTTTGAGACATGGACTATCCATAAAAGGGAAATGACATCGTCAGCGGCCATTTTGAAAAACTCAGGCTGGGGATTACCCACAAAACTGTCCTTCTACGAGCACCATTTTGAAACGTACACTATCCATAAAAGGGAAATGACGTTGTGGGAGGCCATTTTGAAAATGCTCGGACGAGAGTCTGCCCCAAACTGTCCTTATATGGGTAATGCCGTCACTGTCCACCATCTTTGAAAGGAGGGAGATCGGTGAAAAAAAGGGGGGGAAAACAATATAGGCAATCACTGAAGCGAATCTAAATAAGAGTGTACCACTCGATCTTTTCATTGAGGCCCCGTGGTTCCACAGATTGGAGGCGGTGAATCCATTGATGTTCCTTCAGATTTAATATTGAAAGTCTGTCTCCCCCTCTCCAGGATTGTATGACCTGTTCGATGACCAACCACTGGAATTGTTCGAACTTGTGTTGATATATGACACAATGTTGCACCATGGGGGCCTTAACATCTAGATTCTTGATCCGGCTTCTGTGTTCAATAAGACGGACTTTAATTTTACGTTTAGTTCTGCCCACGTATATTTTGTGGCATGGGCATATAAGTCTATATACAACGAAGTCAGAATTGCAGTGCACGGAATGTCGCCGTGTGATTCGTACCTGGGTATTAGGATCTTGCCATTCAATACCTGTAATGGCTTGAGTGCAAAAGCTGCAATTACCACATTGTGTCTGACCCGGAGGGCCGGGAGCATGATCAAAATGTTGGGTGGCACGTACTACTTGCTGTTTAATATTGGTGCCCCGGCTATATGCAAACATGGGTGAGGTGCAAAAAATCTGATGGGGGCTAAGGACATGCCAATTGCGCTGTATGGACTGCCTGATTTGTTGAGTGAGATTCGTGTGTTCCAGCACACACACTATCTGTGACATCTGTTTCCTGCTCTTATATTGTAAGAGAGATTCACGGGGGGAAAATTTAGCTCTTTTAAAAGCCCTCTTTATCGTTGCAGTCGGATATCCCCTTTCCTTAAACCTGTCACGAAGGATTGTACTTTGGTGAAAAAAGTCTTGCTGATCGGAGCAAATCCTGCGAATGCGGAAAAATTGTCCCACAGGTAGACCTTCCTTGAATCTTCGTGGATGGTGACTTTCAAATTTTAAGAAATTGTTACGGTCGGTGGGTTTCCTAAAGAGGGTTGTTTGAATTATGCCTGCTCTTTTGGAAATAAGAATATCTAAGAAAGATAATTGCTCTCTATGAAACGTCATGGTGAATTTCAGATGAGGATTTACAGAATTTAACCATTTAAGAAATTCGGATAATTGATGTTCAGAGTCATTCCAGATAAAAAATATATCGTCTATGTATCTTGACCATTGGGTAATGGATTTAAAAAAAGGTGATGGATATATCACTATTTCTTCAAATTGGGAGACATATAGATTGGCGATGTCGGGGGCTACCGGTGACCCCATTGCTACCCCATGGATTTGTAAAAAATATTCTCGCTGGTAAGAAAAATAATTTTTAAAAAGGACCAGTTCCAATAAGGACACCAAGAATTCTGTGGGTATACTTTGTGGACATGTTCGCTTACTCAAAATATCTTTGCCCAGCCGTAATGCTTCCTCTTGGGGGACGTTAGTATAGAACGATTCTATATCTAAACTTACTAGCAAGGCTTCTTCTGCTACTGTAGGTATATCCTTAAGTAATCTTAACATGTGAGATGTGTCTTGTATGTATGATCTAGACGTACTAACAGCAGGTTGAAGAAAATGATCCAAAAATTTCGCTAATGGTTCCAAAAGGGAACCATTCGCAGATACAATAGGGCGACACGGGGGGGGTTAACCAAAGATTTGTGTACTTTGGGTACCCCATATATCACTGGAACCCTTGGGAACTCCACATTCAAAAATCTGTATTCTTTTGTGGTAAGGAAACCTGCCTGAGAGGCTATTTGTAATAAACCCTGAATCTGATGGAGAAGGTCTGCTGTGGGATCTGCTGACAGTTTGCGATAGAACTTACAATCCTCCAATTGTCTATAAATTTCTTGTTGATATGTGGATTGATCCATAATAACTACGGCACCTCCCTTATCAGCAGGTTTTATGATGATATCTGTGTTTTGTGCGAGTTGCTTTAATGCATAATTCTCGCCTTTTGATAACTTGTAGAAAGTACGTCGTTGTTGTGTTTCAATATTGGCAACATCCTGTAAAACCAAGGTTTGAAAGGTTTTAATATGTGGGTCAACTGGACCCGGTGGAAGCCAACGAGATTTAGGGCGTACAATAGACATATCTTGGGTGGTATCTGCCGCGGAGAAATAAAGCTTAATAATGAGAGATCGAAAAAATCTATGTAATGCAATCCTGCTTGTGAACGGGTTATGTTTATTAGTGGGGACAAAGGATAATCCCCGGTTCAGAACCGATTCCTCATCCAAAGTTAAAGACTGGTGAGACAAGTTAATTACTGACGATTCGATTGGGATCGGGTGAACGGCTTGTGCCACAGAACATCTTCGTCTCGGGATTGTTGTTGTGTTGTTTTCTTTCCATGGGATCGTCCGGGTTTGGGTGGAAACTTGCGTTTGTCTAAAAAAGGTTTTTTGCGAGTATCAGGTTGAACGACAGTTCCATTCGAGGACTCATCGGAGTCTGCAAAGGCAACTGTTATATTTGTTTAGCCAGATATATACGTTGTCTTCATTGTAATCGTTCTGATCACGATTGAATTTGGTGAATTTTCTTCGCTTGATATCCGTTCTGAACTTATCAGTGGATCGTTGGAGCTCCTCCATGGATGCCTGAACTATTTCCTCGGACGTGCTTTGCTCGTATTCATCCTCTATAACGATGATCTCTGCTTTGATCTCATCCGTCACTATTTTCGTGTATTCAATTATTAACAACATTAAGTCCAAGGAGCACTTGTTCAGGATAGCGACCCACTTAGAAAGGAATTCTGGCCGTTCCGCAAACATGAGGGGTTCCTTATTCATTCTTAGACCCCTTGTTTCATCCGCAGCAATGTCAAGCATCTCCGGACAGCGATAGAAGCAGGTAATAGCGGGACCCGACCCCCTGAGGAAGGAGGTTTCCTTCGAAACATGTCGTGTCGGAACAAAGTCGGACTTCACCACGTTACCATTCTTACCATCAGCACTCTGATCTTGACGCCGGATATTAAAATTGCAAGTTAAGTACAACTTTTCAGTACAATTTGAGACTTCAAGTGCATCGGGACAGCTATACATTACATAGCGCCCTTTATAAACAGCTCATTGAGACCAATGATTACAAACAAAGAAAAGCTTGCGCTATCATAAGCTTTTACTAGCCTAGCCATTGGGCATTTAATATATGAGGTCTCTGTGAGTTTCCCACCCCTTATTCATTTCAGGAATTGTTTATTAGTTTGTGAAAGAAATGGCAGGAGCCAGCTGTCCCATCAGGGGGAACCAGCCAGGACCATTGCTGACACTCAAACCCGCAGCTGAAACAACAATGCAGTCCATCACACTCACAGGGACTGCCAACTCAAACTCACTGTTGTGTAGGTGTGAACCCTACCCTTCCTTTTAGGCTGAATTTGGCAGCAGGCCAAAATCTCAAAAATAAAAGAACCTGGGAATGAGCAGCTGGTTAGCATATGACCATATTGTCCCCAAAATAATATCAGGTGCAGCATGTATACATTTAATCATCTACATAGGTATAATTACACTTACTAATATGCATTAGTATGATAACCATATAAGAACTCATTCTAATGGAATACAATTAAAAGTCAGGCTTATTTGGATAATTTTCATCCATCTTAGCAACTAGTCAGCCCAGATAGAGACAGACTATTTTTTTTTTGTTTATAAAACACTGGTCCTCCCTACCAGTGTTGCCAATTCTGGGGAAACATTTGTACTGATAGTCTGAGGAAGGGGTGTGAGCATATTTGTTACTGACAATCAAACTCTGTTTTACCGACTCAATAAAAACTTCTGGTAGTGGGGGTCCTCGGAGACTTTGCAGGGGATGGGGGAGTTCAATCGTCCTTTTTCTTCTACTGCTGCTCCCATATGTCTATCTAGGCTATCTGCATCACTTCTAGCTCCTGCCCAATGTCAGAGGGAGCTAAAAACGAGATGCCCTAGCCACAGTTGATAGACATAAAGACATTTTACAGACTTTATAGAGAGGTCCATTCTTCTGCTATGGGCAGCCAGTAAATTTATAGGTGATTGGCAACCCTACTCCACATACTTGCTCCTCTCTTGGTCTCCCTCCCCTGTCATCTTGATTCCTGGCTCTAGACCAGGGGTTCTCAACCCAGTCTTCAGGTCACATCTAGCCAGTCAGAATATCCACAATGAATATGCATGAGATTTGATACAGTGAAGGCAGTGCCTGCAAGTCTATCTCATGCATATTCATAATGGATATCCTGAAAACCTGGCTGGCTAAGTGTGTCCCAAGGACTGGGCTGAGAACCCCATTCCTAGACCTTCCTCCTCCAAGCCAGCAGGAGAGCAACACTTCATGCCTGCGCCAGATGCCTCTATCCCTCAGTGCAGTTTCATGGAGAAACTGAAGGACAGAAGGGGTGGAGTTGTCAGGGTGTATTGAAGATGCCCTTTCTCATAATCCCCATTATTTGGCTTGAGCTGATTTCCTAAAACATCTTCAGCCTATGGAGTATGGTTAGGCTTCCTTTCCCTGTTATAGCACTACATATTCAACCATAAGAATGTGAACATCAGTGAAACAGAGATTGGTATAGCTGGTACCAAAGAAGCAGTTGAAGTATTTTTGATTTTCAGCATTTGGAGTCTGGACGGCCCTGCCGATCAAATACTGGTGGACCTAAATCACAGGTTGCCATGGCTGATGATCTCTGGTCCAGTCTATTAACATTACTCTCAGGTACGCACACACAGGATTGCCATCTAATGCAGGTGAACTCGGAGGTTTCTCTGTACCTGGTTTTGTTCCTCTGCATGAATGAAGTAGTAGCTTCAATTTCTCTCTGAAAATCAGGACTACATCTTCATGCATGCAATGGGGCAAAATCAGGACTGATTTGGGCTCTATGGGTCGACTAGGGTGAGATGGCAGCCTTATACAAACTCCCTCCTTTCAGTGGTCTTAACTGCCCTCTTAAGACTAGGAGTATATTATTAAATAGTAGGCCTCAGATGCTGTCCAAGATTCTCATGTATTGTGACCTCAAGCAGAATGGGGCTCACTGTAAAGTAAGCTATTGGCCTTCTAAAAGGACTGCAGATATAGGCTCCTTGAAATCACATACAAATGTATTGGACAGGAAAGCTGCTAAATGTTGAAGCTTCATATTTCTTCCTATAGGACTTAAAAGTTGCTGGATATCAACTGTCAGAGCCAAAAACTGTATTTTTCATGATTGTGCACACACAGCCCCTCAGGTGTCATTCTTTGCTTTTTCGTAGCCCACTCCTTACAAAATTGACTTATTGTGAGCTAATGAGGAAGAAAGGATAGCTGGGTCCCAACCTTAACTCTGTGCTGTGCATTTTCTCTACACTAACTGCAAGAATTCCTGTTCTATAAAGTACCTTTGGGCTTTATTCAATATTTTTTTGTTCCATAGGCACACATTTGGGCCGATACAGTACCTTAGCCCCTGTTTGGCCGCTTGTTTTCGACGCACTAATTTTACCCCTTATACAGTAAGGGGTAATAGCGTGTGGAAAATGCGTGGCCAAACCCCTGAAACTAACTACGCCCGCAACATGCAAATGTATGTTGATGGCCCTATTAGTTATTCCCGTGCGATCCAGAAAGTAAAATGTGCAGGAAGCCGCACATTTTACTTTCAAAAATTAACATCTGCCCAAAGGCTGGCATTAATTTCTGCCGGCACCGGGAAAGTGTACAGAAAAGCAGAAAAAACTGCTTTTCTGTACACTCTCCAATTTAATATCATAGCAATATTAACCTTTTAGATCCCGCTCATTGAAGGACTTATTTCCTGATGCCCCTTTTTACATATCTTAGTTAACTAGACCCAAATATGGTATAAAACAATTTTCAAGGAAATCGGACTATGGGTTTTTGAGAAAAACGCATGTCCACTAGTGGAACGTTGGGATTTTCAGGAGTCAAAAAGTACTTTTTCAAAAATTCTTTATTTTAGGTAATTCTTGTAACATTTCTTTATTTTAGGTAATTCTTGTAACATACTGCAATACTACAGCTGATATCATACATAAGAATGAAAATTAGTCAAAAAAATCAAGCATGATAATCTGGAAAACATTTTTCATGTAAACGTTTACCACAAAATTTACACCACTTTTTAGTATTTTTGGAGCAGACAGCACATCGGCCTTGGGAAGTTGTGGACAAGAAGTGAGGCTGTGATGCCTTTACATCAGCACTTATGGATGCTGTAGGACCTCCTTTCCGGATGCGGTAGCTTGAAAGGCCACATTTCATTGCTACGGTAGATACTTCACGTAGGAAGTCCAAGTGGCTCATTGCTTCTTTTCCAAGCAGATGGCAGTGAATTTTCCAAGCTGCCACAACAGCCATGTGGTAAAATCACAATATCAGCTTCTGTAGCTTCAGAATCGCCCAAAACTTGTTCAACTGCTTCTTCAACAGTCAAGTACTTCTGAGTTTTCATTGTATTCCAAATTAGGAAATGAACAGGACCGTCGCGGAGCTAGTCTCGCTCGCGCGGCCCGAAAAGAGGACGGCGTCTCGGAGCTAGTCTCGCTCGTGCGGAGCTAGTCTTGCGCGGCCCGAGAAGAGGACGGCGTCTCGGAGCTAGTCTCGCGGGGCCCGAGAAGAGGACGGCGTCTCGGAGCTAGTCTCGCTCGTGCGGAGCTAGTCTCGCGGGGCCCGAGAAGAAGACGCTGTCGCGGAGCTAGTCTCGCGGGGCCCGAGAAGAAGACGCTGTCGCGGAGCTAGTCTCCCGCGGCCCGAGAAGAGGACCTTGCTCAGTCCTTGCATCCTGAGATGGAGGCCCAGGAGACAGTAAGATTCCTCATATGGTGTATGGGAGTGATAAGCCTGTGTGTATGTATGTTTGAGAGAGAGAGAGAGCATGGGAGTGAAGCCTGTGTATGTGCTTGAGAGACAGCATGAGAATGAGAAGTCTGTGTGTATGTTTATGCATGAGAGAGAGCATGGGATTATATGTAATTTACCATTTTTTAAAATATTTGTGAATCGTTTTTTGCATTTTATTCATTTTTCAAAAATGTGTATATTTTGAACCACAAAGATCCCAACGTTCCACATGTGGAACATGCAAACATAAATTGGTGCTGATCAATTTGTATCTTACCTACAAAAGAAAGATTTATGCCAACATGATCAGAAAACCCTTGGGAACTTGAATATATCACACTAGTCCTTTATTGACACTCAGTATCATACCAAAAGGTGAAAAGGTCAAACTATGTCAAAACTTCAGTTTTTGACCTACTTTGCATATTCATATCTTTAAGAGTATTCATCTAGGAACATCACATTTTTGGATTTAGACTGTTCAAGTTCTATACTCTCAAGCTAAATGGTTGAAAATTTGATTTTCTTTAGGTTTGGAGTAATTAAAATCATTTAAAAAAATGTTCCACTTGTGGAACGTTGGGATCTAAAAGGTTAAGTCGGAGGCCCCAAAAATAAAAAAAAAAAATTTAAAATCGGCCCGCGGGTTGGAAGACGGACGCTCAATTATGCCGGCGTCCATTTTCCGAACCCGTGGCTGTCAGCAGGTTTGAGAACCGATGCCCGCAAAATTGAGCGTCGGCTGTCAAACCCACTGACAAAAAGGAGGTGCTAGGGACGCGCTAGTATCCCTAGCGCCTCTTTTTCCTGCGGGCCCTAATTTGCATAGGCCACCCTCCTGAATCGCGCGCCCAGGAGAATGGGCGCTCGCCGACTCTCCCGCGTGTTTTTCTGTATCGGCCTGATTGGAAGCGAGGAAAAAGTTAAAACCGTGCTTCTACCTGGATTGTCTATCACTTTCCAACTATAACCCTTTTAAAAATGACTTTACTCTTAACATATCATGGTCATTTTCAATTGTGTAGTTGCATTAATTGAGCGTCTCTTTTCCTAACCTGATCGCTGACACACTTTTTTTTTTTTTAACCTTTTGGTTCCTCCGACCCTAATATCACCACAATATTAAGTCAGGATGTACAGAAAAGCAGTATTTTCTGCTTTTCTGTACACTTTTTTTGGGCTGCTCAGAAATTAATGCCAGCCCAGAGCAGGTGTTAATTTCTGAGCATTAAAATATGCGGATCAGGCGCACTTTTTTTTTTTTTTTATCTGGGGCAAATGGCTAATAGCCTCATCAACATGCACTTATTTGCATGTGATGAGCACTGTTAGTTTCGGGGGGTGGATGCGTGTTTTGGATGCACCAAACCCCTTGTGGTATAAGGGTTGTGGAAGCGTGTCCAACTGCGGGTTAAACAGTCCACTCAGTTGAACGCGCTGTATTGTATCAGCCTGAATATAATTATATAATTCCAAGTAATTTTAGATGAATCCCATATCGAGGCCATAGTTACTTATCACAGCGTTTTATTTCAGTACTTTCTTTTTCTGAGGTGTGTTAGTACAAAATCTTTACTTGCCTGCTCTGAAGAAATGAGGAGCAGGAAAGTGAACTGTTAGACTGTAAAGATCACAGCTTGTGTCAGAATTTGTTTCTGTTTTTTATGTGGTCTGAGAGGGTGCAGGTTATCAGTGAGAATGGCGGCTGACGCCTCCTCTCTGGTTTATTTACTGCTTCCGGAAAGCCTCTCCAGCCTCTTGCACAAGCTACCAGACCGTTTTTACAAACTGAAACGAATATGAATTTTCCAGTGCTCAGATTTCTTGCTGCAGCCTGCCTGGTTTGGAGATCTCGGTGCAGTCTCTCTTGTGTCACAAGCTACTATAAACCAGGTTCCTGCCCCCACGAGCTTATCATGTGTTGGAGCCTTACAATGTGGATCGCGCTGCATCTGGATCTGAGAGAGATGTTTTGGACCTGCCAAAAAGGATTTTTCAACTGCACAGACTACAAGACACCATAGCCAAGGTGAAGGAATATAAAAATAAGTCAAAACCCCTATATGCTCTCCTGTAAATGACAAATGTTCTGCAAGATCCAGCATCCAACACTCAGTGTTAACAAATTGGGAAAAGGGCTGAACTGTTTTTGGGGTTTTTGTTTCTTCTTCTTTTTTTTTTTTTTTTTTTTAAATCAATTTAACAATTATACAATCAAGAACATCTTGGAATGGGTATTAAATGTCATAAATTAACATCTCTGTTTAAATATACTTAAATATTAGTATTCATAAGCCAAAGCCATGTTTATCAAAGTCCTCAAATGGGGGTATCCTTTAACATATGAAGGCTTTCAAATCCACATATCAAATATTAAAAGAAAAGAAATTCTGGCTATCCTAACTGAATGGGTTACATTACTCAAAATCAGAGAGAATCATAACATTCTAAGGAGTCACAGCTCCATGCCCTTCATCAGCACTTCTAGCCATAATAAATTTAGTGACTGGGATGGTTGAAAGAAACAGTATTTTACATTCCGATATGTAATTCAGCATTTACAAGGGAACCTCAATATAAAAGAGGCTCCCATTTTGCAATATTTTAGGTTTCATGATTGGGAACTGTTTTTTCTTCTCTTTTGAGTATCTTTAGTAACATCAGGAAATATCTGAAATTCAATTGGCAACATTTGTTCTTTACAATTCCTAAAGTATAACTTTAATACCCATCCCTTATCAGTATTCAATAAAAAAGACACAATCATGGTGGCAGATTGGGCTGATAAACAGTCCAAAGACTCTAATATCTCGGATACATTCAGAGGGGTTATTACATGAAAATCCTGACCACCTTTAGGATTTATCTTCCATGAAGGAACATAATAAATTTGTGTTAATGGTGGAAGTGCTTGTTGGGGAATTTTTAGAACTTCCATAGCATATTTATTCCACATCCCTTTTGCAGAGATTGATGGCAATTTCGGAAAGTTTACCAACCTCAAGTTCTTCCCACATATCTGATTTTTCAAGGTTTTCAATTTTTTTCGTTAAATACTGATTCTCCTTTATCACTGATACATTTTGCTCACTCAATTTTAATATATCTTGTCTAGTAGACTCCTATACCCGGTCCCTCCTTATATCCTCCTCTATCTTCTTAACTTTGGTTTCCATATCCACTAATTGTTTAGTTAAAGGCTTCAACTGAGATGTAAAATTATTATTATAAGTACTACCAAAGTCTCCCAAATTACTTCTAGTGAGAATACCAGAGACCTTACTATAGGTAGTATTCCCAACTCATACCCTGATGAATCTTCAGAATTGTTGGCAAGGGGCTGGGACCGTCCCTCTGTTATGATTCCTTCGGAGGTGCCAACCAAATTGGCCTCTACTGCGGAGGGCTTCAAAGTTGTTCCTGGGTCTCCTCCTACGTCGCTAGTCTCAACGAGAAGCAGCGGGGTTACCAACATAGATGCAATTCTCATAATCGCAGGATTTTCCGAAGGTGTTCTCTGTTCCAGGGACAATGAGATCACAGAGTCAAGAAGAGATGTCATGCCTTCCTGACTCTCTTCTAGCGACACCTCACCTGGGTTAGTAACACCACGCCTGATGTGGGCATCCTTCGGCCCCAACACCGGGCCTGCTAAAGTGCCTTTAATAATCAGCCTGTCATGGGGCCCTACGTTTCCAGCCCGAGTGAGGCATTGAATATAATATAGAGAAACTAAGTCAGAAAGGAAAATAAAGATGCACTTAGCTCAGTAGGATCAGACCATTTCTTGGATTCCCCCTCTAGGAGACATCAAGGGATTGAGAGAGGCAGTCAGAGTTCAGCTGGAGTTGAAGACGAAATAACCAGGATGAAACCAAGCTGTGGCGACACGCCGCCGGTAGCTGCATGCCACTGGAGGGCCAATTTTGAAGCCACGCCGATGACGTCAGGATGCTGGGATGTGTCCTCGGCTATCACCCTAGTCTGAGCTGAATGCTCTCTGCATTCCCGGTAAGGCCACCAGACTCCTCTTACGTCTCTCTCCTCCCTGGTCTCCAGGGCTGTACTGTTTAGCCTGCCCAGAGAAAGGCACTACATAGCCAGCAGAGGAGGAAGCCAAAAGAATGCTGTGAGACATTTAAGGAAGAAAAGGTGCAATTTGGCTGGCTCTGTCTGTGTACGAGAGACAGGGATGGACAGGAGTTGGAGCCAGGAAGAGAGGAGTGCATCTGGCAGCTCTGCAATCAGTTCTCCTGAAGTGCTAATTATTGAGAGAGAGAGAGAGAAGTCTGCACTGTGAGGAAATAGAGAGATGGACAGCTGTTCTTGCTTCACAAAGGAGCCAGGAGCTGAGAGACTTTGAGACTTCCTTTCCAGAGATATCCAGGCCCAGGAGCAAATGGCTGGATCATGCTCTTGACTGAGTTAAATAATCTAAACTTTGCACAAAGGATATCTTAGCAGAGAAGGGAAAAGGTTTATTTCCTTGCCTTTTGACACAAATTCAGTATCTCATCTTTATGATTTCAGTCTTTCAGCCAAAGTCAAGCATAAACCCTTGGTAGGTACTGGGAAAGAAAAACTGGTGGACCATGGAAAGAGACTGAAACCAGGCCCGCTTTCTGTTTAGTACCAAGTAAACCATTTGGGGAAGCTCCCCATGAAAGAGACTCTTCACACACTGCAGTGCTCATCTATTTGGTTTATATAGCCAGCTCCACCATCAAGAGAGATGTCTTAATTTTCTTGATTCGTTTTTTTTCCCACACAGTTTTGTGTTTGAGACGGGGTGCACCCTTTACAAACTGAAGACATTGAGGTGGATCTGTTCTCCTCCCCCCCACACACACTTTCTTTTTTTTTTAAATACACAGGGATTAAAGACAATTTCTGAAAATTGTGTACCCCAACCTTTCTTTCAGGTCTATCCTGTAAAGTGCGGCCGCATTTACCCTGCTCCTAAGCCGCGTTCTACTCACTTTCCGGCCGCGTTATCCCTTCCTGCGATCCCGAATCCACTTTAACCTACTCCTACCGCGTCCTAAAATCCCTGGCCAACCCCTTCCGCACGCGGCATGTATATTGCATGCAAACGAGTGAATTAGCTATTCCCTAGCATCCCGTAACCCGCGCCCCGACTATCGCTATCTTTCCCTGCCGTTTTGTCACGCGTTTAACCTGCTAACTTACCGCCTACCCTTACCCCTGCGGTAGAGGCAGGGGTAAGGGTAGGTGGCAAGCTTTCCCCCAGCCCCCGCTCACCTGCCCCGGCCGCGATCATGGGTGCCGGTCTCCGGGGCAGCCCCAGTCCTCTCCCCTCCTCCCGAAGCGCAAAAAAAAAAAAAAAAAGCGAAAAAAACTTAAAAGCAAAAAGTAAGTTGCTTCGCCGCTTCACTGTCAGTCTCTTCTTCCCTCCTCCCGGAGCAAGGCTGCTTTTCGCGCCCTGCTCTGGGAGGAGGGGAGAAGAGACTGACAGCGGCGAAGCAACTTACTTTTTGCAACCCCCGATCGGAGCTCTCCTGCCTCCCGCTGGCGACTTACTTTTTTTGCAGCCGTCCGGCCATCTGGAAGAAGGTATCGTGGCTCCCCTGCCTCCTCCTGCCTCCCGGGGAAGATGGATGCCAGCACGGGGGAAAGCGGCCCTTGTGCATGCAATTGGCTGCTCAAGACGTGACGTCACATGCCGTGACGCCAAACGTCGTGATGTCACGTCTTGAGCAGCCAATTGCATGCACAGGGGCCGCTTTCCCCCGTGCTGGCATCCATCTTCGCCTCCGGGAGGCAGGGGAGCCACGATACCTTCTTCCAGATGGCCGGACGGCTGCAAAAAAAGTAAGTCACCAGCGGGAGGCAGGAGAGCTCCGATCGGGGGTTGCAAAAAGTAAGTTGCTTCGCCGCTGTCAGTCTCTTCTCCCCTCCTCCCGGAGCAGGGTGCGAAAAGCAGCCTTGCTCCGGGAGGAGGGAAGAAGAGACTGACAGTGAAGCGGCGAAGCAACTTACTTTTTGCTTTTAAGTATTTTTCGCTTTTTTTTTTTTTGCGCTTCGGGAGGAGGGGAGAGGACTGGGGCTGCCCCGGAGACCGGCACCCATGATCGCGGCCGGGGCAGGTGAGCGGGGGCTGGGGGAAAGCGGTGAAGCGACTTACTTTTTGTTTTTACGTTTTTTTCGCTTTTTTTTTTTTTTGCTTCGGGAGGAGGGGAGAGGTATCTGTCATTTCAAATGACATTTGAAATGACAGATACCAGCATGGCATGAAGCGTTAGGCCCGCGCACCCAGGATACTGTATAGGCGCTCTATCCAGTAAAATGGGTTGTGCGGGCCTAAGGCTTCACGGACCCTTCTTAGACGCGGTTTTCATTTGCATAAAATTACTGTTCAGGATCGAGCGGTAGGTGAGCTGCACTGTGCGTGCGGCAACTGCGGGTGCCCTGGGCACTAACGCAGCTCTTCCTACCGCTCGGTACTGGATAGACCTGTTTATTAGCAATTCTTTATTTATTTATTTGTTACTATCTATATGAGACTGTGAATCTATTATATTTGCTAATATGCAGGGGTGGCTCAAGGCAATCTGTCGGCTGGCGGCTGTCGGGTCGAAAACCGGACGCTCAATTTTGCTGGCGTCCGGTTTCTGAGCCTGTGGCTGTCAGCGGGCTCGAGAACCAATGCTGGCAAAATTGAGCGGCTGCTGTCAAACCCGCTGACAGCCGCCGCTCCTTTTGCCCGTTTCTTCCGCCGGGCCTCATTTAAATACTGAATCGCGTGCACAGGCGAGTGGGCGCTCGCCCGCTCTCCCGCGGAATCGGCCTGATAGCTTGATAGGTCCACCTGAAAAAGTATGGTAGTGGGATTTAATGGAAGGTTAATTTTCGCAATTTGCATGATATAGTTCAATATCTTCTTCCAAAAGTGTAAAATCACTGGACATTCCCAAAAAATATGAGTTAAGAGAGCCCTGACCGCCCCTGCATTTCAGACAATTAGCTGATGCAGTAAGATTGGATTTAAAGGCTATGGCTGGAGAGAGAGAGATGCTCTGTGTAGACATTTAAATTGTATTTCTTGTAATGTACTACAGGAAGAGGTTCGTTTAATTTCTCCAAAACAAGTCAATAGCTGTTTACTAGGGTCTAACACTCCCCCCCCCCTCTCTTTGCCAACTATCCAAAAGGATGGTATACCATGAAGAGGAGTCTAATCGCTGCCATTCCTTTTGGAAGCAGGAAAGACTCTTTCCTATGATCATTATGAAAAAAAGTCCTCCATCTTTTCCAGGACCCGATGGGTTAGATCTGATATGGTCAGTGTATGTACGTATGAGTGTAACTGCACATAGGAAAAATAATCCACAGCTCGCAGGCCATATTGAGAATGGAGAATACTAAAAGGCAAAAGTTTACCATTGTCAGCAATCACTTGCTGAAGGTGTGTTACACCCTTTAGTTGCCAAAAAAGAAAATTCCTAGAACACAATCCAGGGGGAAAGTCCCCGCTCCCTTGTATGGGTAAAAAGGGAGTGCAGTTTGCATTCAGACCTAATTTTCCCATAAGGGTCTTCCACGCCCACCACAGCGGAGAGATTAATAAATGGGTGACAATATCTTGTGGGAGTGACACCGTGGAAGCATGGACTACATAGCAAGAGTCCAAGCTACCTAAGATCAGCTGGTCGCTATTTTTAAATGCATATAGCGAGCTCCCAAAAAGCCAGTCCTTCACTAGTCTAAGTAAACATGCAACATTGTAGTTCACCATATTGTCAGCTCCCATACCACCCCTAGCCCTGGGGACTTGCAACTTAAATAAAGCAATATAAGCTTTGTTTTCCCTGGCCAAACAAAGCATGAGAGCACCTTGTCTAAATGGTTGATGTCCTTCTTCAGAATACGAAGGGGTAAAATCTGCAGAATATATAGCCATTTTGGAATTAAAACCATCTTGAACAGATTTATTCCTCCTCCTAAGGAAAGGGGTAGTGATTGCCAGACTTGCAGTTTACTTGTTGTTGACGTGATGAGGGGCAAAATGTTAAGAGAGTAAAAACTAGTTAGATTTAAGGAGATGAAACATAGAAACATAGAAATGACGGCAGAAGAAGACCAAATGGCCCATCTAGTCTGCCCAGCAAGCTTCACACATATTTTCTCTCATACTTATCTGTTTCTCTTAGCTCTTGGTTCTATTTCCCTTCCACCCCCACCTTTAATGTAGAGAGCAGTGATGGAGCTGCATCCAAGTGAAATATCTAGCTTGATTCGTTAGGGGTAGTAGCCGCCGCAATAAGCAAGCTGCACCCATGCTTATTTGTTTTACCCAGACTATGTTATTAGCCCTTATTGGTTGTTTTTCTTCTCCCCTGCCGTTGAAGCAGGGAGCTATGCTGGATATGCGTGACGTATAAGTCTTCTCCCATGCCGTTGAAGCAGAGAGCCATGCTGGATGTGCATCGAAAGTGAAGTATCAGGCACATTTGGTTTGGGGTAGTAACCGCCGTAACAAGCCAGCTACTCCCCGCTTTGTGAGTGCGAACCCTCTTTTCTTCTCCCCTGCCGTTGAAGCAGAGAGCTCTGCTGGATGTGTGAAGTATCAGTTTTTCTTCTCCCCTGCCGTTGAATCAGAGAACTTTGCTGTATATGCATTGAAAGTGAAGTATCAGGCTTATTTGATTTGGGGTAGTAACCGCCGTAACAAGCCAGCTACTCCCCTCTTTGTGAGTGTGAATCCTTTTTTCCACATTTCCTCTTGCTGTTGAAGCTTAGAGCGATGTTGGAGTCACCGTAAGCCTGTGTATGTTTATTTAATAAGGGTATTGACTCCAGGCAGTAGCCATCATTCTGGTGAGTCACCCACTCTTCATTGGCAGCCTCTTGACTTTATGGATCCACAGTGTTTATCCCACGCCCCTTTGAAGTCCTTCACAGTTCTGGTCTTCACCACATCCTCCGGAAGGGCATTCCAGGCATCCACCACCCTCTCCGTGAAGAAATACTTCCTGACATTGGTTCTGAATCTTCCTCCCTGGAGCTTCAAATCGTGACCCCTGGTTCTGCTGATTTTTTTCCTTCGGAAAAGGTTTGTCGTTGTCTTTTGATCATTAACATGAGAACCCCAAAATATCGAAAATGTCCCTGAGCCCATTTCAAGGGGAAGTTCCCCATCCACTCATTGAGAAGGGTATCAGGATAGACTAGGGCTTCAAAATTTTCTTTATTTAATTTAAAGCCTGAAAATTCTCCATATTATTGAAAAAGGTGAAGTACCTCGGTTAGGGATGTTAAGGGCTTGCTAAGAAATACCAAAAGGTCATTGGCGAATGCCACATACTTAAATTCCTTAGAGCCTAAGGTTTAGGGATGTGCATTTGTCCTGGTTTGGCTACCCCAAAAAACAAAGGGGATTTTCCCGAAATTTCGGGAAAATTCATTTTTCAGGGTTAGTGCGCACTCACCCCGAAATTCGGGGTGGCTGAAAAAAATCAGCCCGAACCGCAGGAAAACAAAATTTCCTGCAGCGAGCCGATAATGAAGGCCGAACCAAAAGGTTCGGCCAAATCACATCTCTACTATGGTTATGCCCACAATATCACTCTTCCCTTGTATAGCTAATAGTAGGGGTCCCATGGCTAGTAAAAATAACAGCAGGGACATAGGACACCCCTGTCTCATTCCTCTGTGTATTGCAAAGGGTGCTGACATCTCGCCATTAACTGTGATGGTCGCGACCGGGTCGTATATAAGAGCCGAATCCCTTTAAGGAATAGTCCCTGCATGCCCATATGTTGAAGGACTGTGAAAAGCAAGGCCATTCCACTCTGTTGAACTCTTTTTCAGCGTCAAAGCTAACAACTAAAAAGGGTTTCTGGCTACCCATACAGCGTGAAATGGCCGTTTTAAAAGCTTGCGCACATTAGCCGACACATCTCCCCCTTACAAAGCCCACTTGACCTTCCCCCTAGAAAATTCAGGTAGTATCAAGGCTAACCTATCTGCCAAAACATTGGCCAGTAACTTCTGGTCATAGTTTAATAGAGAGATTGGCCGATAGGAAACCACAGAAGTGGGATCTTTACTGGGCTTAGGCAGGACAGTTATGACTGCCTGGTTAACATCCTGGGGGAAGGAGCCTTGTGTTAAAGCATCAAATGTTCTGCTGAGTACCAGTGGGAGTGGGTCCATTAAAATTTTGTAGAATTCTGCTGTGTAGCCATCTGGACCCAGGGTTTTCAGGGGTTTAGCTGACTGAATACTCACCCTGAGTTCATCAATACTAATTGGGCGATTTAACTGCTGTAAATGGTGTTCCTTAAAAGTCTTAAGTCCTAATTGAGAGATAACTTATTGGCTTTTAGCTACATTGAAACCTTTGGAGTAATATTCCACATATTGACCTAAAATATCCCTGGTAGAATGAATCAAGTTGCCCCCATGGGTCCCCTATCTCCCCTAATAAAATGGGCCATTAACTTCCCAAGTTTGTTAGCTTGATGATAAGAGTTTAAATTTGTAGTACAGAATGCTTTTCTTGGCTTGCTGGTGTAAGTGTATTTAAGGCAGCTTGGGCTGTATAATATGCTTCTCGGTTCACTTTTGTGGCCTTAAGGAGCAGAAAACGTTTACATTTCTGTAAACTGGCTTCTAATCTCAAAATCTGCCTATCTATAGACTTCCATCGCTCAGCTACATAAGATATAATGTCCCCTTTGCTGTATACCAGAATAGAGAAGGGGATTCATCAAAATGCAACCCATTAGTTTCTAAGTATTGATTCCATTTTTGTTGAACATACATCTGAAAGGCAGTATCTGTTGCTAAAAAAAAAAAATAAGGGAATTTGCAATGGGAAAAACATGGTGTCCCACCTAATCCTGAAAGCGGGAGTCATAAAGGGGCATGATCAGATACTTTCACAGTACCAATACCTGTGTCATCAATCTGTGATAGGCATTGCCTGGAAACCAGAAAATAATCTAGGTGGGATTGTGTAGCATGGGCTCTTGAAACATGTGAAATTCCGCTCTGTGGGGTGGAAAGTTCACCAGGCATCTAGCAATTGTAGTTCGGTTTCCTGGGGCTGTTTGAGCTTCCCCCAGCAACAGAGGAGCGATCTAAAAGTGGCTCAGCTACTAAGTTAAAGTCTCCCCCTATTACTAACATTCCATCACGTGGTATAGTTAACTTTTGTATGGGTATATATGTTGGCAGCATACAAGTTACAAATAGTTACTTGTTTCCCTCACATTTCAAATATCAAAATTAGAAATCGCCGCTCGGGTCTTTATATTCTTGATTAACCTGTAATGCAGAGCTTTCCAAACTGTGTGTCGTGACACGTTAGTGTGTCGCCTGCAGTGTGAAGGTTGTGTCGCCCAGTACACGTAGCAGCAGGGCCGGCGGAAGCAGGGAACTACAGCAGGAAGATTGGCGGGGCCGTGGTGGAGCTTACCTCACCACGACCCGAAGAAAAGGGTCACGTTAACTCCTCCTCCTTCCTGCCTGTGCAGCCCCGGAAGAAAAACGTTGCCGGAGCCGCGTGGGCAGGAAGGAGGAGGAGCATTGGCCGTGTACAGAAGAAAAGCAGCATTAATGGGCCGCCACATATCCCACGTCACGGTGGCCTGAGAAGAGAAGGAAACCCGGTAGCAGGGCCGCTGTGAGAATGAGAATCTGATTGTGTGTTTGAGGGAAGAAGATAGATGGAGAGAAAAGAAATAGAAAAAAAAAAGTCCCTGTAAAAGGAATTGGCAAAAAACAAGAAAGGGAAGGTGGAAAAAAAAGCCTGTGACCAACCGATTAGAAAACTAAGATCAGACAGCAAAGGTAAAAAACATTTACTTTTTAGTGATTGGCATATGTTATCTTTGGGAATGTGCAAGAGTAGCACTTTCTCTATGCCGATCTCGCAATGTACGAGATCAGCATGGAGGAAGTGGAAGCCCGCAAATATTTAATACCGAGGGGCCTGCATAGAGGAAGCAGCAGAACGGGCTTCAGTGTCAGTAGCAACAATCAGCGCCTCCCCAATAGCCACGCGGCAGCCTTGACAGTGGCAGCAGAGGAATGAGAGAGATTCCGAGGTTGTTGGCAAAAGAGAGGGGGGGGGTCTGCCTTTAGTGTGTGCATGTGTATGAATGGGACTCTGCTTGGGGGTGTATGTGTGTGAATGCATGGGTGCCTGCCTGAGGGTGTGTCTGTCTGTGTATGAGAATGAATGGGTGTCTTCCTGGGGTCTGTCTGTGTGAGAATAGGTGCCTGTATGTGTGTGTGAGAATAAATTGGTGCCTGCCTGGGGGTCTCTGTGTGGACCGTTTGATGGGCGACTCTATTCCGCATACATTCCAAGAAACCAGCTTTAGGGCCATTTTACCCTGGGTCAAAATTAAATGGTGCTAGAGAACTTGTATAGCTTACATGCCTTGAGTAAAGGTGGATACCACCCCAGCTATGGCATCCACCCAAACTATTTATTGCATAATCTCGCATAATCTCCTCAGTCGTAACACCAAAAAAAATCCTCTCCCAGTGCTATTAACCCCTCCCCCCAACCCATCTCTAAAGCCAAAAACCAACTGCAGGTGGTATAGAGTCAATGTAAGTGTGATGCATCACCTTTCCCACCAATATCCACTCCCCACAAGTAAAAAAAAGATTCGTCGAAAGAATGGAAACAAGAAAACATTAAAAAAAAAAAAGTTGATAAACTTGAAAGGGTCCATTAGTCTGGTCACTATGACAGATTATCCTTAGCGGTGCCCAATAGTGATCTCGTGAAAGGGCACACACCCTGCGCTCCCGGTACAGAATGTTGTCCGAGTCATCCAACTGTTCAAGCAAACCTTTGAGGTCCATGATATTTATATGACAGACCGCCCAATCTTCACTAAAAGATAGAGGACGTTTAACCATGGGAAGCATTGCTTGTTGTCTAAGGATACTCAACATGCTGAGAGTGATTCTTGATCTTTTTCTAGTCATTCAGCCAACCCAAAAGCCTCTGTAGTTGATTGGATCCAGTTGGTGCCTTCTGGTAGCTGACTCTGAGCTTAGCTGAGTAAACTAACGCAAACTGAAGGCCCAACTTATATAGACGTTTGCAGGCCGGCGAGAACTCTCTCCTGAGCAGTGATAATTTAGAAGAATATTCTTGAAAAAAACAGAATATTTTTATTTTCAAAGGTCGCTTTTTTCCCAGAGCATACAGCCTGAAGTATCTCAATCTTATGGGCAAAGTCCAGTTGTTTCAAAATCACTACCCGTTGTCGGGCCATCCCATCACGTCAAATCCCTATGCGGTGCGCTCATTCAATGCGCAAGGGGCCTCTCGCCTCGCTTAGGCCCAGTTCTTCCACTAGCCATTTTTCAAGGAAAGGGGCCAACTCCGATTCTCTCATCTCCGAGGAGAATCTGATCAGCTGCAAGTTATTGTGGCATGACTGGTTCTCAAGATCTTCAATGCGGTCCTCGTAGCATTTAACCTCCGCTTTCAGATGTTGCAGCTCAGTAATCGTCGTTCGCATAGTGTCCTGGTTTGCTGATATTCGTTGTTCCATCTCCCCCATCCAGGCGTCATATGTAGCCAATCGTGTCATGTCTTCCTCAAATTTATCACGTAGTCGCTTGAATTCGGGTTCTAAAGCTGTAACCACGGCTGATTGAAGTTCAATAATCATGTCGTTTGTTAGGGTACTGGGAGCCGAGGGTGAGGGAGCTGCCACCATATTGCCTGAGCTCGGCTGAGGTTTCTCCTTTGCTTTTTCTTTCTCGCTTAGCGAGACACGTGGACATATCTTTCTGGCACGAGTCTTCACCAGTACCCCAATGTGTAGAAGAGAAACAGATGACTTTATCATCCTGTCGGTGGTAGGGGAAGTGGTTATGACAGGATAAGGCACGGAGCCGAGAGGAACACATCTCACTCAGAGTTAAGCATCACGTGATTCCCCTCTGGCTATTTTAAAATGTGGAGAAGCTGCGTTTGTCAAGACATTTGCCAAGCTCCTCAATGTCTTTACAGCAAGTATTGAGACCCCCAACAAAGGCCTGTTTCGCTCTCTTCTGGGCTTCCTCAGGGGGATGAAAGTTATTTTCACTTTTATTCCTTGAGATTCAGAGAAATGGTATATCCAATTACATTGCAACCAAATCAGATCCTATTTCCACAATCATTTGACATTGGGCATTCTCAAGCCATTAATTAAGATGTGCATTGCCACCACAAAATTTAATAAAAACCATTTCACAGACTGTCCATATATAATTATTGCACAGCTAGAGTTTTATATCTAACAGCCTATTTCCAATTAAATGGAAAATCTCAGGTTTTATACGAGCATCCTGCCAAAACAGATACTCTATTTCTAGCCTTTAAGTAAACTCATAGACTAAATCTTTAAACACAAGTTAACACACACCAACTCATAGCTTATATACCCCCAAAGCTACCTTATCGCATCCAAACCATATTGTGTATGGCATATCTTAGTAGGGTGATAAGAGATCATTCAAGAGAGCATTATTTGCCAATAGGGATCTTCTACTAAGTCCATCCAAAAAAGCACCTATTCACCATTTGATATGCACTATTCCTTACTCTGAGAAGTAGAGAGGTACGAGACATTGTTTTAAAACATTGGACAGTTTTGTCAGTACATGATGATGTTTTTAATAAACTTCCTATTTTTGCAAACACATAAGGACGAAATCTTAGGGACTGGCTATTGGAACAGAATAGACAGAATTTAAAGTAAAATGTAACTTCAATCCTTATCTCCAGTATTATTCTGCATTTGGCTGCTATCTCTAGCAGGCTTGGCACCAGTGAATTATCACAGCTCTGACAGTCTCTTGCAAATTTTAAGAGATTACTAGTAGAAACTGTCCATCTCAGCCCTAAAGGTCTTCAGAGAGAGATTATGCACACAGGATGCCACAGGTCCCTGAAATTCTATTAAGGATGACTTTAAGCATCCCCTCCCATGATATCCAATCCCAATGAGCAATCAGGTGATATGCATGCTATCACCACACTGGTCCATTTCACTATCAATGAGAAACATGTGAGGGCCCCCAGTATGCCATGTTCACCTGAGCCTGATGCCCTTCAACTATCCTCTCTGAGCTTAATTCCTAAATGTAATTATGTTAAGCCAGTACTGGCATTTACATTTTTCCAACCCTGTATTTAAAAATCTAGAGGCAAATCATATGAAATAGCTTTGACACTGAATTCTGTGTGCTGTCATAGTTCTAAAGTGATCTCTTTATTAATATACAAGCCGTTAAGCCCGTTAAAACAGGCTACATTACATTTTGTTTTCAGTCCATTTTCTAACACAGCACCCTTCTACACTTTTTCTCCCTCTCTCCCCCTTCCCCTCGTTCACTCCTCCCCTTTCCTCCACTCAGTCTTACTCACCCTCTGTCTCCCACTGCCTTCTTCCCCTCACTCTCACCTCCCTCCCCTTCCCTCAGTCACTCCCACCTCTCTCCCCTTCCCTCAGTCACTCCCCACCCTCTCAGCCCTCCTCCACTCCCTTTTTCTCTGCTCCACAACTTCTTACCCTTCCACTTACTCACATCCCTGTCTCTCACCTCTCCCTCATTCTCCCTCGCCCCCTTCCACTTACTCACATCCCTGTCTCTCACCTCTCCCTCATTCTCCCTCTCCCACTTCCACTTACTCACATCCCTGTCTCTCACCTCTCCCTCATTCTCCCTCTCCCCTCACTCTTCCCCACCCCCTACCTCCCTCCCACACACTCACCCACTCCTCCCTCCCTCTCACTCAGTCCCTCCCTCCCAGTCCCTCCCCCCTCTCTCTCACTCAGTCCCTCCCTCCCAGTCCCTCCCCCTCACTCAATCCCTCCCTCCCTCCCTCTCACTCAGTCCCTCCCTCTCCCTCTCTCCGTCCCTCCCACTCCCTCCCTCTCCTCCCTCCCTCGCTACTGGCCGCTGCCGCCACCCGCTGCCGCCGCCACCCGCCGCCATGTTTTTTTTTTCCTTACGCTGCCTAAGACCGACGTGCTCGCCTGCACATGCGCAGTAGAGCTGCTCTCTACTGCGCATTTGCGGCACATCGGTCAACCTTCATTTATTAGGTTGATAGCTTCTACTTATTAAAGTTGTAGTCATTACTGTAGTTCTAGTGATAACTTTTCACAGACATTCTCCCAGCTGGGAACGTTGGGGTTTTGTTCACCCTGACCTTAGCCTGATGGTGGAGGTAGGATGTCCCCCAACATTTTGTGGTACAGATAAGTGTCAGACATTAGGGTATAGGCAATCATGCACTGGCCTGCCGGGCTGATGTATCAGTGCCTATATAGTGACTTCTAGGGCTTATCGTATACACCAGTGGTCCCCAACCCTGTCCTGGGGCCCCACCAGCCAGTCGGGTTTTCAGGAGATCCACAATGAATATGCATGAGAGAAAATTTGCATGTTATGGAGGCAGTGCTGAAAACCCGACTGGCTGGTGGGGCCCCAGGACAGGCTTGGGGACCACTGGTATGCACTACCGACTGCCAGCTCCTAGCTCCCGTTTCCCTCCCTTTGCTCTCTGTGGCTTCTCAGCTCCTTCAGGACGATTTGTTCTCTTCCTCCTTCATCTGCTCCGCTGGGCCAAGGCTTTTCTTCTTCCCTGTGCTCTTTCACCCTCTCCTATGCCTCTGTGTCCCCGCGGTCCACCCCCCCCGCCCCCCATTGTGCTCTTTTGCCGCCCTTCCCCCCCCCCCTCTCTTCCCTGTGCCCTTCTGCCCTCTCCCGATAACAAGGCGATGATTTATCCGGAAAGCATTCACTTCACTCTTAACAGTGAAAAACAAAACAAAAAAAGTTCGCTACTATTTCCGCCCCCTCCCCCCCTTATGCCCAGATGTGCGACAGCGAGCAGCAGATCGGGAACGGCGTCTCGCCCTGAGCCGGAGGGCCTGGCCCTCGCCGTCGCAGGGCGTTTCCCCTGCGGCTGTGGAAGCTGCCAGCCGGCTCTGGAAAGGGCTGGGTGCAGCAGGGGGAGCTTTCATCAGGAAGCAGACTCGCTCAGGGCCTCAGATGGCAGCTCCTTATTTAAAGAAGTCTGCACAAATACCGCATAGGCAGCACTTAAAAAGTCAGGCTAAAAAAAGCCTGGAAAACCCCGCCCTTTTCCAGACGTCTCTTCTGTGCCGGGCTCTGAAAGCCTCTGGGCAGGCTGCATGGAACCATAAGTATAAGATGACAGCTCCCGTCTGTTTTCTGGCCAGGACGCGAGGATAAACCACAGGGTTGGGGTTTTTGTTTTTTTTAATTTTCCTTTCAATTTTTTATTTTTGTGGCTGATGCAATGCAGGGTTTATATATCTCTCTTGCCCTTCTCTCTCTCTCTCTCTCTCTCGGATATTTTATATTGGATCTAGTCCTGGCTCCAGAACGGCAAGCGCAAACTAGGACTGAGGATACTTAGCAACCCCCCAACTTGGCTTCTGCAGGAAAGATGCTTCCACCCACCCCCAAAAGAAAAGGAGCCAGTCGCTGACCCTACTACCAACAAAATATTTCAAAATGAGTTGAAGTTAATACAATAAATATCAATGACAACTAGTCAGGCTACCTTGTCTCCCAGCTAATTCCTAATTCACAAATCTAAAACAATTTTCCTTTTTTTTTTTTTGTTCTGCTTTTCTGTTGTGCTGTTGCCTAATGATTTATTTAGAGGTTGGATGATGACATTTTATTAACGCTGAGTTGCTGACTTAAGTCTGAGTCTTGGTAGCACTGGGCTTAGCTTCGTTGCAGCACTGCAGAGACAAGCAAGCCTACAATGAGACAGCGCATGCGTCGGCTACAGAGCTGTCAGACAAACATCAAGAAGTGCTGTTTTTGGTGAGCTAGTAAAATGTAAATGAATGCAAATCAGCTCATTAGTAGTTGATCTTATGCAAATCAAATAACCACAGCTTGACTCAAAATTCACAAGCCACATTATTTGATCGAAAGTTAACTATACCTCAAGAAGTGTAGCTAACTTTCCCCAAGAGTATCAGGATATTAACGCAGGTCTGGATGCTCCCAGAATATATCTTTTAAGGTCTCAAGTGGCCTGCATACTTTTCACCCCTCCCTCTGCATAGAGTAAAAAACCTCTGGGGTCTAATAAGACCCCCTATCCTGCCCTCTCAGTGCCCTGTGAGGCTGCCAGAGTTGAGAAAGTAATTTAAAAAAATTAGAACGTCTCTGGCAAAAGTGTGTATGTGGCCATGGCCAACCAGTGCCATTTTTAGATTCCCCTCCAGGGGCCTTTATGAGGAAGGGGGTGCAAGTACACGGGCTGCTTGGGCCCTTAAAATATAATGAGGTAATCAAATTGGCAGATGATACAAAATTGTTCAGAGTAGTTAAATCACAAGCAGATTGTGATAAACTGCAGGATGACCTTGTGAGACTGGAAAATTGGGCATCGAAATGGCAGATGAAATTTAATGTGGATAAGTGCAAGGTGATGCATATAGGGAAAAATAACCCATGCTATAGTTACACAATGTTGGGTTCCATATTAGGTGTTACAACCCAGGAAAAAGATCTAGGTGTCATAGTGGATAAACATTGAAATTGTCAGTTCAGTGTGCTGCGGCAGTCAAAAAAGCAAACAGAATGATGGGAATTATTAGGAAGGGAATGGTTAATAGAACAGAAAATGTCATAATGCCTCTGTATCGCTCCATGGTGAGACCGCACCTTGAATACTGTGTACAATTCTGGTCGCCACATCTCAAAAAAGATATAATTGCGATGGAGAAGGTATAGAGAAGGGCGACCAAAATGGTAAGGGGAATGGAACAGCTCCCCTATGAGGAAAGACTAAAGAGGTTAGGACTTTTCAGCTTGGAGAAGAGACGGCTGAGGGGGGATATGATAGAGGTGTTTAAAATCATGAGAGGTCTAGAACGAGTTAATGTGAATCAGTTATTTACTCTTTCGGATAATAGAAAGACTAGGGGGCACTCCTTGAAGTTAGCATGTGGCACATTTAAAACTAATCGGAGAAAGTTCTTCTTCACTCAACGCACAATTAAACTCTGGAATTTGTTGCCAGAGGATGTGGTTAGTGTAGTTAGTGTAGTTGTGTTTAAAAAAGGATTGGATAAGTTCATGGAGGAGAAGTCCATTACCTGCTATTAATTAAGTAGACTTAGAGAATAGCCACTGCTATTACTAGCAACGGAAACATGGAATAGACTTAGTTTTTGGGTACTTGCCAGGTTCTTATGGCCTGGATTGGCCACTGTTGGAAGCAGGATGCTGGGCTTGACGGACCCTTGGTCTGACCCAGTATGGCATGTTCTTATGATGTGGGGCAACACTGCAGTATTTTTCCTGGCAGTATTTTACCACTGGGGAAAATAAACATAGGCTTCACAAACCTGTGGTGCTCAGTACTGCAGGACAGTGAATTCTATGCTACTTTCCCCAGAGGGAGAATACTGTGACTGTAAATAAACCCCCTTGGATTGTTACCCTCTGGAGCAAAGAAATCCCTATTGTACATGATTGTTACTCACTTTGAGCTTTGATTTGGAAAGGTGGACAATCCAAATCCAATTTCTGTGCATCTCAGTATCGCTCTGGCCACCACTTTATCGTGCCGTTTCATTACGTTGAGCAGCTGACCAGCAACCAGGAGGGAGACCATGGGGTGATAATGCCCGATCTCAAGGTAGCAAAACAGTATGATAAGGATGTTGCCAGAGCGATGCTGGGGTGCATAGGAAGAGGGCTAACCAGCAGAAAAAAAACCCTCTTTATAGATTGTTCAGTTCTGGAGCCATATCTCAGAAAGGAAGGATATAAGCTAGAGTTAGTTCATAGAAAAGCAACCAAAACAATATGGAGTCTGTACCAAGAGGCATAAGGGATGAAACTAGTGACCTAAATATGTATACCCTAGAGGCAAGGAGAGATAGGTGTATATGACAGAGATATTTAAATAGATGAAAGATAGTAATAAAGCACTAGAAGCAAAGCAAGGGTGTAGATTCTTGAAAACAGCAAAAAAAGGTAGTGGAGACAAAAATAACAGGATTCAAAAAAAGCATGGGATAAACCCAGCAGATCCTTAGTAGTAAGAGGATGGCAAGGAAGGCATTGGGGTAACTTGCATGGAGCAATGGTTACAACTAACCGCCAGTGGCAAGATTGCATTTGGCTTCAAAGAAAGCACGGGAGGAACCCGCACCGATGGCCATTACAACCCTAAACAATAGTGCTACAACAGCTTCCAAGAGGGCTAGGGTGACTAACATGCAGGGGCTATGGTTTGAACCCAGATTTCAGTGCTGAATTTCTTACAACAACCTCACTAACCTTGATGGCTGAGGTGATCACTAACAAACTTGGTAATAAGATATAGAAGGGGGCCTGGGAGCTGGCTTAAGCATCAGTCTTGTAAGAAACAAAGTTGAAAGATGACAAGGCCTGAAATGGCCCTAGTAGGAGAGCTGGTGGAGGCCATCATGGTAGCAAATATTGGGCATGCCTGGGCCAGACATGGAGAGCAATGGTGAAAAGAGATTTGATAGGTCATGTGGGGAAAGGAGGGTTTTGGCATTTGATTGTATATGGGAATTTATATGCACTTCTACCCAAAGCAGGCAAATCTCAACTGGACAGACTAGGTGGGCTACTGCCATCATTTACTATGATAGGTGGGAGCTGGGGAGAGAGAAGCAGGGAGAAAGGACAGAGGAGAGCTGGGGAAGAGACACATGGAGGTTCAGGAATAGGTAGGAGTGGGAAGATACAGACTGGAGCAGAGAGGAAAGACAGGAGTGGAGGGATTTGAATGAGAGGGGGGGGGGGCAGTATGTGAGAGGCTGGGAATAGAAAAGAAAGAACTGGGCCAGGAGTAGGCAACTCCAGTCCTGGAGTGTCACAAACAGGTCTGGTTTTCAGGATATATGCAATGAATGTGAATGAGGTATATTTGCATGCACTGTCTCCATTGTACATAATATATACCTCATACATATTCATTGTGGATGTCCTGACTACTAGACCTGTTTGTGGCACTCCGGGACTGGAGTTGCCTGCCCCTGAACTAGGCCATGTTAAGCTGATTCTGCTGCCGCCCAGGGAGAAGAGTGGACAACAGAGCTCATCCTGTTAGCCCAGTGAGGGACTCGCATGGGTTTCCAAGCAGAGAGGAGAGAAGGTTAAGGGAAGAAACATGGATAAAGGGAAGTAGAAGGAATGAGAGAAAGGAGAGATTGGAGAGGAGAGGAAGATAAAAAATGAGTGGAGAGAACAAAACCAGCAGGTGTGAGATAGGTGCAAAAAGTTTAAATAGATGAGGCAAAGAAAAGCTGGGAAAAGTAAGAGTTGGGGGGGGGGGGTAAAATATTGGACACGAGAGAGGTAAAACAGAAAAAAGTTAAAGAGCAAGAAGGAAGAACTTCAGGATAGGAAGGGAAAATATAGACAAAATGTAAAGAGAGAAAAGATTTAAAAAAAACCTGAATAAAACAGAAAAACTTAAAAGATTAAAGAAAAGGGTAGAAGAGAAGTGAGAGACCAGCAGAAGGAAGAAAAGGAAAGAGAACAAGGAGGCAGAGTAGGTTGCACTACAATGTTCCATCGTGGCATGAGGGATGGGTCTCTCCAGCACACCAGACACAACACTTCCCATTCGCCTTGCCAGTGTAATATCACACAGCAAAATGTTAGCAAGGTCCCTCACGGAATTCGCAAATGTTTCTTTTAATCCCCACAGTTTCAGCACAGCCTGGGGTAGAAAAATTGTAATAGTACCTAAAATAGAGCTTGGTGCATGGAAACAGCCTTAAAACAAAATTGCAAAAGCTAAGTCATGGTAGATGATGGCAGAAAAAGAACAAGCGCCCCATACTGCTAAGCGATCCATCTCAGCTGCCAGCCGGAGAGTGTAACCACCTGCAAGACATCTCTCTTTATCCAGGACCGTCTTTTTTTGTCTTCCTCCTTGGTATGTCACACCATGTTGGGAGGCTGAGCATACAAGATCTCCTTGTAGTTCCCTCCTGCAATTGACCATTCTCATGTCTATCCATGCAGATCTGTAATCATCTAAATAGCCAGTAATGCTAGCATGGTTATTATCCAAATAGCAAACATCCTGCTACCTAGGTCCCCCGTGTAGCTTTGCTAGACAGACTTGGTTACATGAGTGCTTGCATTTTGGGTAGATCATCTAGTTATTACAGAACTTATCAGTTTCCAGAATTGCTGCATATAAAAACATAAGACTTGCCATACTGGGTCAGACCAAGGGTCCATCAAGCCCAGCATCCTGTTTCCAGCAGTGGCCAATCTAGGATACAAGGACCTGGCAAATAACCAAACATTAAATAGATCCCATGCTACTGATGCCAGTAATAGCAGTGGCTACTCCCTAATGGGCCGATACAGTACAGTGTGCTCCAATGGAGCGCACTGTTAACCTGCCATTGGACGCGCATTTTCCCTTACCTCTTATTCAGTAAGGGGCGGAAAACGCGTGTCCAACCTGCCAAACCTAATAGCGCCCTCAACATGCAAATGCATGTTGATGGCCCTATTATGTATTCCCGCATGATTCAGTAAGTAAAATGTGCAGACAAGTCGCATATTTTACTTTAAGAAATTAGCGCCTACCCAAAGGTAGGCGCTAATTTCTGCCGGCACCGGGAAAGTGCACAGAAAAGCAGTAAAAACGACTTTTCTGTGCACCCTCTGACTTAATATCATGGCGCTATTAAGTCGGAGGACCCGAAGGGTGAAAACATTTTTTAAATGGGCCGGCGGCTGTTGGGTCGAAAACAGGACGCTCAATTTTGCCGTCATCCGGTTTCTGAGCCCATGGCTGTCAATGGGCTTGAGAACAGACGCCGGCAAAATTGAGCGTCGGCTGTCAAACCCACTCTCAGCCGCCGCTCCGGGCCAAAAGGAGGTGCTAGGGACGTGCTAGTGTCCCTAGTGCCTCCTTTTGCCCGTTTCTACCACCGGGCCTCATTTAAATACTGAATCGCGCACACAGGCAAATGGCCTGTGCACGCGCCATGAGAGCGGGCGTTCGCCTGCTCTCCCGCGGACTTTACTGAATTGGCCCGTAAGTTAACTTGATTAATAGCAGTTTATGGACATCCCCTTTCTTTCCTCTGATACTGCTGATCACTTCTGACTCTGTTTGTATTTATTTAAGAATTTTTATATGCCAACATTTGAAAGCACATCATGCTGGCTTACATCGAACATTGTTAACAGTAAACGAAGAAAGTTACATGAAACAGGGCAGGGGCCTCCGGGGATCTACAGAAAGGAAAGGCTTTACAAAATATAAGATAGGTGCAGCATTAATAACGAGTTAACCAAAACTGCAATGTTAAGGGTAAACGAAAATTACATGGAACAGGGCAGGGGACTAAGAGTATTAAAAGGGGTAACGAAGCAAGAAACCTGTGAGGGAGTCAATTGGACCATTAGATGACCGAGGGGTTAAAGGGGCTCATAGGGAAGATAAGGCCATTGCAGAAAGACTAAATGAATTCTTTGCCTCCGTGTTTACTAATGAGGATGTTGGAGATACCAGTTCCAGAGATGGTTTTCAGGGGTGATGAGTCAGACTAACTGAACTAAATCACTGTGAACCTGGAAGATATAGTAGGCCAGATTGACAAACTAAAGAGTAGCAAATCACCTGGACTGGATGGTATGCATCCTAGGGTTTTGAAGGAACTAAAAAATGAAATTTCTGATCTATTAGTTAAAATTTGTAACCTATCATTAAAATCATCCATTGTACCTGAAGACTGGAGGGTGGCCAATGTAACCCCAATATTTAAAAAAGGCTCCAGGGGCGATCTGGGTAACTATAGACCAGTGAGCCTGCCTTCAGTGCCGGGAAAAATAGTGGAAACTATTCTCAAGATCAAAATCGTAGAACATATAGAAAGACATGGTTTAATGGAACACAGTAAACATGGATTTACCCAAGGGAAGTCTTTTCTAACATCTTCATTTTTTTGAAGAGATTAATAAACATGTGGATAAAGGTGAACTGGTAGATGTAGTGTACTTGGATTTTCAGAAGGCGTTTGACAAAGTCCCTCATGAGAGGCTTCTAAGAAAACTAAAAAGTCATGGGATAGGAGGCGATGTCCTTTCGTGGATTACAAACTGGTTAAAAGACAAGAAACAGAGAGTAGGATTAAATAGTCAATTTTCTCAGTGGAAAAGGGTAAACAGTGGAGTGCCTCAGGGATCTGTACTTGGACCGGTGCTTTTCAATATATATATATGATCTGGAAAGGAATACGACGAGTGAGGTTATCAAATTTGCGGATGATACAAAATTATTCAGAGTAGTTAAATCACTAGCAGACTGTGATACATTACATGAGGACCTTGCAAGACTGGAAGATTGGGCATCCAAACGGCAGATGAAATTTAATGTGGACAAGTGCAAGGTGTTGTATATAGGGAAAAATAACCCTTGCTGTAGTTACACGATGTTAGGTTCCATACTAGGAGCTACCACCCAGGAAAAAGATCTAGGCATCATAGTGGATAATACTTTAAAATCGTCGGCTCAGTGTGCTGCATCAGTCAAAAAAGCAAACAGAATGTTAGGAATTATTAGGAAGGGAATGGTTAATAAAACGGAAAATATCATAATGTCTCTATACTACCCGACACATTTACCAACTTTAATTTATGTGCCTGTATGTAAACCGTTGTGATGGTACATAACGGCGGTATAGAAAAGATTTTAAATAAATAAAATTAAATAAATATCGCTCCATGGTGAGACCGCACCTTGAATACTGTGTACAATTCTGGTCGCCGCATCTCAAAAAAGATATAGTTGTGATGGAGAAGGTACAGAAAAGGGCAACCAAAATAATAAAGGGGATGGAACAGCTCCCCTATGAGGAAAGGCTAAAGAGGTTATTGCTGTTCAGCTTGGAAAAGAGATGGCTGAGGGGGGATATGATAGAGGTCTTTAAGATCATGAGAGGTCTTGAACGAGTAGATGTGAATCGGTTATTTACACTTTCAAATAATAGAAGGACTAGGGGGCATTCCATGAAGTTAGCAAGTAGCACATTTAAGATTAATCAAAGAAAATTCTTTTTCACTCAATGCACAATTAAGCCCTGGAATTTGTTGCCAGAGGATGTGGTTAATACAGTTAGTGGAGCTGGATTCAAAAAACGTTTGGATAAGTTCTTGGAGGAGAAGCCCATTAACTGCTAATAATCAAGTTGACTTAGGGAATAGCCACTGCTATTAATTGCATCAGTAGCATGGGATCTTCTTGGTGTTTGGGTACTTGCCAGGTTCTTGTGGCCTGGTTTGGCCTCTGTTGGAAACAGGATGCTGGGCTTGATGGACCCTTGGTGTGACCCAGCATGGCAATTTCTTATGTTCTTGAAGATGTAGAGGGCAATTTTCAGTTTCCTTATGGAGCTTGCGGTCTCATGAACTGGAAGTTCATTTTCAAAGGGAAACTCCTCATGGAACTTCCCTTTGAAAATGTGGCCAGAGCACACAATGCAGGTACATCTGCATATTTTGCATCTGCATGGTAGCGAGATATGTGAAAGTGTATAGGTAGCAGGGAAGTACATGCGGAGATGTCTTTTTCAAATCTACATGCAGACTTTTCAAGCATAAAAAAAACAACTCCCCATGCACAAGCAGCTGGTGCCAGTGTCTGGGCGTGTTTTGTACCCGTGGCCATCTTTAAAAGAGAATTTCTGCAAAGCATGCAGGTAAAGAGTATAGGGGGGTCTTGGGCCCAGTGTGAATAGTTTGGATAGCATTGAGCTAGATGACTTAGAAGTTACCTGGCTAAATGCCGACTTTTGAATGTTTCCACCACTTAAGCTAATTAAATCATTGTCCAGCTAAAATTTAGCTGGTTTAAAGTAGGGGCGTGCCAGGGCAAAGTTATCTGCCTTACTTTGATATTTAGAATTAGCCAGATAACTTACCTGGCTAACTCCTGCTCATGCTGTAGAGCAGTCCTAAAATTAGCCGGATAAACTTGCTAGTCAGATATGTTCTGTGTTGCAGCTGAGCCACTGAATGTCCTGCCAAAGTTAGCCAGATGAATATTGCCCACTTAAAGCATAATCAAAAGCATCCTCCCATCCAAATCCTGTCTTTTAGGCTTTATCTAAAACAAAGGGGATGCTGCAGCTCCTTACACAATTCCCCATCGCCGTGCAGGTTTTTTCTGAAGTTTTCACTAACAGCAGTCGGGACAAAGGAGAATTAAGCTGTCTGGAGCAATGGATTTATTTTCTGTCTGGCATTAAATTGTTTTCTTTATAGCCCTGCATTGCTGTGGCTGGGGCATGAGTCTGGCATGCCGCACTTCAGCACAGGCCAAACCCCTGGGCAGAGGGCAGAAGTACAGCCTGGTAAGGATTCCCAGGCTAACAAGCTCTCGCTAGGGAGCCCCAGTGGTCCCAGTGCTGTAGTGTTGTCTGTGATAGATCTGCCCAGCGTGATGATTCAGCAAAGGCAGGGCACATTGGAGCCAGGGGCTCACAGGTTAGGTCAGCGCTTGCTGTTTCTAATGAAAACAAGAAACTGCTTCACAGCTCAGCTGCTCCGGTCCCTGACATCAGCTCCAGCTCCAGCCAGTCCTTTTTTATACAGCAGGCCTCTCCAATAGAGCCAGAGTGTACTCGTATGCTGAACTCCCTACGGCACCGCGACCTCACCTCTAGCCAACAGATTTTACAAGAGAAAGCAAAGACACTAAGGGGCCGATGCAATAAAAAGCACGAAAAGCGGGCGCTGAAAGGTCAGCGCCTGCTTTCTTAATGTGTGCATGGCGCCCGCAAGGGGGAGGGGCGCCATGCTGTACCCAAATTAGGGGGTCGCGCTAGCAAGGAGGCGCTAGGGTCGCTTGCGCGACTCCGCCGCGGCTGCCGGTTACAAAAACCGACGCCGGTAAACTCGGCATCGGTTTTCATAACCGACCGTCTGCCAGTAATGAAAACAGATGCACTCGGCAGTTTTTTTCTGCTGTTCTGAACTTCTTTTACATGCGCTCAGCTATTAATGCCTGCTTCAGGCAGGCGTTAATAGCTGAGAGCAAAATGTGCATCTGAGATGCACACTTTTTTTTTTTTAATGCGGAGTGAATGAGTAATAGTCTCATTTACATGTGATGCGTGCTATCGCATGCACTCCGCGTCCGACGCGCATTAAATAGGCGCTAATCCCAATATTGCATTGGGGGTGGATTAGCGCCTATTTAACCCGTGTCCGGGCGCACTGTATTGCATCGGCCCCTAAGCAATTCACAGGGAAAGTAGGATATGACTTCAAAAGCACTTTTGCTGGCCAACAACAGGCTATTTAAAGTTTGAAAAAATTGTTTCCTCTTGTGTTAATATCTACTGCGGGTGCATTTTCAGCCTTCCTCTAGAGCAGGGCTTCCCAAGCCTGGCCTGGGCACCCCAGAGCCATTTGGGTTTCCAAGCTATTCACAATGAATATGCATGAGATAAATGTGCAGATGGTGGATATTCACTATTTGCAAATTTCTCATGCCTTTTCATTGTTGCTATCCTGAAAACCTGACTGGCTGTGAGGTCCCCAGTATAGATTTGGGAAGCCCTGCTCTAGAGTGGATAAGATGCCAGCTAAAACTTAGCTGGCGCTCTTAGGAAAATTTTCAGCTATAACTTTAATCCTCCTAAATCGGGGCAGCCAATACTAGCCATCTAGATTTAGGCCTGCTCTTTGGCAAGCTGGAGTTAGGTGGCCAAATTTTAGACCACTAGTACTGAACATCGGTGCTCGGGGGCTCATTGCTTTCACCACCCGAGGAACATTTCTGGGAGGGCAAAGTGGGGCCTTGGAGGACCCATGCTGCCATGATCACCCCGCCCCCAGCATTACTTCCTGTTCTGGTCGGGAATCACTGCAGTTTGAACGGAAACCTCATGTAGTGGCAGAGGGTCCTGAGAGGCCACCTTGCAGTGTACCACCTCTAGACCCCCTTCCCTGCTCTTCAACCTTTGGGGGAGGGGGGACACTTCCGTAGATTCACACCGGGCACAACACCTCAGGATTAATTCTGGAACGGGACGGATTGGCCTATCTGGGGGATCGGGTTTCCTGCGGTGGGCCGGTCGCTCCCATCACATTAATTAATTAAAAAAGAAATAATAATAATAATAAAAATTCCCGCCAAAGAAAATGAGATGGGCTGCTGTGGCTGATAAAAGATCTACAAAGTCGCAGCAGAGCCAATGAAGCCGCGCTGGAAGTGAGCCCTGAGAGGTGCGTCAGAGCTCATTCTGCTGTGCCTGAAAGAGGACCTGCGAGCCACAGCGTGAAGAGAGATCTGCGGGGCCGGTGCACCACCGGTCTGGGGGCGGCGACTTCTTCTCCTTCCTGCCCACGCGGCTAGGAAGAGGACGTGGGGAGGCCGCGCGGGCGGGAAGAAGAAGAGTGTATCCCCGGACGTTGCAGGAAGAGCCAGCATTGGCCCCAAGTTCACCCGGCGTCTGAAAAGCAGCAGCAACAGCGCTCCCACCTCGTCCTCCACCTCCATGCAAGCGCATCACCAGGGCTGTTGCAGGAAGAGGCATCAAGCGCCGGAGGAAAAGCAACAGCACATTGCAGTTCTGCGTTGCTGGAGGATTCTGAATGAGAGAGGGATTTATGAGAGAAATTGTACTGAAAAAACAGTCCAAGGAAGCAAACAGATTCTCACCCTGACTAACAAGGGGAGGCAGACCCTTGGGTACAAGGTCTCAGACAATAGAAAAAAAAAGCCAGGCAGGATGGAAGGGTGTGCACACATTCTCTTCCCATGGTCTTGCTGGGTCCTGGCCTTTTGGCTAAGAGGTGACCCATCCAGGCTGGGTAATAGCAAATGACTAGCCATGAGCTTAGCGGAGCTAAAATTACTAAAAGCCGAGACTGCGGGGGGCCTGAATCACTTAACATTAAACATGCCATGGGCCTAGTGGAGCTGTAAACCCAAGCCAGGAAAAGCTCTCCTAATAAGGGAGAGGCACCGAAGGACAGCAGCAGATCAGGAGTTGACCCTGGATTCCCCTTGAGCAAGGACATTCTCCAATGTAGGACTTTTCCCGTCCTAGTTCTGTCTGATTTAAAGTGATATTTCACTGCAAGTTACCAACAGTAGTCCAGGGGGCTGTGACAGGCAAATTTCCTACCTGAGTCTCTGACTCATCTATTCAATGGTCATTTAAGCACCTTCACAGTAAAGGGTCTGGCATCCTTTTCAGTCTCATTCTGAATTTCCTTGGCTGGCAGCTCATGTTACATAGCTGCATTGTCCTCTCTTTTTTTTTTTTTCCCGCTGCTGCAGTTCACTTAAATGGTAGCATACTAGCATGCTCTTTACCCTCTCTCTCCCTTGGGAGGGGGGGGGGGGGGTTTCAAAAGGTCCTGTAGCAGTGCAGAATTGTGACGTGCTGGCAGGACTCCCACTCCCAACCAGCAAAAGGAAGGGGACCCCAGTGGCAGATCGAGCATTCCCCCAGGAGGAATGGGATCCCAGCAGCACATTGAGCGGTCCCCCAGATAGAAAGGGACGCCAGCAGCAGATCAAGAGGCAACCCTGGGTCCCCCTTGAGCAAGTGGAGCCCAGTGGCAGATCGAGCAATCCCCCAGGAGGAAGGGACCCCAGCAGCAAATCTAGATGCACAGTCGGGTCCCCCAGGAGGGTGTGGACCCCAGTGACAGACTAGGAGGTGGTCAGGTCCCCAGGAGGGCTTGGACTCCAGCGTTGGCACATGACTTTCAGCAGAGTAGAAGCAGCACCAAGGAGATTACAGCGGTTTAAATACAACAGACCCCCCAGGCCAACACTGCCCACCAACCTGGTTGCATCTTTTCACATGGGTGAGACTTGGGAGAAAAAGGGGGAGGATAATAACACTTGATTAAATGGGAACTCAAGAGGTTCCTTCTATGCTATATGGAGGTATACAGTGGGGGCCAACAACCTCAAATTGCCAAATATTAATAATAGCCATTGCTATTACTGGCATCAGTAGCATGGGATCTACTTAGTGTTTTGGGTACTTGCCAGGTACTTGTAGCCTTGATTGGCCACTGTTGGAAACAGGATGCTGGGCTTCATGGACCCTTGGTCTGACCCAGTTTGGCCCTGTTGAGAAGTGAAGGAAAATCTCTGCAGGAGATAGCAGGGGTTCTGCCCCAGGCTGGACAGTCAGCCTATTCCCCTCATTCACTGATTAGTACTAAGGGGAAGGTATCAGAGAAGTGCCTGCGGCCCCATTATGATACAATCCCATACAAGAGGCTGAGAGTATTCTCAAGAGTTGAGCCCACCCCATCAGGAGAAGAGGAATTTGATTACTGAATGGTCTTGGCCCTTCAGATGCTACCATAATGGCAGTGCACTGATCCTGTCCAAGCCTGATGCTACTGCCCAGGATTGCTTGGACATTTTAGAAGGCATGTATGGTAATACAGAGGACAAAGGGGATTGCTTTATTCACTTCAAAGCTACCATGTAAAGGCCAGGGCAAAAGCTCTCATAATATGCATCTTGGCTAGAGCATGTCCTACTGAAAGCTGTGAGGAAGGGGGCAATCATGGCCCAGAACATGGACAGGGATTGATTTGAACAGATAGTCAGGGGGCCTTATATTCAGATGTGACTGTGATGAAAATTGGGTTTGCAGAAAAGAGGAGGGACCCTCCTCCCTTTACTATTGTAATGAAGAAGGTTAGAGCAGACGAAGACCAAGAAACTATGAGGATCTCCTAAGTCACCCCAACAGAGAGGGACCCCACCTCAAATTGGGAAGGAGAATAGTACCAGAGGTTAAGACCTTCCAAGATCGTCCAAAAACCCCTGCTATGGTTAAGAATCCACAGAAACAAGAGTGGGGGAGAGCACCATGAACCCACCTCAACCCCAGAAAAGGAGTACCAGGCTAGAATCCATGGCCCTCCATACCAACTCAACTCTCCCATGAGAGCTGCTCCCCTCCTCCAGGAACTGGAGGAGGAAAGAACTGCCCAGACAATACAGAAATAATGTGCTTGCATCAGGAAGAAACACTAAACATTCAGGTATGTGTCACAGATGTGGGAAGTCAGGGCACTATAAGTAAGGGTACACCAGGAGCAGATCAAGTGGTCCCCCAGGAGGTCGTGGACCCCAGTGGTAGAATGAGCAATACCTCAGGTGGAAGGGGGCCCCAGCAGCAGATCAGAAGGTGACTCAGGGTCCCCCTTTAGGAAGGGGACCCCAGCAGCAAATTGAGCAATCCCCCATGAGGGTGTGGACCCCAGCATCAGATCGAGTATTCCCTCAAGAGGAAGAGACCAAAAGCAGCATATTGAGCAGTCTCCCAGGAGGGTGTGGGCCCCAGCGGCAGATCCGTAGACACTGTTGGGCTCCCTAGAAGGGCGTGGACCCCAGCAGCATTCCAGGAGGTGGAGTTGGTTCCCCCAGGAGGGTGTGGACCCCAGCATTTGCACAGACCTTTCAGAGGAGTGGAAGTGGTACAGAGGAGATGACAGCAGTTTAGATACAATGGACCCCCAAGCCAACACTGACTACTAACCTAGTCGCATCTTTTCATATGGGGAGGGGGGGAAGGGGGAGGATAATAACGCTTGATTAGAATGGACCTCTCGCATTCCCACTTATTCTATATGCTTGTATACTATGGGGGCCAACGACCTCAAATTGCCAAATATTAAATGTTCTTGCTACCTTATAGAAATGTATATAATTATGTGGCCTAAGACTATTAACCCCGAGTAGATAGGTGTGCTGTTTGAAATCCTATTAGCAATGTACCTAGTCTTGTAGAAATGTATATACTTATGTAGTCTAATAAACCTGAATATATTTGTACATACTGCCAGCCTTGTTCACAGTCCCATTTGTTTCCTGGGGTGAAGGAAGGGAAATTCCATCACCTTCCCCAGGTGGGAGGCACCAAGAATGTGAGGACCAATGGAGTCTGCCCTGGGGGGGGGGGGTTTCTGCCAGGTCAGTTCCAGACCCAAGAATGCCTCGTGAGGTAAATGGTCAAGGGGACAATTACATTTCTATTGCTGGCGGGGAGTGGAAACCCCACCAGCATGTCTCTGCTCCATGCCGCCAGCACTGCAGGTTTTCCTGCTGCCAGAGTTTGCCTGAATGAAGGGTGAGATGGCTGTGGCAGGAAGATTTGGGGGGGGGGGGGGGGGGGGGGGGCCAATTTTGCCGCCTCAAAATCTTGCCACCTGAAGTGGCCGCCTCACCCTGCCTCATTATCTAGAACCTAGCACTGTCTTCCTGCAGGAAGGACTATTTTTCCTTATGTGTATCGCTTAGCACTGGTCTGCACTGAATTTCATCTGCCATTCCGCTGCCTGCTGCAGTTCCTCCCTGGCTGCCTGTGGTTTAATTACATTGAATGGTTTTGTGTCATCTGCTAAATTTTGTTTGTGGATGCATTTGATTTATTTTCTCTCTCTCTGCTCTTTTGTTTTACTTAAGAACTGGGAGGAGGAATACACAATGCAAAAAAAAAAAAAAATTAGCCTACCAGCCATGAAGATTCTGTCCTCGCCTCCAAAAGTTGCTAAAATGAACCACAGTTACAGTCTGTGATAAAATGTAGCTGGTGTCACATTGAGTTAAGACAAGAAAGTAATTGGCTACATTAATTTGTTGCTCAATAAAGCAGCTAGTCAGTCTTACCTCCAGGCTAGCAGATAAATGCAGAATGTTCTCTTCTCTGATCTTGCCTAGAAATTATTTATTAGTAAGGGGATTAGAGAAGAGACTAGAGAGCACACAGGAACATAAGACTTTCCATGCTGGGTCAGACTAAAGATCCATTAAGTCCAATAGTGGCCAATCCAGGTCTTGGCTGAAAATTGCCCCTTAGAGACCTTGGGTGGGGGGGGGGGGTGTATTCGAATTATCCACTTTTGGGCGAAGTCTGCCTGCACTTTCTGGGTGGGCAAATTGCACCAAATTTCAAAGGGAAAATGCAGCACAATGGGGAGGGCGGAGGCTGGCAGATATCCTCCCCTAAAATCTGATTTGCTCTCCCTAGTTCTCCAAGCCTGCCTGCCTATCACTCATTGCTGCTGCCCGACTGGAAAACAGGATACTAGCGGTTGGTAGGATCAGAAAGCAGGTGGCAGGAAGCTGCTGATCTTCCCACTTCAGACCCTGAGGGGCCTGGACATAGCAGAGCAAAGGCAACAGCTTTGGTCTCCGCTATAGGCCCATGCCCTCCCCCCCCTCTCCTAACCCATGCACCTGCTTTCTGTTTGGGGGGGGGGGGGGGACAGAAGGGGGAGGGCCTGGAACAGCTGCCATGGCAACTACTTTGTTCTGCTTCCAGGACTTGCTGCCCTCAGAAGGGGAAAGAAGAAGCATGAAAGAAGCAACCCTCAACAACACCAGTGAGGAGAGGTAAGTATTGGGGGAGGAGTGAATGCTGGAAGAGAGCACAAGGAAGGGATGAATGCTGCAGTTTAGCACAGGAGGAGGTGAATGTCAAAGAAAGGTGAGGTGAGAAGGGGTGAAGGCTGTAGGGTAGGTGAGGCAGGGTTGCATGCCATCTCCTGCTCTTACGCCTAGGTCTCTCTCTCTGAAGTCACCACTGCAAACCTGGGCTCTGTGGTACCTTTTGTCTTCCTGCACTACCATGTTTTTCTGCAGCAGGTGTGAGAGAACAGGGGCTAGGGTGGGTGTGTGAAAGAATCAAGGCCAGAATGGTGGGGGGGGGGGGGGGGGGGGGAAGACAGGATGAGAGAGGTGGAGCGGAGGGTGATACATGAGGATCATGTGGGCAGATGGAGAGAGGTAGGTGCAAGAGTTTGGAAGGAATGGAGGGGGAAGTAGAAGGTGCAAGAGGGTCAGGGGATTCTAGAATGTATGGGAGAGAAATGGAAGAAAGGACTGGAGGATTTGTAATTGAGCTGATGGAAGGTACATGGGATTTGAGAGAGCTGGGGCTAGAAAGATGCAAGAGGTGAAGAGGAGATATGTGTGTGAAAGAAAGTCAGAGGTGACATGAATGGGTAAAAGAGAACCAGAGATTGGTCAGAATGCAAGTAGGGCAGAGGTGGTAAAGGGTATGGGGGGGGGGGGGGGGGGAGAGAGCCAGAGTTGGTGAGTGGGGGGCGGAGGTGAGAGAGTAAAAAAGGAGGAGGTGGTGAAGGTGATGGGAGGAGGAGGAGAGAGAACCAGAGGTGGTGCAAGGGGAAGAGAGAGTGACAGGGAGCCAGAGGATTGATGGAGTGGAGGGATGGAGAGAGGCACTGAGAGGGGTGATGTGGTGGGTGTAGGGGAGCCAGAAGCGATGATGGGAGATGGTGCAGGAGAGAGCGAGCCAGAGAAGGGATTGAGGAAAATGGAGAGTATGCAAGGGGATGACTGAGAGGGAGAGAGAATCAGAGAGGGGATGATTAGGGGTTGAGTGGGGATGATGGGTGATGAAGTAGATTGGCAGGGATGAAATAATGTGAAAGGAGCTGAGTGAAATGAAATGGTTGAGAATAAGAGGAGATGATGAGAGAATTGAGAGGGGGTGATTGTTGTGGAAGAAGGAAACTAAATAGCAGCGGATTGGGTGGGGGGAGCAACCCAGTGTGGGGGAGATGGAAGTCTGAGAGATGATGATGGAGGGGAGAGCTGGTGAAAGAAAGAAGGAGTGAGATCCTGGTATTGGTGGATAAAGAGGTGGTGATGTAAAGGAGAGATCTAGAGGTAGAGAAGAAAGAAATGAAGAAAAATGAGATGAAATTAAAATATAAATATGAGAGAGATGTAGGGAAGGAAGTGATGAAGAAGAAAGAGAAGATAAGTAAAATGAAAAGAAAACCCTGGAAAAGTAAGTAGGAGAATATAGATGAGAAAAGCAAACAAAAGGAGACTGGAACAAATGCTTTAGAAAAAAAATAAATCTACCCATACAACAAAAGTAGGAAAAAGCATTTTATTTTCAATTTAGTGATTGGAATATGTAGCAGTGCTCCAGTAGCTTTATGACTTCTGGAACAAAGTGGGTTCTGTGCAGGCAGTGATTGCTTTTATTGGATCAATATAAGAAGTGTACATGAGCTAGTAAAGGTCCAATAAAACAAATCGGAAGACGGTCCCACATAGCCAAGGCAAAAAAACAACAAGATTGTCCCCATAAGGTTGTCCCCTTGTTGTTTTTTTGCATGAGCTAGTAAAGCCATGTTAATCCTGTCTTTAGATGTGAATAATGTCTGAAGAAGGGTCTCTCGATGTGGTCGCAAAAGCTTATGTACCATAGTTTTGGATAATTCTTACACTGATTCAGTAAAAGGTTCCAAAGTCTGCCAAGAATCTCATGATTGGATTGTGATTTTCACTGTTCCTCTTTTGTATATTCTATGTATAATTTATTTTTTTGTTGTATGGGGAGATGTGGTGGAGGGTTCCACAATTGTGTGAAAACTGGCGCCTCACCAAGTGGAATGGAGCGGGTGGGAGCCCCTTGATAAGACAAAGGCAGCACATGACTGGTTATATGTGTAAGAATCACCATGGGCCATTGCTCTGTTCTTAAAAAGACTAAGTAGTTCTAAAAGCCTGACTTGGCCGTGTTTCGGTAAGATATGCCTGAATCGGGGGTTTCAACCTCTGAACATTACAAATACATACAGGAAAACATCAGTCAATAAAAAATTTGAGAATATAAGACATTCATCTGACAAAAATGTCTTTTGAACTGCTTCACACCTATGTAGTATGTATAACAATGCAGTGATTGCGTGTCCACGAAAAAAAAAAAAGAAAAAATAGACTGGTGAATCCCTGGTCAACTATTCTCCTTGGTAATCCAAGAATTTTATGAATATACCACCTGCATTTCCACAAGGATATTTTTCTCTGATCATGTAAAATGAAATACTCAAAATGCAATTATTACAAAATAATAAAAAAGAGAGGAAGAATTAACAGTGAACATAAGTATATACAGCATGTATTACAAAAAAAACAATTTTATTTAGAAGTAGATGCTAGTGGGACATATTATTCCAATATTGTGGGAGCATTGCATGCATACCTCAGGTGAAATCAGGTTTAAGTATGGCAATGGTATCTTAATGCTTTATAACTGTATACCTACTACAGTAAAGGAATCTGTATGTATGTATAAATAAATGAAAAAGATATAAAATATAAAAACTAAATAGCCGAGGAGGGTTTTCACTGATTTCCGCTATGCAGGACAACACACAAGGTCCTAGCAAAAGAGGCAAACATTTTGGCTGGAGCTGCTCACAGGGTAGGCGTAGTGGACTCTTATTGCCCTCTGCTCCAGTGCAGCCCCATTGGTCCACCTAGCTGACTCGCTGGCTGGCTGGAAAGTTCTAGAGGGTTTTCAGGATTGTGAACTGGGTGCTGGAGTGGTTATAGTGCACCGCCATGGCCAGATGAGGCGGGGAGGAGGGGGGCCTAGAAATGCATTACAGTTCCCTCAGCCCCACTCTAGCTGAGCTGACACTGCCGTTCCTCGCAGACCTGTGATAGGCTGCAATGGAACATGTTGCTGTGTGCGTGGTGTGGTGACGGACAGCCAGATTGGCAGATCTCTTTGGCTATCCCAGTGTGGTTATCTGTCTGTTTGGTGCACATTATAAGACAGAGCAGCTGGATCTCAGTTACGCTCATGTCCTTTTTTTTTTTTTTTTTTTTTGCAGGATTATTTTTGGGGCAAGAGTGATCATGATTGCCGAGTTTAGTTATGAAACTTTCAGCCAGGAAGGGGGTGGGGGGATGAAGGGCAATGGCTCTGAGTACTTCATTTTGTACTCAGAGAAAAATAGACTATAAGGTGCCACCCGCCTCTTGTCTTTTTTGCTACACAGGACTAATACAGTGTTCGCGCTACAGATTTTGTACCCAGCTAATTTCCTTCTGAAAATTAGCTACAAGGTACTTGGGTGTGAAAGTCCCCATGAAATTTGCACCTAGGTGGACTAGTGAAAATGACTCCCAAGGTGCCCAGTTAGCTCAGTGCATTAGCAAACATGCTGAGTTAGTCCTGCTTTTACCCTCAATGCCTTGTGGTTCCAATGCCTTTAAGAAAACTAGGATTGCAAGTGCAGGATGCAGTGGGGTTAAAACATGTCTCAACCTCTCCTTTATGATGTCGCCTTAAGAATGTAGCAGAGGACTTGACCTGAAGGCTTGGGTAAGGACCTCTGTTGTTCAGAGCAGAGCTGAAAAGGGAAAACAGGAGGTCCAGGAAGCCAAGATTAACTTCTTCTTATAGCCTTGCACGCCCTGTTTCTATCTCCCCCCATCCCCACCGCGGGCCTTTTCACATAATTAATACAGTACCAGAGCAGTAGGCTGCCAATGGATTGCAACTGCAGCAGGGCAGGAGTCTAGTTCAGGGTCGTTGCAAGGGGTAGACAAGAAGGGCAACCACCCTGGGTGCCAAGTTGGGGGGAGAGGTGCCACATCAACATTCGGTGAGTTTGCAAGCTCAAAAGGGGGTGCCAAAAGCAACACTTGCCAGGCGTACATTTTGTTCAGTGATTGTCCCAGTCTGGTTTGTCTATGTATAGTATAACATTTACCTACATGAAGGATGTCTCGATCTTTCCTAGTTTAGATTCATGGTGGATCATAAAGGAAAGGTGAAGGAGGCACCTCTGAACCCTTCCATTTAGGATTTCTAGAAGGTTCCAGGCCATCAGAAAAAGACTACGCCTAGGTTTGTAGCAGTGCATAGTTCTGATTTTATTTAAAAGAAGAAAAGGAAATTCATAGATGCAGTAGCACTGGAAGTTTAACAGCAGGATTGGCCAACCGTCTTTGAAGACCTTGAGCCATCTTAGCACCTCTCCCTCCTTGCCTGCCCCCTTCCAACTCTGGAGTCTGTGTGCATTTCTTGAATACAATAAGCACCTCTCCCTCCTTGCCTGCCCCCTTCCAACTCTGGAGTCTGTGTGCATTTCTTGAATACAATAAGCACCTCTCTCCAGATGAGCTTCTCCCAGTGACCTTGGCCTGGTGTCTCCTATATCCTTTCCACCACACCTAGAGGGATTTGAATGTGTTTCCACTCAGCAGCTCCATCCTTCCGGGAACTGACTTCACAAAACATCACAGCCTGTTACCAGCTGCAGCCAAGTGGATCCTACTGCTATCCTCTCTGCTTGCCCTGCAGTCTGACTGGCAGGCAGGAGTCCTGCAAAAGGGTGTGAAATGCACGAAGAGTGAGGAAGGGCTGTTCCACGGCGCCAGGAGGGCATTCAGATGTCATATGTGACCTTAACGGTGAGGGAGGCGGACAGAAGTCCACGCTCTGAAAAAGGCAAGGGCAAAGCCAGAAGCAAACGAGCAGTCACTGTGCTTAAATCGGTCCCCTGGCTGATTACCAGATGAATGAGACTATGAGAAATGAGCAAAGTACACGAAATCCAGATTCCTTATCTGTTTAAAGTAATTAGGGCTGTAACAAAAAAATGTCAGCAGAGTGTGTGACTCCTAGCCTCCTGCAGCTAGGGGGAGGGGGGGGGTCTCTTGAGATTGTCTGCATTGTGCGCACAGAAAGATGACCCCCCCCCCCCCTTGCTTTCTGCCGCTGGGAGCCTCCCTCTATCTACTCTGCGTGAGCCAGGCAGGGTCTGAAAGTCCGGGAGTGATGAGGTCAGCCGCATCTGCTGAGTCACGGCGGGAGGGATCTATCTGTTCCTTAGCTCATGTCTCGCCGCAGCAGCCTCAGGAGAAGAGGAAAGCAGAACAATCAGGGAGGAGCCAGCGTCACCACCCCCCCTGTCCAGCTGCACCTTGCGATTAGTGCAGCTCCTTGAATGACGGGGCAGACGTTTAGCAGCACAGCACAGCACTTCAGGTGCTGAGAGGCTTGGCATGGCGCCCGGACACTGGTCTGAATGCTGCAGATCCTAATGGGCTTTGTCTGGGTGAGCGACTGCAGCAGCAGATCAGGCCTCCTCCCATGCGTGGCCGATTTCGGAAAGAACCCACCGCAGGCAGAGAAACCCCTCTTCCTCACCTACTGCTGCCTCTGCATAATTGAGCCAGGATCTCAAAGCCTGATCTGACTGTGGTTTTAGGATGATTCGGTGTGCAATGAAGAAAATCCCCCCCCCCCCCCCACCTTTTTTTTGGTTCAGATTTGCCTTTGATTCCCGAGGAGATAGTAAAGTTTTGGAAAGCTTCTCCTACTTCAGAGGTCCCACCACTGTGAATTAAATTAAATTTGGTAAAATGCTGTGCTGACCTTTAGCAGAACCCCATACAAGTGCAAAGTTCTAATACAGAAACTAGTGGGGGCAATATGAAAACAAGAAATAAAATATTTTAAGATAAAAAAAAGAGAAGGAAACCTAGGAATAGGACCTGGGAGGAAGCAGTAGAGCCAAGAAACCTACATGCTGATATTTTGAGGAATTGTGCTGATCCAAGTATTTTGAGTTGCACCATATAAAGCACTAGGGCCGCTCTGAGCACTGGAGCAGAAGGGCCATCTTTTGACAAAATAATTTTAAGGTAGGAGCACAGTTTAATCTGCAGAATATAATTATGGCTGGAGAGTTTGGAATTGATGTTCAGACTGCTTGGGTATGTGGGGAAAGTGGGTACAGATGCAATGCCCATTCAATGCCATTGTCACCATAAGGATGAATGTAGACCCTAAGGCTGGTTCTCGACCTGTGAATTATGCAGCAGGACCCTGAGGGGCACAGCGCAGTGAGGATTTTTGTCCTTTCTGCAATGGCATGGATTCTCTATTTGCTTTTCCTGGTTTTCGGGCTTGATATACTGTATATGCCTAGGAGGGAGCATTAAGTAAGTGATGCATCTCTGTGCAACGGGAGTGGGTGGCATGGTGCAGTGTCCCTCCATGCCAGCTCATCTGCCTGCAGGCATGGAGGGACACTGCAGGCAGGTGAGCTGGCATGGTGCCACGAGTGAGAAAGCACACTATATAGTAAATGTCATGACAGGTAAAGATCTAAATAGTGCATCCAGCCTGCCCAGTAAGGCATTCAGGGTTGTAACTGCCTCTCCAGGCAGCTTACCTCCTAACCTTCTAGTTCAGGGAGGAAGCAGCACTCTGTGCAAGTTACCCCATTCAGAAAAATGACCACAGGTTACTTCAGTGCTTCATTTCCATCCTCTTGCCACTAGGGATCCTCTCTGTTTATCCTACACCCTTTTGAATTCCATTACCATTTTTGTCTTCACCACCTCCTCTGGAAGGCTATTCCAGGCATTCACCACCCTTTCTGTGAAAAAAATATATATATTTCCTTAAGTTGTTCCTGTGTCTAACCCCCTGGAGTTTCATATCATGACCCCTACAGCTTTCTTGCCATTGGTAAAGGTTTATTTCTTGTGCATTTTAATACCTTTCAGATTAAAAGTCTGTATCATATCCTCCCATCTCTCCTCTCCATATTAAGGTCATCAAGTTTCATCTCACATGGTGTTTGGTGCAGACCATGCACCATTTTGGTTGCCTTTATCTAACTTCTGTATCCTTTCCCTATCCCTATTGAGATACAGGCTCCAGAACAGAACACAGGTGAGAGTTATGCACAGGGACATTGTCGCTTCCTTTATCCTGCTAAGTAAGCTTCTCTCTATGCAACCTGGCATCTCTTTGGACTTAATCACCATCTTATCACACTGCTTCACTATCTTCAGATCATGGGACACTATCACTCCAAGTTCTCTCTCCCATCCATGCCAGTCTTTCATCCTCATCTCATATAGGCAGGTGAAGTGGCATGGTGCCATGAATGAGAAAGCATCCTGCAGGCAAGTGAGGTGGCATGGTGCCACAGGTGAGAAAGCATGCTGCAAGCAGATGAGATGGCATGGTGCTATGGGTGAAGAGAGACTCTGCAGGTAGTTAAGGTGGTATGGTGCCACAGATAAGGATGAACGCAGGCACCTTGAATAATGTGTACAATTCTGGTCACTGCATCTCAAAAATGATATAGTTGCGATGGAGAAGGTACAGAGAAGGGCAACCAAAATGATAAAGGGCATGGAACAGCTCCCCTATGAGGAAAGACTAAAGAGGTTAGGGCTGTTCAGCTTGGAGAAGAGACGGCTGAGGGTGGATATGATAGAGGTGTTTAAAATCATGAGACATCTAGAACGGGTAGATGTGAATTGGTTATTTACTCTTTTGGATAATAGAAGGACTAGGGGGCACTCCATGAAGTTAGCATGTGGCACATTTTAAACTAATTGGAGAAAGTTCTTTTTCACTCAACGCACAATTAAACTCTGGAATTTGTTGCCAAGGGATGTGGTTAGTGCAGTTAGTGTAGCTGGGTTCAAAAAAGGTTTGGATAAGTTCTTGGAGGAGAAGTCCAGTACCTGCTATTAATTAAGTTGTCTTAGAAAATAGCCACTGCTATTACTAGCATCAGTAACATGGGATAGATTTAGTTTTGGGGTACTTGCCACAAGTGAGGAAGCACTCTAAAGGCAGGTAAAATGACAGGACACTATGACAGAGAAAGTATGCTGTAGATAAGTAAGGTTGCATGGCACCATAAGAGAGGGAACAACACGTCATGCAAGTGAGGAAGCACAGTACCACAGGTGAGGAAGTACAGTATGGGCAGATAAGGTAGCATGGTGCCATGGGTAAGGAAGCAGGCTGCAGATAGGTAAGTTGGCATGCACCATAAGTGAGGAGGTAGGTGAGGTGAGGTGGCACTTTGTCATGGGTGAAGAGGGTTGCTGCAGGCAGGTAAGATGGCAAAGTGCCACTGGTGAGGAAGTACAATGTAGGTATGTGAAGTAGCACAGCACCATGGGTGAGAAAGTGTTTGAGATCACATCTAAAGAAGTGACTATGTGGTCACTCTTGTATTAGGCCGGTTGAAAGTATTACAAGTGGCCAAGAATCGAGTTTTCTCCCAGACTGATCTTTGAAAATATTTGAAGGGGTTGCGCTGTGCCATCTACTCATAGTGCATAGTGAAAGGCAATAACTGTACAGGTAGATTTATCCATATTTCAAGATTTTACATATCACTTTATTATACAATTCAGTTTTCATGGAAGGAGCCTTTTTAAGTGTTGTCACTGCTGTCACATCCACTTCCTGGTTTTAAACTGATGGGCAGATCTGCTGTGTTTCCACAGTGCAAAGAATAAAATATGCAATGTCACCGTTTCAGCAGAGGAGTTGGGAGCTGACAGGTAAAAGACACAAATAGTGAGGGCTATAAAAGGCACACGGTATGGGCCTGCTTCATCAAAGTCTGATCCCATTCACATGGAATGCGAGAAAAGCCTTAGGGATAAACCATACAACATCATGGAAGAGAATACACAAAAATGACTTGGCTAGGTGGCGGGGAGGCAGCCACGCTGGAAGAAATAATAACATTGAGGGACTTGAATAACTTAGAAAATGACCAAGGTGAGGAAGTGAGCCCATCAGCAAAGGGGGGATGGGGACAAAGGTTTGAGATATTCTTAAGGGTTCTTACCTCTGTTAGTTTAAGGCTCTGGTCAGTGACAGACTTAAGGCTTTGCTTCCCCTGCCCGATTCCTTTCTAGGAAGGTTGGGCATGGCTCAGGATTGTGTGGCAGCTTCCGTCACCCAGCGGCAGCCATAGAGGTGGCAGGCAGGCTGATACCATGGAGAATCTCCTTGGCCTCATGTGGACTGCAGGGGCTGCAAACTTCTGCCCTCCTCAATGGGAGGAGTAACTGAACCATCTAAGGGGACAGGTGACAGGGTCCTGTGGCCCAGATATGCCACAGTATTTTGTGACCTTCAGAACCTTATTGCCCTAGGCACTGGCCTACAAAACAGCGGTGCTTTCCTGCCATGCCAGGTGACCATTTAGAACTTGCCTTCTTGTCCCCATTGGGAAACAGTGAAAGATGGAGGCTGCCACTGGGCCTGACCCTGTACCCTTTTTATTTAGATAATAAGTACCACTGTAAATAGGACTGCACTGATTTCCAGGAGAGGGATGAGAAGGATCCATAAGCTAGAGAACTTGTGGGGAACTGTGATTCTGGCATGATTATGGACTTAAAGCCCAAGATCATAGCCAAAAATTACCTTTATGCATAACTGTCTACTGCAAGCTGGGATACAAAGTTTATCGGAGAAGTTATTACAAAGAAGTAGGAGTTTTTCAAAGTTGTCAATTGTATGGAAACTTACAAGCAGAAAAACTGCAAAACTGCAAAAAAAAAAAAAATAAATAAATAAATATATATATATATATATATCCACAAATTCTGCAGGTTTCCCAGTTTTCTTTTCCCACAGGAGTTAATGTGGGGCCCACAGTTTGATTTCTTTTGGACCCGGCAGTTTCTTCCTGTCCACTGAGCTTCCAGCCCAGCCACAAACAAGGCTGGGATCCAGCACCAAGAGCCTTCATTCACTACTTAACTGGGGATTTCCCCCCTGTTTTATAAACCCCGCTACCAACACGCCTAGTTCAGTTAATACAGTGATGGCTCTGGGCCGGGGGCCATGCATCAGAGCTCCTTCTGGAACCCTGCAATCATGGACTCCGAATCCATGTGATGACCCATAACTCCCTCGCCCTGGTGGCAGTGAATGCTGCCCACCTGGCATCTCCAGACCCAGAATGACCCCAGTGAGTGGAAAATCTGATTCTGGAATGGAAGCGAGGGATCTTCCTCATAGCACGGCGCTGTCCCCGAGTTGCCAGCTGGCCGGGCCATGGTTATTTGATACTTTATCAATAAATCTGGAAGAAGGAATAAGAGGCAGTTTTTCTTTTGCAGTTGACATACAAACTGAGTTATATTGTAAATAAACAGCAGGACTTCACTGGGACGCAGACGCAGAGAAACCTAGAATATGATGGCACATAAAAACCGTAATTCTCATCTAAGTCTGCCCAGGTTTAGGCACAAGTAAGCCTTACGGGGAGATTGTGTCCGAACCATCTGTGATCTCGTATCACAGGCAAAACTATGGGAGGGCAGGATATTGTGCTTTGGTGTGATGCGAGAGTGTGCTGTGGTACTTGCAAGTGGCGAGTTTTCATGATCATCAGGCAGGCAAACACAACGCCAAGGTGCCTCTACAAGAAATCCACGCCCACACCTGCGGGCTCGTAGTGGGCGGGCACCTTTTGTACTCGTGCTCCAGGCGCAACGCCCTAATTCTCGGTGGATCTCTGGTTTGCCACTTGCTACTTTGCAACTAGGAATCCTTTTTCTTGTCACGTACTGCCTTGAATTCGGTTGCTGTTTTAGCCTTCATAAATCTCTCCCTGGGCCCTGGCATGTATCCACCACCCTCTCCGTGAAGAAATATTTTCTAATATTGCTTCTGTTCTGAAAGGTCTCGTCTGAAAAAAGGTTTTCCTCTTGTACATTATTTATACCTTTGAGGTATCTGAGTGTCTCTCTCATATCCCCCGCTAGGATATATATGTTTAGTCCGATACCCTGGACACATGAAAAGAGATGAGGAAGATAAGATTTATTATGGACAGGTGCAGGGGAAAGCATGTGGGATCCAAGAATAGGCAGGTGCAGTTCCAAGAAAAGGACCCGAGTGTATTAACTGATAATAAATAGGGAATGAGCTGGGCATATGTTGGTATTAAGCGGGTGGGGGGAGAAAAAGCAACAGTTAAAGATATAAGACCCTTGTTAGGCTACCTTTGGAGGACGGAGTTCAGTTTCCGACAACTGTCCCCAAAAATGTTATCCAAAATGTTTAAAAAAATGGACAATAAAGAGTCATTAATCTAATCAAGGGAGACGGGTGGAGGGAAGAGGTTTATACAGAGTGAAGGATTAAGGATGACTATTAAAGGTTTTAAATGCACTGTACAAAAATATTAATGAACTCTACAGACTTTTTTTTTTTAGGTGCATTTCATAACCAAGCCAACGCTCCTATTAGCATCACCATGACTCCACCTTTCTGTACGTATGGATCAGGCACAGCGCACGTGGATATGCCTAATTTGTGCTATGTGACCTGCCTGCAGAGCCAGTGCAAGAGCATTGGTCACCCTAGGCGAACTTTCGGTCATGTGCTACCCTCCCGCAACTCATTTCGAGCCACAATGCTCCCTCCTATCGGCGGCAGTGGCTCCCTTCTGTGACGGTATTAGCTCTGGCACAGCACACCTCTGGGCCTTGTGCTGCCAGCACTTTGCTGCCCCCAAAACTTTGCCACTCTAGGCAACCGCCTAGTTTGTCGAATGGAAGCACCAGCCCTGTCTGCATGCAGTTGCCCAACTTGTTTTTACCTTGGCATAAGAAAGAAAACCAGCACAAATCCCCTCAGACTAAGGAAAGGAGGGAAAGGGTTCTTTACTCAAGCACAAGTAAAATTATGAAACATTTTGCCAACAGAAATGGCCAGGACTATAGCCTTAAGGGGGAGATGTAAGTTTTTAGCAAAATGAAAGTGAAAAGGTGCAAAAAAAAAACCTGCAGCTCAGTCTGCAATGAAACAGTGCAGCATTTGCCCAAGGATTTAACTTCCAGTTTAGCCCGGTTTGCAAAAAGTCCAACAGCTCTTTTTGCATCGGTTTTTGCTTTCACAACAGACTCCCTTCCAGAATTTGTGAACGTAAACCCTCGACAAAAGGCACACAATTTCCAGACTGCATGCATTTTGCAATTTTTCCTGCAAAAGTAAAGTCTAGCTTCAGATATCTTCCAACCAGAACTGGGTGGGTCAGGCCTGGAACTCAAGCAACACCTTTCCTTATTCACTCCCTTTCTGTGATCAAGCGCATCTCCTCCCTGCCTGAAGGCCTCATTGAATGGAAGACTTGAACTCAGCAACTGGACAAGCTTTTAGAGGAGGACAGAGAGCACTGTGAAGGGCGTGGAGGGGAAGAGTGTTGATTCAGGGATTGCCATGCTCAGAGAACAGAAAGAGATTTTTTCACGGCTGTGCTGGATTACCATATAGAGAGTGTGGACAATAGGAAGGTTGGGCAGGCTGTCCCATTGCTCAGTGGCAGTGCACATGCCAAAAAGCTGGATTTAGTTCCTGAGCCTGGCTGCACCTTGGGTCAGCCAGGGCTGGAGATGCTGAGAAGTGGTGAGAGGAATAAACATGGGGGGAAAAGCCCAACAAGTTAAAAATAAAGGCTCCTGGCACTGCAGCCCCAGCAGAAGCTGGTTCCGATTGAGTTGGAAGTCCAAAGAAGCAGGGGGAACCTGGCAGGATGGTGGTAGGCTTGATGGTCTTCTATCAGCCTAGCTAGCTTTCAGTCTCAGCTCATAGAGTGGATTCATCCTGACCATGACCAAGCTTTTCCTGAAGTGACAATGATCAGACATGAGGAAGAAAAACTTAACCTGAGTGGTAAATCCTACACCCCGCCCCGTGAGAGCTGAAAACAATGTTATTAGAGTGGCTTGTTAAAGGGCACATTAGGGGAAAACCACAGAAATTAAACTTTATTTACAGCATTTATAGATTTACATATGTTCACGTCTGCGGGCCGTGGGCGTAGATCTGATCATGAGAATCTGCACAGGACCCCAGCATCCTCCGAGTGGTCACAGTTATGGGCGCCCCAGCGGATGTGAGAGCACTGCAGCAGGGAGCTCTCATTCCCGCGGCATTTCAAGTTGTCAAGGAAGATGCAGCCGGTGCCCGGGCCGTAGCGCGCCTCGCTCAAGGCCTCCAAGGCAGCACCACAGCCCACCTGCCTGCAGACGACCCTGGCATCCCTGAGGTCCCAGGCATCATCGCACACCGTCCCCCACTGCAGCAGGAAAAAGAGCTCCACCCGGCCTTCACACCTGTGGTTGCCATTCACCAGGCGAAGCGATCCTGTGGGGTACAGAGAGAGAAGGTCACACGCAGCAGACGCTCAGTTCCCGGACCAGGCGTGCCAGCTCACTCCATTCTGACAGGACAGGCCGAGCCCTGGTTTTTATGCCATTGGCATGCATAGGTCTCTATTTCTGACTTCCTTAAGAAAAGTCTATGCCTGTCATGTAGTAAAATCAGAATGGATCGCCCTGTCTTGAAAAAAAAAACTAGAGCCAATTAATGACCCTGCTCCAGAAAATGCGTGTTTTTAATTAATTAAATAATTAGAAAGCTCCAGGGAATGGCCATTCAATCAACTTGCTGATCTGACTGACATCCCACTCCCACCTCTGGACCACTGTATAGTATTGCCTCCTAGTGGGGAGCGGCAATCAGATTTGGGGGTGAGGGGAAAATATTTCCCAAGCTATGTAAAAGGAAAGAATGTCATAAAGCACCTAGAAGGTGAACAATGAAGTTCCAGAATGTGAAATACAAATAAATGAATGTTCTGTTTGAGATATCAATTATAGTGTAAATGTGCAATCTTACATACGTTTAGCCAGAGAGTAAAGCTTACTTATGTACTGGAGTGCATAAGCATCAGGTAACAGAGTAACACAGCAAATGACGGCAGGTAAAGACCAAATGGTCCATCCAGCATGCCCAGGAGCGATTCATCCAGTTTAAGTAGGTGCTTCATCCATTTTAGCTGGGTGCACACACAAAATCCACTCTTGCAACCCAACACCATCCGCTCAACCCTCTTTCCACTACCGTCCTCCATATCCTTCCTGAACATGACCACAATTCGCCAAAGCGATGGCCTCCATCTCCTCTGCCAGTAGGGCCACCCAGGCTCTGCCATCTACAATCCTGCTTTCCACAAAACCAATACCCAAGTCAGCACCTCCCATTACCATTACCAGTTTTTTCAATAACCCTTACAGCCACCAAGGCTAGTGATGCTGCAGTAAAAAATTATACTAGAGGTGGTATTGTAAGATTGAGAAGGAGGCAAGGAGCAACATGTGGAAAGAGATAAGGAAAAGGGAGAAATCCTAAACAAATCCTTCTGTTTGGTTTTCACTGAAGAAGGAGTTAGACAAGGACTGCTGATAGTTGCTAAGGACACATATGGGAGTGGAGTAGATACGACACTCTGTACTGAAGAGAGTATTTGTGTGAAGCTAGCAAAACTGAAAGTGGACAAAGCCATGGGGCTGGATGGGACACACCCTAAGATAATAAGGTAGCTCAGAGAGACTCTGGCAGGTCCGTTGTAGGACTTGTTCAATAGTTTTTTGGAGACTGATGTGGCTCCATGGGACTGCAGAAAGGCAGATGTGGGGGGTGGGAAGGTAGGGTAAGTAAGAGGGAGATTCTATCATGAAAAGGGAAAAATGGTATCTCTAGTGTAATGGCATTCCAGTTTCTTCTGCTGCCTGACCTCAGATATACTAAGGCCATCTCTGGGGCAGCAGTCCTATTCACTCAATTTTGTTCAGATCTGAGTGAGTCATTTAGTGATCGTTTAACACATTTTTCTCAGGCCAATGTTTCTCATAATTAATAGAAAGTTTTAAAATAAATAATTGTTGAATATCCTCTTTCAGTATGGCTGCCAATTACCTCCTTAGATTTTTTTTTTCTAATCTGCAGCCAGGCTAAGTTGTTGGTGCATTATGGGATAGGAGCTGAGAAATGCTCAGCATTCAAGACATCAACAGGATCAATCAAGAAAAGAATATTACTCCAGACTTATAAAAAGATACAACTCAGAGCACAAAAGCAGAAAATGGCTTCCTTAAAGGCACAGCCATTGGTCCCACCAGTGGCTTTGGAGTAGAATCTTACTTTCCTCTTCAGTAGTAGCTCTCAGCTTCGAGTTTGGTTTCCAGGGCACCGGTAACCAAAATATGCTAACTAACCCAGTTCTTAAACCAAACCTATCCCACACATGGTGTATTCTACTCTGGATATACTGAGAACCACACCTGTCTGGGATCCAAAAGGACCACAGCTGAGTGCCACTGCTGTTCAGACAACCTCCTCTGTGAAGTACATACCATCCTTTGGCAGAGTGGTGGACGCAGTCGTGGTCCCAAAAGTGTCCCCTCTGGAATTGCTTCCCCAGTCTTCCAGTCCTGGCCCAGGAAAGAACAAGAATAAAATGCACAGACAATGAGACCATTGTTAAGCTGTTTGTAACCTCCCCTCACATTACACTGCTCTTAAGTGTTCTTTTTTTCTGTTGATTGAGGCATCAGAAAATGTCTCCATAATATACCTGAGACTTACAACAAAGGATTTTTGCTATTATGTGTTGCAGTTATTGATGGCCTCCACTTTGATAATGTGATTGCAAAGGCAGTTCTTCTTTAAACATTTATAAATTGTTTTTAAAGAGACACCATCACAGCTGCTTCAATGGGACATAATTTGTTTTATTTTTAAAGGCCCCTCTGTGTGATAATGCATTTTTTAAATATAATTTTATGAATGATGTGATTTTTCCCCCTCCCAGTGGCTTGCTTCCTCTTTTTCTCTCTACCTTGGATATACATTTGAAGGAATTGCTGTCAGTTGGATACAAATTTAAGGTGTTAGAGGAGCTCGCCAGAATCATCCAATCCTATTGTGTGCATTTGCATATCTTTGTGCCTGCTTGATGGAAAAAGTTGAAAATTAAAAAGAAAAATACTTGTTGGGCTGGACCAGGGCAGCGCTGAGAATACCCTGTGGGGAAACCTGGGTTCAATTCTTGGGTCAGGCTTCTACTTCCTGAGTGGCTGGGGCTATGGATGCTGTGGAGGCAGCATGCACAGCCCCTGTGGGAGGGAGCCATCATTCACAGGGATACCTAGAGGCCAGACTTAGGGTCCACCCTGTGATCTCTGGCCCTTGCTGAGAACCATCTCTGTGATGGCTGAGGTGATTTGAAAGGGGAATATAAAAATAAGAGAAAACCCCCAGTGTGCTGAAATCTTTGTCGCCAATCTGGACCTTGCTGACCCAGGGCATTCAGGCTGTAACACAGAATACCTCTCAGTATCAAGTAACACATGGTTCAAACAGTCTGGCTTCATTGGGTTTCCAGTCTTTTGACCTGGCTGCTTCCCTCAGTGAGTTTTAGCAAGTTAAATAGGAGTGTGTGTAAAGGTAGCACCAGTCATCATCACGTTAAGTCAATGAAGGTGCTAGGGCTTTCATAAGATACAGCTCATTTCTCAATAAAGCCTAAATAGAACATTTTTGTGTGTGCTGTTATCATTTACCTTTACCACAATTACTGATTTGGCATTGACAAACACCTAAATGGTTTCCCTTGCCCTGGGCAAAGTTGTCAAATACTATAAAGATTTTCCTTTTCTGGTTGCTTTGCTTCCCTCTAAATAGGGTGCTATTTCTTTTGATTGGGGTCTGTAAGACATCTGTAGGGTTTTACAGTGGCAGCTTAGCTACTCTAAACTTTTCCTTGTATTCCTAGGGAGGTGACTTGCATAAATGCTTTAGAACTTATTTGCATGAAGCAGAATGGTAACCGAAGTTTGGGCAAACATTTTCAGCTCAAACTTAGGGCAAGAAGCTGACCTCACACCGTGAGCACGCTCATTTTGTCTCTTTCTTCTGATTCCAGATGTTGGTGACATCAGGAGAGTGACTGCATACTGGAATAAAGCTGTTAATGTATTATTCTATTCTGAGTGATTTAAAAAAAAATGCATAAAAGAGGTTTATGCAACTTATCCAAGATGGGAAGGTTTCTGAACTGCATTTTGTTCTTACCTAGAATTTGATTATGTTTATTTTCCAATGTCAGCAAATAATTTCCCAGTATAGATATTTCAAAACCCAGAATCTGGGTGAATTGTGCCCTAGATCACAGGGAGGGCAATTTTCGTAGCTACGTCCCTGGGTGAAATAGCCTGTCTGAAAATATCGTCCTCCTTAGAGCAGCTGAAGGAAAATGGGTGCCTCCACAGGGGGGACATATTTATAGCTGGGTTTAAAAATAAGGTGTTCCTAGGGGGAGGAGTTTAATCTGAAGGAGAAAAAGATTGTGTGTGCTTGAGATTTTCAAAAGTATGTGCCCCCCGGCCATCCACACCAACTGTAGGCACAAAGTATGTGGATGCCTTTAGCGTGCATAATTTTCAAAGTCTCCGGGCAGCTTCTCTTTGAGAATCGGCTATAAAGCGCATGCATTGAAAGTAACCACACACTTTGCCATGACACGGGCTACTCCAAATTGCCCCCCCCCTAAAAGAGATTCCTTGGCATGTCAAACATCTGCCCCAGGTGGACTCCAGAATGACTGAGACATGAGAACCGAGCCGGGTTCTTCTGTTACGGGATCCTCAAGAAGCAACGACTGCCAAGAAGAGGTGCCAGCTACTGACGCTACAAACTTATTGATAGGCAATAGAAAATTGTGAATGAATGAAATTCATTAGCCACCCCCATTCATAAATAAACAGAAAGTGCGCTTACTTTTGTATCAATAATAAGTGTAGTCTAAACCCTAACTTGGGGGTCTTCTGAATTGCTTTTGATGTAATGAGAACGTCTGTAAGTGCAGTAATATGATCTCTCAAGTCGGAGCTGCTCCAGTCGCCATTTCTACGACAACTAAGAGGGCGTGGAATTTTAAGACATGAAGCAACCTTACCGGCTGATGGTTCTCCATGTTCTTTCCAATAAGATTGAAAGGATAAGTCTGTATTATAGGGTCGTGGAGGGGGAAGAGGGGTGTTTGTTGTTTCTTCTTTTTGCTTGTGAGGTTTTCCGTTTTGTATCATTTTTCTTTTTTTTCTTTTTTTTTTGGTGTGTGCTATTTTACAACATCGTGCACTAAAACGTTTCGGCACATGCTATTGACAGCACATACTAAAATCAAAACCCATGTCACCAAACTTGAAAAAAAATCACCCCACACTTCCCTGGACCCCAAGGGATCCAAATAGGACAGAAGCAGTCCCCAGTCACTCCTGCCTCCTCCCCCCTCCCCCCCCCCCCCCCCCCACCACCAGTGCCATACTCCAAAATGGCACCAGATGACCATTGTGGAATGCAACACTAATGGATCAGGAGCAACTGGAATCGCTCCTGCCCCCTTTGGCCCCCATGGCTATGGGGTAAGATGTGGTGGGGGATGGGAACAAGCCCCATATAGGCTTTTTTTTTTTTTTAAAGGTTGGTGGTGATGAAGTGACCAGGGGAGGGGTTCAGCTATTGCAAATGAAACAAAAGAAAAATGAACAGAATTTTGTTAGGTTTTCTTTCGTTTACAAAATGAAACAAAATAGAGAATGTCATTGACATTTCCTATTTTATTTTAAACGAAAGCACATCTGTAATGCGTTCTAAGAGTGGTGTCAAATATGCCATCAGGGTGAGAAAACTGTAAAACAAAGCTCTGATACTCAAAGGAAGGAACTGAGGTCACTTTTATAGTTATGAGAGTACCATTAGTGGGGAAACTAAGCCATCCCATCAGCTCATGGCTCTATCTTAATGCTAATTCCTATCAAACATTCACCGTGGCATATGACACCTGCATCCTCATGGTGTCCACAGTTATGTTGGCCCCAGCCCAGGTTGAAGCAGTCTGCCAGGTCCGTCTCAGTCCCATCACAGTCCACGTTGTCCAGAAGGATGGGCCCGTTGCCATACCCAAAGTAACTCAGGGTGGTGGCCACAATGGCTGCCCCGCAGCCCACCTGTCTGCAAACCACCTGGGCATTGGTGTGATCCCAATCATCATCACACACCGTCCCCCAGAGGCTTTGGTAAAGGACCTCCACTCGACCTTGGCAGCTGCTGTTCCCATTCACCAGCCTGATGCTGCCACCTAATATGCAAAGGAGAAGCAGAATCGCAGTTATTTACAGAGAAAGAAAACCCATTCATGTAGGAGCAGGATTACTAGACGACTGCAGGAAAGTTTGCCACCTCAGCCAGGTCAATCCGGTTGTTCTAGTCCTGGTTATGTCCCATTTCATGCATGGAGATGTGGTCCTACTAAGTCTACCACCTCATCTAGGTCAATCCAGCCCTAGTTTTGCCCCAGGGCATGCATGGAGATGTAGTCACAATTCTCTTAGGGAAAGCAAACTTCTAATTCCATGTATGCCACAGTGCAAACCCGAATTGGAGCAACCTCATCGGCTTGTCCTAGGTGAGGTGGCAGACCTAGCTTTTAGTCACACAATCCCAGTTTTGCTTGCATTGCATCTATGATGTTAGGGTTTGGCTTCCTTCAAGAGAAGGATACAATGACAGGTGTCTCATAACCAGGAATACGTTTACAGGTCAAGACAATCCCAACAGACTATTTGTCTTGTTGAATGTAGTCTGTTGGGATTGTCTTGACCTGTAAACGTATCCCTGGTTATGAGACACCTGTTATTGCATCCTAGTGTTCAGCATTATTTAGTTGTTCATGATCTGTTCTAATAGGATTTCTTTGTGATGGTTGTCTTTGGGATCTTTCTTGTTTGCTGTAATCTTTTTGAGGTAGTATGTATGTTCTGCTATTCTTTCAATAAGAATTGAAATGTTAAAAAAAAAAAAAAGAAGCAGGATTCCAGAGGTGCAACAGGAAAAGAGATGGGGAAAGCCAGAGGAAGCTCAGCCAGTGCCTGATTTCTTGGAACCATCTGGTAATACTCAGTGCAAGGGCTCCCAAAATGCAGGTCCTGCAAGATTTGTAGATGGGTCAAGGGAGGAAGGAGCATTTTGGTCACAGGGAGGGCATTTTTCAAAAGGCCATTTACCCTAGGTAAAAGGACCTTTTAAAAATTGCCTACCCTGTATGTAGGCAAAAGTACTTGTGGTGTTCCATCATGCACACACTTTTACCTGTATTTTCATGGAGGTTTTCCCAGGGTGGGGATAGGCCAGGGGGCAGCAATAACGTGCATAGCTTTGCATTTTCAAAACTTGCACGTGTTATATTTCTGGGAAAGTGTATCTGCAGAAAAAGCCAGCGCAAATCTCAGTGGGTATTATTTCCTTGGGCAATTTTCAAAGGGATAGTACCCAGTGAAAAGTCAGCTGGGGAAAAGAGTACCTGCAGATTCTGCAGCCAGCCGTGTTGCTCTGAAAACTGCCCCCATTAATCAGGAAAGTTAAAGCTATGAAGCCAGACAGGAAGGGGGCATTTCTGCAGATTATTTTAAACGTTCCCACATTTACAGCGCTGGATCTACGAAAATTCCACATTGTAATGTGGGATTTGATGGACTTTTATTTTACAGTAGCCCCTGTGATTTTCCTTCACTCCTCAGTGGGGCCCAAGTGAAATCATGTGGTAAGTGAATAGGTGTTCCCGAGCCTCACATAAGGACAATTCTCCAAATCCATTTATTCCAAAATATAAGTATATAAAGAAAAAATATCTTAGGGCAAAAAGAAAGGAGACCTTGGCATAAGATAAAAGAGGAAGCAATGAAGCCAGGAAGTAGGTAAGCCAATATATTGTAGATATCTGGTTTTGGTATAGAGTGTTTTTATTTTTAATTGTAATCATATATTGTATAAAAGATCTAAATCTTTAGCCAGTCTCATTTCCCCTTAGTGTTCAGCTTGCAGATTTGCTGAGCAATGCCCCTCTGAAGCAGTGAAGATGACAAGGAATGTCCCACACTCCAAACTACTAGGATCAGAAATTGGTGCCTTCCATTTTTTTTCCTATAGCTCAATTTTCTCTCTAGCATGTACAATACTTTCCACATTACTTCATATTTAGGGTGAACTGAGATTTGGGTCAACTTGACAAAGGGTCATAGAAAGACAGGGCTGAGGCCATCTAAAATCATAGAAAGACAGGGCTGGGAAGGGAACTCAAGAAACTGTCTAGAATCATAGATAGATTTGGAAGGGATCTCAAGAGGTGTTCTAGAATTATAGAAAGATAGGGCTAGAGGGGACCTCAAGAGGCCATCTAGAACTATGGAAAGACAGGGCTGAAAGGGAACTCAAGAAGCCATTTAGAATCATAAAAAGGGATGGAAGGGATGAATCATAGAAAAACAAGGCTGGAAGCGGCCTCATGAGGTCATCTAGTCTATCCTACAGCCTCCACATTGGATCCACTCTACCTAAACCAGTCCAGGCAGATATTTCTCTCATTTGCTCTTCAAATACACCAAAAAGAGAGATCCTACCACCTTCCTAATGTTTAATTAGCCTCACAGAGTGTTCTTCCTAATGCCTCTCATTCAATTTAAATCATCCATTACTCCTTGTCTTATCCCTAAAGGAGACGGAATAACTGAACACAATCCTATTTCTAACTACGGTCCCAGTTTCCTGCAGTAGTTCAAGGGTAATAGGGTATTATAGATTTTGCAACAAGTTTGAAAATTCTGCAGCAATCGTGTGGCATATTTGCACACCTTTACATATTAAATAATGTTAATTTGTATTTTACTTTATAAAAATAAAGTCATTTTCTGACATTTCTTGTGTGATTACTTTTCTTTGGGGGGGGAGGGATTTCAGAGATTTCTGCTAGGAGGAGAGGAGGAGGTAAGGAATGGGTTGTAGAGGATGGAGATGGAAATGGAATCACTGAAGAGGATGAAGAATGGCTCTTAGGGAAGAGGAGAAGAGAGACAGAGAGGGACCTTGGTGACGGGAAGGAAAAAGGGGAGGATCAAGGCACAAACTGAGAGGAGGAAGGAAGAACATGTTCTATTCAAAGCACGACACTAGCCTCCATCAGCAGAAAAGAACAATCCAAGAAACAGCACTGTTATTGTCCTCTTCCTAATCCCCAGTCAGGATGGGAGGGCAAGTGCAGAAGGGGTGGAGGGGAGAAGGGTGAAAATGGAGGGAGAGAGGGAAGAAGAATAAGTGAGGGGATGGAACGATGAGGAGAGGAGAAATGTGCCATCACCGCTTATTCAATGACCTGGCCTTTGGTGTTCCACAGGATTCTGCAGGGACTGGTCAACTTCGTAGCAAGGGCCAGATTTTGCAGCCCTAACCTGGACATTAGAATCATGGAAGACTGGAGCCCTGTTTATAACCCTTGTGTTTAGGCTCTTCATGTGTGTAATCTGCAGTGATATAAAAAAGGCACTTACTTTTCCTTCCTTGGGGAAGGAGGGTTGTCGTAATCCTTTTGTTCTCCTGCAAAAGCGGGTCTCTGGCATCTGTAACTACAAAGAGAAATCCCAGCTCTGGCAATAGATTAGAACTGGACATGTTTTATGTTGATTGAGTTCTCCTGTCTTTCCAGTTCCCCCTGAGATGGCCAATGTTCAGCATACAGCGGTGCTTTCTATCATAGATCATTGTAAGAAGGAAATGGAAAATATTCCATTGTGATTGGTCAATCCTCAGATCAGAAGTGTGCATTTCTTGGCAGCTTCATTTGCACATCTGTTGACATACCAATCGATCACAAGATAGCCTTGCTCTCTCTCTCTCTCCATCCATGCTCTGTGATTGCAACAAATGTTCTAGTCTAGTGGTTCTGAAATCTGTCTTGGGAGACCCCCAACCAATCAGTTTTCAGAAAATCCACAATGAATATCCATGAGATGGATTTGCTTACAATGGATCCAGTGTATATAAATCTATCTGTATTATGATTGGTGAAAGTGGATTGGAAGAAATCTAGATGGCATGTGTAGGGATATAATAGCCCCCACCAGAAAGTGAAATACTGAGTTCTGATGTATAGTCTAGCATTGCTCGAGACAAAGAAATATGTACTGTGCATGTTTGTGTACTGCATACTATATATATTCTCACCCCCAGCCCCAAATTCCTCAGAATAGATGGAAGTCAGCTACATGCAGATCAGTTTTTCTGAAAACTGAGCAGTATGCCCCTCACACCTGGTTTACTGCTTATCTTTTGAGGGCAAGATAAGGGAAAAAATATCATCAACTGCTCTCTAGCCCAAGGAACCTTCCCAGATGATCTCAAAATGGCCTCAATCTCACCGCTCCTAAAGAAACCTAACCTAGACCCGAAGGACCCTAACAATTTCTGCCCCATAGCTAACCTCCCATTCATCGCCAAGATCATGGAAAAACTAGTGAACTCCCAACTCTCAGATTTCATCGAAGACAACAATCTTCTCTTCACACCACAACACGGCTTCCGAAAAAATCGAGGCACAGAATCCCTCCTCACCTCGCTGACAGACCATATATTACTGGGCCTCGACAAAGGAAACTCCTTTCCTATTGATCTTGTTAGACCTATCCGCAGCGTTCGACACTGTCAACCACGCCATCCTCCTAACCAGTTGTCGTCCATAGGAATCTGCGGCACCGTCCTATCTTGGTTCAAAACCTTTCTCAATAACAGAGCTTACAAAGTTAAACTCCAAAACAAGGAATCCTCAAGATTTGACTCGGCCATAGGAGTCCCACAAGGTTCTTCATTATCTCCGACTCTATTCAATATTTACCTGCTTCCTCTCTGCCAACTTCTCACTGACCTCAATCTAAAGTACTTCCTATACGCAGATGATATTCAAATCATCATCCCCATCAAAGACTCATACTCTAAAACTCTTGACTACTGGGAATCATGCCACCAAAAATCAACATCTACTCAACAGCCTTCACCGCATCTTAAATTCCTCCAAGACAGAAATCCTACTCATCTCTCCTGAGAACAATACACCTAACATTGCTCTTCCTACCAACCTACATACCACACAAGTTAGAGACTTAGGAGTGTTATTGGATAACCGGCTAAACTTCAAGGCACACATCAACAAAACAACCAAAGACTGCTTCTTTAAACTCCAGGTTTTGAAAAGGATAAGACCTCTCTTCCATGCTCAAGACTTCAGAACGATCATCCAGGCAGTCATTTTTTCAAAATTAGACTATTGCAATTCCCTATTGCTAGGTCTGCCTTCTTCCTATTCCAAACCATTACAGATGGTGCAAAATTCAGCAGCCCGACTACTAACAGGCACAAGAAAAAGAGACCACATATCACCCATCCTGAAAGAGCTACATTGGCTACCCGTATACTTCCGTATCATGTACAAAGCCATATGTATCATTTTCAAAACTATACATCAATGCACTTCCCTCGATCTTCAATTCCCTCTCCAAGTATACAACTCGACAAGACCTACCAGAGATGTTTATAGAGGCACACTCCAAGTTCCCCCTGCGAAAACGACTAGACACATTACCCTAAGAGATCGCGCCACCTCCACAGCTGGCCCCCTTCTGTGGAATTCCTTGCCCACAGATCTCAGACTAGAACCCTGCCTCCTAACTTTTAGGAAAAGACTTAAGACTTGGTTATTCAAGCAAGCTTTCCCAGACACAATTTAATGACACAATTTAATGACACAATCCAAGGACACAATCCAAGGACTCCTCTAAAACATTCAGCCATTAATCATGCCATTTGCACATAACTTGTAATTTGACTTGTATATCGTTTAACCAGTTTATTCTTTCCTATTTCTTCCTCTTCACCAAGTTTTGCTACCCTTGTTAATTGTAACTGTACCTTCGGTCACCTCAGTTCTAGTTTTGATGTATTTAATGCACTCCCGTTTCATGTAAACCAGCAAGATATGTTCTCATGATTGCCGGTATATAAAAAACCTTAAATAAATAAATAAAATAAATAAATAAATAAATGATTCTTGTATTATAGTATCTTATCTCTCTCTCTTTGCTGTTTTGTATATAAGCGTGTTGTTAGAAATAGTTTTGTTTTTACTCTATTATTTTCTTATATGCACATATGCCTTGATTTCTGATGTATTGCCTGTATCACATATATTTTTGCCAGAACAATTTGTATTACAATACTGCTTTATAAAATAAATGTTTCTACTTATTTCTCGTGTCTATGTTATCTCCTTCCTACATGATTTACAATCGGTTACTTGCCCATTGCATTACAGTATCTCATGCCTATTCATTGTGAATATATTGAAAACCCAACTGGCGAAGGGGTTCTTGAGGACTGGCTTGAGAAACACTACTGTAGTGGACCATACAGCTCCATGACCAAATGGATAGGCTGACCTAGTCCTGGTTTTGTCCCACTGAACACATGGTGTTGTGGGTCCTGACCCTCTTGTTATATGAAGGGTGTAAAAAGTATTGTTGAAGTTATGTTGTACATCACCTAGGAAGATTATATCAGTTAGACGATTAATAAATGATTTTAAATACATAAATAAATAAATAAACTTGATTCCAGATTTTAAAGATAGGCTGATCCAATCCTGGCTTTAGCCAACAGCATTCATGGATTTTTGTAGCTCTGATTTCCCTATTGCATTTATTAAAAAAGCATAATTACAAGTCTGTGAATGCTGTAGGATAAAACCAGGACTGGTTCAACCTCTTCTGAAAATGTGGAGCCAGTTGCCAACCCCAGCTATATGGTTGCCCTACTTATCCTGCTGAAAGTTACAAGAATGCGTTGAGTTGCTTCGCTCACTTGCTGGGAGGTGGGATGGGGAGCATAATTTTCAAAGCCAATTCTGTAGGTAAATAACACATTTCCATATGTAACTTAACTGTCTGAAAATGTGCTTTTAGCCATATTTAGGGAAGGTATTCTCGGGATCAGAAAATAATGCACAGAGATTGTATTTTCAAGTCTGCACGTGTTGCTTTCCTGGCAAAGTCTACCCATGCAAAATAAAACAGGTACAAAAGTCCGCAGGTGCTTCGTACCCGCATTCTCTCTCTTCCAAACTTGGAGCAAAGTCTACAGGCAGAAAGAAAATTCAGACTTATCCCAAAGTGGAGTTTGCACATTGTTCCCTGCACGTGCAGGATGCACAGTTACAACTCATCCCATAGTCCTTGGCCGAGCTCAGATGGTCACAGAGTCCGGTGGGGGGGGGGTCCTTAAATCTGGTCCTTGAAAACAACCTAGATTTTACCAAAATATGCAAACCCACTGGGTTCTGAGATCAAATACATCTGAATGTGTGTGGCAGCTATCCTAAAAACCAGGCCTGCTTGGCAGCCTGGAGGACCAGAGCTGAGGATCGCTGGTGTATAGGTGTGGCTGAAATTCAGCCTCCGCGGAGGTCAGGAAACAAGGAGATGAAATAATTTACACAGAGAAAACCAGCTCCTCGTCACAGGTTGACTTTACAGTCCACCGAACCTTCCTACTACATGTGCTTCTTTTCACTTCCCTCCCTCCCAATGCAGAGCTGTCAAGTGACCCAGCTGCAGGAGGAAGACATTAGACCTCGCGCCCCCCTCACCCTCCACAGTCCTGCTTCTTCATTTTGACCTCAACAGGACATGCACCAACTTGCACCGAAAGGAGGATGTCAGGAAAGACAGGGGGAAACAAAAAAATCTTCCTCTAGAAGCTGGTCACTTGGCAGCTCTATCCATAAGTAAAATGCACAGCTTTTCAGGTTCAACGTGGTTGAAAAATCCAGTGGCACGCCTTCCAAACTCATGTGTGGGAAAGTTACATGGGTGACAATCACTTGGCACTTCAGATAAGCATCTAAAATTAGGTGAATTTTCAAAGAAATTCCCCTTCCCAAGTGCCTAAACATAGGTGCCTTAAAAGTGGGTGTGGCCAAGGGCGTGGGCAGGTCAGGGAAAAGAAGTTAGGGGCCCAGAACTGATCTTCAGCACCAGCTCCTTAACTAGGCACTCACATCCTCCCCCCCCCCCTTTGCAGCACTTTTTAAAAATAAAGCTGAGGGGGCCGCCAGACCCCGGCATCCCATCTCCCTGCCTGCACTTTTCAAAAGTTGTACCGGCAGGTGGAGAGCAGGACATCAAAGGGCAATTTTATAACTGCGCACGGCAGGGTTTAATCTGCGCGTACCAAATTTTCTATGCAAATTTACGTGTATATGTTTGCTTGGAAAATATTCACGTCAGTGCCCAAGTGCCTGTGCCGATTAACTACCGTACAGTTACACCCCCTCGCCAAAGGGCATAACTTATGCGACTTAATTTTACATGCACACTTTCTAAAAACCACAAAGTATGCATGTAAGCTCCAGCTATTTTATAATAGTGGTCTACATTCATGAAAACAGGTTATATGCGCGTAAATGGAATATGAAAATGACCTCTCTCCCCTAAAAAAAAAAAAAAAGTGGCCCCACACATTTCTTCTGAGGCTGGAGGGAGAGGACTTACCCAGGTGGTTTCTGGTTCTATGTTCGACCTTCAACCTAGGCAGCTAGGTTTTGGCTGCTTAGGTTTAGGCTGATCTTCGGCCGAAAGTCTAGCTGGCTAAATTCCCTAAAATCAGCTTGGCAAAATGTGGCCTCCTAAATTAGGCACTCATCCTTTTTGTTAATAATCAGTGCTAGGTGCCTAACATTTTTCCCTCTCCCTCACTTCACCCCTATAGCCAACCACATTTGAGACCGATAAATTAGGTCACTCAGTCAACTTTCCAAGGGGCTGAATTCTTAAAATTAGACCCCTAAACCCTGTGAAAACCGACTCCTTGGAGTCTTCACTGGAACGCAGCAGAAGGAAGGCGAGAGCCTGCTCTTACCTGTGCCAAGCTCTGTCGGTAGTTCTGCAGTGGCTCGGGCCACCAACCTGGAGTTTGGGGCAAACTGTTGAACTCCCCAGACCTGCAGCAACACAGCAGTTGAAGAATCGAGTGATCGGCTAGCTCCATGGCATGAGGGGACAGGCCCAGCTGGTCTGGGTTTTACCTCAGTGCATCAGTGGATCCTGTAGTTTCGGTTTCAGAAAGCAGGGCTAGAAGGTCTACGCATGTCTCATAACAAAAGGGTGCACACCAACAAACCATTGAGAACACAGGAAATAAAATCTGCCAGGCCAAGGGTTAGCAAGCTTGTTGACCAAGTGCCAATAAAGCAGTGACATTGTAATGTTTGCTGTTCTCTGCTCACACCCCCACACCCCCCAAACAAATACAGATTTGGGCTACACTCCTCCTCCTCCGCCTCCTTCACCTGCCTGGCACATCGTGGTTTCTGAAGTACCAGCACCAAGAGCATTTTCAAAACTCCTGGGGCAGCTGGGACAATTACATGCAGCACAACATAAGAATGTAAGAAATGCCATACTGAGTCAGCCAGTGGCCAGTCTGGCTCACAAGTTCCCCGCAGGATCCCAAAGAACAGAGCCATTCCTTCTTGTTCATAACCAGGGATAAGCAGAGGCTGATAACGCTTTATGAACTTTTCCTCCAGGAGTTTTTCTAAACCCTTTTAAAGCATGATATGCTAACTGCTTTTGCCACATTTTCTGGCATCAAATTCCATTTTAACTGTGCGCTGAGTAAAAAAAAATATTTTCTCCAATTTGTTTTAAATGTGCTATCGATTAACTTCATGGAGTGAAGTCCTAGTACTATCTCAGTGTTTCCCAACCCTCTCCTGGAGGCACAACATATCCATAATGAATATGCATAAGATAGATTTGCATACATTGGAGATCCAGGGTATGCAAATCTATCTCATGCATATTTATTGTGGCAATCTAGAAAAACCTGACTTTCTAAGTGTGCCTTCAGGAGAGGGTTGGAAAACACTGTACTATCTAACAGGCCGTTGCAGAAATGTGTGTCCAGCCGAATGCACTTTTTGCCTGCAGTTCAACACAGATTTTCTGTGCACTAAACTTACTGCTCATGCAGCAAGGAGTTTTACGCACAGAAAATGTGTGTTTCTAAATGAGAGTACTGCTTAACCGTCTTGCATGGAAACTGTCTTGCATGGAAACCAATGAGGGCATCAAGCAGAACTTCCTGATGCAGAGAGACTGCAGCTGGTGGTCAGTGCACATTTTTTGTGTCAAAAACTTAACGCTGGGTCGGAGCTGGAGTTAAGTTTCCAGCGCTCCTGTGCTGGCACTTAAAACCCCTAAAAAAGGCGAAAAAATGTTTTAAAAAAAGTTTTAAAATGTCTGCAGATAAGTACTGACTTATCCCGGTACGTAACGGCAGCTGCCACTTACCCAGATACGTACTGACTTATCCGGCTATCTGGCAGAGGGTAACAGCTGTCAGATAGCCAGATAAATCAGTATTTATCCGGCTAAGTGGCTGCGGCTGCTGGCACTTTGGGCCTGTCAGGGATGCCTCCCCCACTTCCCAAATTAAAATGTGCATTGGACCTGTGCCAAACGCACATTTTACTCTTAACATGCTTTTTCAAACTCCCAATGCATTTGCATTTCATTAGCTTACTGCATAGAGAGTGAAACAAAAAATGAATCTGGGCATTAAAAAAATGTGCACTGAAAATCAGCACACGGTTTCCTAACGCCCAGATCACGGCATCGGCCTGTAAAAGTGTAAATCACTGTGTTCCATGTTTACCTTTCCCCACCTCGCTCAGGATTTTATAGCCATATCTCCTCTCAGTCCTCTCTTCTCCAACGTCTTTAGCTTTTCCCCTTTATCATTTTGGTCGCCCTTCTCTGCACCTTTTCTTGTCCCACTATAAACCTTTTGGAGATGCAGTGACCAGAACTGCACACAATAATCAGGGTATGGCTGCACCATGGATCAATTCACAAGTATTATGATATCCTGTTTTATTTTTCCATTCTATTTGCTTTTATGACCTCTGCTGTGCACAATGACTCCCCAGATCCTTTTCCTAGGTGATGATGCCTAATATGGGACCCAGCATCGGGCACCTATAGTTTGGCTGATTTTTCCCTATATGCATCACTTTGTGCTTGTCCACATTACATTTCATTTGCCTTCTAGACACCCAATCCCCCAAGCTCACAATTGGTTTGTGAATAATTTTGTGTCATCTGCAAACTTGATCACCTTACTCTTTGCTCCCTTCTCCAGATCATTTATGAATATATTAAAAATCAACGGTCCTAGTACAGATCCCTGGCGCCAGTCCCTATTTCAACCAGCTCAGCAATCCTGAGATCGTGGCGTGCCACAGTAGGGGGGTGGGGGAGAGGTGGGGGCTTGTCATCCCCCAGAATAGGGTAAAAACAAAGACAGCAAGAGGAGAGGCCCAGAGAAGAAGCAAGCAAACCTAGAAAAAGGCAAACTGATATTTTTAGAATGCAAGCTTGGCTTTAAAAAGATTTATTGTAAAAGTAAGGCATCAAGGACTCTTTAAAAGTGTTTGGTATCTGGTGTTGGATACTTTCCATTAGTTTCTCCCTATTTCTCAGACCAACCTTGTTATAAAGGTAATTAATTTCTCTATTTTTGATGAGAATATGTAAAATAATGGAAATTATTATTAACCTTCATGATGTGTATTGTTGACACTTTATATGTTGTTAAGTTTAAAAAATGTGCACCCAGTAAGAAAGGTACCTCCGTCTTAGAAAGTAGCCACCAGATCCAAAAGCATTAAGGTGTCTCGGTGCCTGGAGGTGGGATTAGTGGACTGACTCAAAAGCTTGCGGGTTGCACGGAATTAACAAGGCTCCAATGTCATACAAACCTGAGCAGATGATGCCTGCGTCCTCATGATGCCCACAGTTGTGGATGCCCCAGCCCAGGCTGTAGCAGGTGGAGAGGTGGTGCTCTGTGCCCTCACAGTTCACATTGTCCAGCAGGATAAGACCTGTGCCATACCCAAAGTAGGCATTGCTCTTGTAATCCAGGGCCCGACCGCAGCCCACTTGCCTGCAGGCCACGCTGGCGTCGCTTATGCCCCAGTCATCATCACACACTGTGCCCCAGTTCCCCTTGTAATATATCTCCACCCTGCCCTGGCAGGAGTTTGCCCCATTCACCAAACGGATGCTGCCATCCCCTGAAAAAAATAAAAACAAACAAAGCATGGGATTCAGGTGTATTACTCCTTTCTTTTTTAGTCACCTTGGTGACACATCGTTCCCATGCAGAGAGAAGACCTCTGCAGAATCAAATGCCAGCTTTCAACCAGAGATATCCGGGGGGGGGGGGGGGTGTGTGTGTGTACAGAAGCAAGGATAAGAGTGCAACCTCTCTCCCTCTGCACCCATCCTTGCATTGTAAACCCTCAACAAAGCTGGCCCAGGAATCCCACCAGAAATGGCTCTGGAGCGACTCAGAAGTAATTCTCATTGGAACATGGAAGTAATTCCATTTGTAGGAATATTTTTGTGCTGTGTAAAGTTCGGTTTTACCCGCTAAGGCGGTTGCTCTTATAGGAGTAAGCATCTCAGTTTTTTGGGGTTTAACTCTGTAGCATTCTGCTGTTAAGCGTAACACAGTGTTACGTGGGAAACTTGGTTCTGCCTCCTGACTCCTGCAGTGATGGAGGTAAGGTGGTAATGGTGAGGGAGCGCCTCTCTCTCTAAACCTAACACCTACAGTATTACATTGTTGGGCCAACAGATGAAACTGAAGCTTTGGGAGCCACAGGCTACATCAGGGGTTCCCAAACCTGTTTTATTGACCCTACAGACAATCAGGTTTTCAGGATATTGAGACTGAAAACGCATGTGATATATTTACACATACTGGGTCTCCAATGTACGCAAATACAACTCATGCCCATTCAGTGTGGATATCCTGAAACTCTGACTGGCTGTGGGATCACCAGTACGGGTGTGGGAAACATTGGCTTAGGTACCAACAGGATGAGGACAGAGGAAAAGGGAAAACAGAAGGAAGAACCAGGAGAGACAACAGGAGGCTGGGGAAGGAGCAGTCGGGAATACAAAAGCCTTTACTACAGGACTTCCTAACCCTGCGCTGGGGACCCTACAGCCGGTCAGGTTTTCAGGTAGTCTCAGGAGTAATCTTAGGAAATATTTCTTTACAGGGAGGGTGGTGGATGCATTGAACGGGCCTCCCAGTGGAAGTGATGGAGACAAAAACAGTATCTGGATTCAAGAACGCATGGGATAAATACAGGGGATCTCTAAGGAACTGATGAGAATTATAATGCTAAATTAATTGGACGGATGGGCAGACTGGATGGGGCCATACGGTCGTCTTCTTCTGACGTCATGTTTCTATATTCCTAAGTGATAGATTTTCCTACCATGGAAACCCAGTGCATGCAAATTAATCTTCTGCCTTCATGGAGGATATCCCGATGAGCAGAATCACCAGGACAGGATCTGGAAGCTCAACATGTGATTGAAGCATGGACAGCCCAAAACTCTGGACAAGCGACGCAGGGAGCAATCTGATAGAACAGGGACGTTGTTATATGGCATGCTTACTCTGTCCGTCCTGCGGCGAGGTGGTGACAGCTTTGGTTGCATGACGTACCCCAACGGGTGTGGGTAAGAGTTCTGAAAAGAGAAAGGCATAATGGTATGGGAACCGGAAGGGTGAAACAACCTCCGCTTTTAATATCAACAAAAGCTGCAGATGCGCCTACAAAGTACGAGCACCGGATTAAGGCATTATGAATCTATAGAGAGGTTTTTTTTTTCCAAAGCGCCGACCAGTTAATATCCCATGCAAGAGAAATAGACAGAGCTCTTTCTGGGAGTCTAGTTTCATCTTTCCCACAGAAGGTGCTAATTTAGATATCCTGTGTTGAAATGTTGCAGGAGCAGTAGGGACTATAAACCTGCTAAGCAGGAGATGTGGATGGGCAGACTGGATGGGCTGTCTGGTCCTTTTCTGCTATCATGTTCTATGTTAATAGCCATCTTCTTGTAAAAGGGCACACCGAATCTGTGATGTGTGCTGAGGAGACCGGGCCTTGCTTTTAGAGCGACATTTAACATCTCTCTGGGGTATTGCATTTGTATAGCCTCAGCGGGGAAGGTGCCTCCTACTGAACCACCCAGTGCCACATCCTGTAGCACATTATACCGTACTCCCTAGAGGTCTCTCACTCAGCTCATTGTAGTCTGAGATCTTATAGCGTGAGATCCCCAGGGTGATCCTCTGCTAGTGTGAGTGGTTCTCCCGCAAGGGTAAAATAATATCTCCATTCCCTTCAGTACCTCTATGGACAAGTTATCATATCAGGGGCTCCCGTGTCAGCACAAAACAGGGAAATCAATCTGGATCTGTGTACGATGTGTAAGCAGGAGATTGAAATAGTCCTTGACAAACCCCTGCATCAGGATGCAAGAGTGCAGGCCTGGGTACTTGCTGGCGGGTCACCAGCTGAAGACCTCGGCAGCATTCAAGGTCTCAGGCTGTAGCTGGCCCTGGAGGAAATCCATTTTGTGAGTCTGCTGGACTAACCCAGTTTATCCAAGGTCCCAGATTTCACACCGTTACACCACTGGGTCTGAAGCAGATGACGTCGGAAAATGAGTCTGAGAAACAGCCTAACTTTACTTGGTCTAGCTAACTGCCAAACTATAAGGCAACTCTTCCCAAACCTGCCCTAGTGAGCCCACAGCCAGTTGGGTTTCCACAATGAATATGCATAAGATAAATTAGCATATACCGGGTCTCCAGTGTATGCAAATGTGTCTCATGCATATTCATTATGGCTGTGGGGTCTTGCTTTCCCTTCCTGTTCAGCTCCTGAAGGGTTAGGAGGTAGCAGCCATGGCTGGTTCACTGTGAGCAGCTGCTGAGACGCACTTGGGGCTGTGCTGTGGACAGCACATGGCAGGCTGGAGCTGCGGGCTGGGTAAAGTGTGTGCGTCTCTGCTGATGTGGGCTGCACGGCATTAGTAGGAGAAAGCATATGTTGCAGAGGTGCTGAGTTGCTAAGTAACAAGATGCCACTTGTACAATATATTATTACTGCAGTGTCTGCAGATGCATTTTAAACCAGAGATATGAGCACTGCTCGCAGATCATGGCACGTGGCATTCGTTATTTTTTTCTACTGCTCAGCGAATGCTAACATCACCTTTTTGTTGCCTCCTTTCCACTCCTCCCTTAACCCCTCTGTCCCCTAGATCCTGAGGCTTGTCACCTCCAGAAGGTATTAGCTCCTTCTCAGTTCCTTATGCAGGGGTAAACACGGGCTCTCACACACACACACACACACACACACACACACACACTCCGAGTATCACACACACACAAACACACACACACACACACACACAGTAACACAGTACATGATGGCAGATAAAGACCCAAATGGTCCATGCTCCATCCAATCTGCCCAGCAAGTTGTGTAGGGTAATAACTGCTGCGCCATACAGGTTACCCCCATGCAGAAACGTTACACTTAACATTAACACAGGTTACCATGTTTTTTCATTTCTAGCCTCGCCCCTATAGAACCTCTGTATTTATCCCATATAAAAACATACAGCCCGAAAATCAAACATAAACATATACACATATGCACACAGTTTGAGCAGTACACACACGTGAACATGCATAGTTTGAGTATCTCACACACACATACACTCACACACATGCATGCACATACACAGCACACACAGACACATAGCCTGACCATCACACATATAAACACGTGCATACCCACAGCCCAAGTACTGCACACACAGCACAAAGCCTGAGTATCATATACACATAACACAGCCCGAGTATTGCATGCACATGAATATACACATCCTGAACAGCACAGTAAGATAAGCACACACCTATATACAACCTGAGTATTACAAACATATACACAAACAATCTAAGCAGCATATACATATACAAAATTATGCCTTCTTATACACATAAAGGTGAACTTTAAATGTCTGGCGCGTGCCAAAACCAGGAGATACGTGCACAAATCGGGGCAAAGTACGCCAAGCAAATTTTGAAAGCCACCTGTGTACAAGCTTACTTGCCACTACTTGCACAAATGAAAAGTTCCAAAGAGGGGGCGGGGCATGGGTGTGGTCTGGGAGGGGCATGGGCATTCCTGGATTTCAACTTGAAATTTGTGCGTAAATACTTATGTGTCAGGCGCGTGCCAGGGTCCCCTGCTGTGTACTTTACTTCTGTTATGGATGGCATGTAAGTAGTAAAACCAAAGGGCAGATCAGCGGGGTTTTAAAGGTTGGGGCTAACAGGGGAAAGGGGAGGCTATGAAACTAAGTGGGGCTTGAAAGACCCATCCCTTACCTGGATGAATTGGGAACAAACTGGGAAAACTGGTAATGGCATCGTTGCGCGTGTCTATTAAAATCCCCCCCGCTTACATGGTAGAAGCAGCATTTTCATGCCTAGGTGCGGGTCCACATTCAGGCTACTTTATAACATGCGGGCACAGACGCACGTATGTTATAAAATGGATGTGTCTCTGGGCCCAGGCGCACGTGTCAGTTTAAACGTTACCGTCATAGATTTCAAGTGACCCAGTTGAAGGAGGGAGATTTTTGGCCAGTCTGGGGAGCTGGCGCATACCAGGCCAAGCCTTAGAAAAAGTGGCAAAGAAGGTGCTATTTGGAGCCGTTTCTGGCTGTTCTTAGAAAGAGCGGACCTTGACAACTGCAGTGCGTTACAGCAGTCGTCGGCTGAAAAGCAGCTTTGTGAGACCTCCCCACCCTATCCCACAAGTACCTCAAAATACCATCCATTTCCCCACACCCTTCATACCTCTTTCTCACAAATACGCTCTTGGGATCCCCCCTATTTGCAACTGTAGGGGACCCCACGTCCCTATCAAAGGTGATGGGGTATGTGCAAAGTTCATTTTTGTGTAAGGAACCTTTGATTTCCTTACCAGAAGGTTTAAACCAAAAGGTCTGGGGAGCTGAGGTTTGGAATTTGAGCTCCCCCATGTGGAAGAATCAGATGGTATGGTCGTAGTCTTTATAAACCCCTACCACCCTCTTAGCACGTGGATTCCTGAGTTACCCTGTTGTGGGCTAGCCCGGTCTGTGCATTACTCACTTCTGATTATTTTTCCTGGGGAAAAGGACTCTGGGGTTCTTGGAGACAGGGTGCCTTCTCCCTGTTTTGGTCCAGCGTTTCTGGAGACCTTTTTGTTGCTGGAGAAGGACGTTTTTCCACTCTTCCCTTCTCTCTTTTAGTTTTCCCATTTGAGCAAGATTTTTTTCATCCGTGTATATTGACAGTTCCCTAGGGCCCAGGGGTTCAGATTTTTGGTTATTCCAAGGAGTAGATATCTTTCACCTAGAAAGGACCTGAGGAGGAATGGACTCACATCCATTACCAGTGAGAAAAGGGTGAGAAGTATTGTCTGAGAGTTTATCTACTGACTCAGGTGAGGAACATCTGGGCTAATAGTGTAACAGGGAGCCACCCTGGCGCCAATAGAGGTGTGGAGAATAGAGAAGACCTGAGGACAGACAGGAGAACTGGGGCTTGTTCCATTATGCTAAATAACTGGGATTAAAATTATAACCAAGCCACAATGGGAAGAAACTAGGAAATTGGAAGAAATTTTACGCTTTCTTCAATCTGATTAATGGAAAGACGAAGGAGTTAAATTATGAAGGAATTGGCCTGTATAAATTCTAAAGACTGTGGCTGCAAGATTAAGGTAACAAATTTATTAAATTGGAATCTGTAAATCAATGGGCGTTAACATCCAGAGCTGTAAAGAACTATAATTATTGCATTTTACAGCTTATCAGTAAAACGGAGTTGGAAGCTACCCAGCTTCCAGTTTGGTTATTGCTGCTGTAGAACTGTGGGGATTTTCAGTGCTGTTTACAGAGGGACTTGAAGGGCAGTGTAATAGAAAACAATGCAAAAGGATCCTGAAGTTATGCTCCCCCCACCCCCCCACCCCCACAGGGAGCCCTGGAGGCTCAGATTGATTTGAACGCTCGATGAGATCTGTTGCCTTTGGGTCCATCATCCGGGTTTTCCCACCCAGGGGTTACTCGCCTAATCCATTCTTTTCTTCAGAGAACATAAGGTGCAGCTCTAAAGGGCATTGCTGCTGAAAGGGGGAGACGACGGAGCACTGGCCTTCTTGCTGGTCACCAGAGGATGAGGAAGGGGCATTTGCTTTCCTGCTCCAGGATCTACTAGCCCGGTGACCCAGAAGTGTCTGACATCTGCATTGTCTGAGGCGTCTATCCGTGTCGGTCAGAGGAGAGGAGATCCATAATGTGAAAAGCTACAGCCCTGCAGGTATTCAGGGAGAGTCCAAGGACCAGAGGATGCCACGTTTATTTCTGGGGAGTTAAAATGAGGAAGAGACCCCCCCCCCAGGATTGGTCAGTGCTGACTCAGCGATTTTGTATATTCTGTTGGACTGTGTTTCTATTTTGCTGGAAGTTTTGAAGAAGTGATTTGTGTTGATGTTTGCAATGCTCCCTTCACTTCAGCAACACCTTAGTCATGAGGACAACAAACCGAGGGCCCAATGTAATCAAACGCGAGTGAAAATTTGCATTGAACTTCAGCACGTTCTTTACTCACGTGCTAAGAAGAAAGCAAACCAGTGGCGCGGGAATCAAAGAAGATGCAGAACATGGTGGCGTAAAATAATGCACACAACAGGGAAAGTACGCTCAAAACACACCCAATCATCTCGTCTGCCTATGTTTTGGCATACCAGCCATATCAAAGAAAGCACGTTTCATCTGCTGCCATTGTTCCTATTCTTCAGGGTAGCAGACGTAGTCCCCAGCACCCTTCTTCTTGGACCTCAGTACTTGGCAAAAATGTCTGGAAAAGGTGAGTGGCCCATTCCAGCCACTGCACCCACTGGATTCCGGAATGACCCGCCGGCCAGAAACTGTAAGGCGCCGAGAAGCTTCTCCAGACCAGGGGCGGTATCCCCACCAGCTGTGCGAGGATCTATTTCACTCCGAATGGCCATAAGTGCCCCAGAGAACAGCGGATACCTGCGTACAACATCCATCTCTGGTAATCCAAGCAGTGTGTGTCCTTGTTCAAAATACAGGCTCCCTGTGTGATCCCCTGAAGAAGGCTCGAGCCTGGGTATCCTTATCTCTTCTTCATTGGCCCAGACTCTTCTCACTTGCCTTTCTCGTTCTTCTATAGCTCTTGCTCTCACCTGGAAGAAGTAGGTAAGCCGCAAGAATAATCGCAGGAATATCATGCTGGTGCGAAAGAAACCGACACAGTAATGGTCACTAACCATCCACGGGAAAAGTGAGCTAACTTTTTAGTGCACCTCTGACCTTGAGGTAATTTCTTTGCATTTAAAAAGTTAAGACTTGTGCTTGCTTCCCTGCATTGGGCTGTAATAGGCAATGTCTTCTTTACTATTGGTTTTGCACATTTGTATGTTCACAGTTTGTTTTGTGTGTGTGTGTATAAAGCCCCTCTCTACATTAGCGGACAAGCTGTACGCACAAGAACTTACATACAGTCACACGCTGCCTTGTGCACATGGCTCGATGTGCCTTATTACATTGCACCCCCAAGTGTGTGATGAGCGTCTTTTTGCTGAACTGTATCCTGTGTCCCCAGGGCCCCGGAGGGATACCACCCGTCTGCTTGGACAACTCTACCGGGACTGTGTTGAATTTTGTAGGGGCTCAATAGTATCCAAACATGTGTCCCTTTACTAGGGAAACCCTTACACGAGTCCTGCTCTTCCAGTGACAGCAGCATGACCAAGGGGTGGTGGCAGAGAAAGCTCACGAGACCCATCCAGTCTGCCCAACTCCCCCTTTCCCCCTGCAGTATCACAGACCCTACCAGCTTTTGCTTCACTTCCCCACCTCTGTGCTTGCACCAGGCTTTCTTGTGTTCCAATACCATTTTGGCCTTCTCCGCCTGCAGGAATCTACAACGTCTATCGTTAAGAACATAAGAACATAAGAACATAAGAAAATGCCATACTGGGTCAGACCAAGGGTCCATCAAGCCCAGCATCCTGTTTCCAACAGTGGCCAATCCAGGCCATAAGAACCTGGCAAGTACCCAAAAACTGTCTATTCCATGTAACCATTGCTAATGGCAGTGGCTATTCTCTAAGTGAACTTAATAGCAGGTAATGGACTTCTCCTCCAAGAACTTATCCAATCCTTTTTTAAACACAGCTTTACTAACTGCACGAACCACATTCTCTGGCAACAAATTCCAGAGTTTAATTGTGCGTTGAGTAAAAAAGAACTTTCTCCGATTAGTTTTAAATGTGCCTCATGCTAACTTCATGGAGTGCCCCCTAGTCTTTCTACTATCCGAAAGAGTAAATAACCGATTCACATCTACCCGTTCTAGACCTCTCATGATTTTAAACACCTCTATCATATCCCCCCTCAGTCGTCTCTTCTCCAAGCTGAAAAGTCCTAACCTCTTTAGTCTTTCCTCATAGGGGAGTTGTTCCATTCCCCTTATCATTCCTGAATTCTGACCCCCTTTAGCCTCACATAATGACCCTCTGTTTAGTTTCTGCTGTCACTTGGAAAAAAGGTCAAAGATACATAAGTCCACTTTAAGCCAAAAAAAAAAAAAAAAGCTAAATCTTTAAGGACCTTTATTTTCAGTTTTTATTTTATTTCCCCCAAAAAATTATCAGTATTAATTATAACAACAAAAAATGGGAGAAAATCAGTGGAAATAAAATGAATAATTGTTACAATATTGTTATAGAAATATAGAAATGATGGCAGATAAGGACCAAATGGTCCATCCCGTCTGCCCAGCAATCTTTTTAAGGTAGTAACTGCCACTCCGTGCAGGTTTCTCCCATGTTTCTCTTAAAGGTAGTAACTGTTGTTCTGTGTAGTTATCCCCAAACCTTATGGTTCCCATAAAAATTGCTATTTTTTACTGGATGATGAGCTTTCTTGAAAATTCGGACAGTGCTGCTTGACGTGCTTTGCTCATGGACTTGGCCTTAGAAGCAGCCCTGCGCTTTTTCCCTTACGTCTGCGTATTAGTACTTCAGAGCGTAGAAGTCTTGGTTGTTTTCTGCACCCTATTCCCCCTCTCCCCTGCCGCTGAAGTGGGGAGCAAAATCAATGCCTGGGCTGGTTTGTACTGCAAGGGCCTCACTGTGGTTTGACTCATTGTCAGGTGGGCGAGGGGAAGGCATTTGGCAGGCTTTGAAGTGGGGTCAGCCCAGGCAAAGGCTGGTGCCTTGCTAATGAGGCCTCAGAGCAACTGAGCCTGATTAATTCCAGGGAAAAATAGAATGAACGCTGAAAACAAAGGTCCCTATAAATCTTGCATTTTGAGTGAAGAAATCCAAGGTCCAAGCACCTTTTTGGTGGTGAGGAGCTAATAATCACCAAACAGGGAAGTACCATGAGGGTTATCTTTGATGACCTTAAGGGAGCCAGACAGTGTGACAAAGCAGAAGGGAATGCACAGAAAGAGAGGGATCACGAATAGGAAGTTAATTTGCCCCTCTACAGGTCTTGATTCACAAACACACTCCTTCCTTCTTAAAGTGTGTCTCCTCTCCTATATTCTAATCTCCACCTGTATCTTAAACTTCAAAGAACTAAAGTTAAGTAACACCAAACTTTTAGCAGAGTTAGAAAATCTAGACATAACTTATAACACTCACCAAATAGTACTTATTGTGATATAATGTTACAGTATTTTTGATGGCACCTGTGTAAGAGTTAGAATTCCAGACACTTTATGCAGCATAGTCTTTGTGCCTTATTGTGAACCGTTGTGATGGCACCCGCTTAACAACGGTACAGAAAAGATTTTAAATAAATAAATAAATAAGGTAGAGGCAGTTCAAAGCAGGGCCACCAAAACAGTACACTACAAGCCATAAACAGAGAGACGGAGGGAGCTAAAGATGTGCTCTCTAGAAGAAAGAAGGGAATAGGAGACACGAGACAAACATTCAGATCTCTAGCAGGCTTCAACAAAGTACCCGAAGGAAGCATTTTCCATGGATTGAGAAGCTCAAAGGACAAGAAGCAGAAGGGGGAAAGCTGAAAAGGCATGTGAGAAAATCCTTTTTCCTGAGAAGATGGTGGATGCCTGGAAGAAACTTCCAGCAGAATTTCTAGGAGCTAGAACAGAGGCAGAATTCAAGCATACGTGGGATAGACACAAAAGCACTTTAGTAGTGGAGGGAGGGAGGAAGATCAAAAGACTGAGTTAGACCACAGCAGGCAGACACAAAAAAGCGGTCCTTGTCGGCCGGCATCTTCTATTTTTCTCTGTTTCTACTGCCTTACCTGACCTGGATATGGAAGAAAAGAGGGAAGATGCTGGAGACATGAACTGTAATCACAGGTACGTGGAAAGGAGAGAGGTTTGGCACTGCACAGATAACAAGAAATAAAAAATATTTTTGGCCAGTCTTGCTGCGTTATTCTCCCCCTTACTGAATGGAACCAAACCCTTTTACCATGACACTTGACCGCCACGTCCTCATAGTGGTAACAGTTGTGGATCCCCCATCCGTGGCTCCTGCACTCACTCAGGGTAGACTCTGTACCTTTGCAGTCTACATTGTCCAAGAGGATGGGTCCGGTACCCTGGCTGAAGGTCAAACGGGTGGACATGACCAGGGCATGACCACAGCCCAGCTGCCGGCACACTACAGTGGCATCCACAATGTCCCAGTCGTCGTCACAGACAGTGCCCCAAGTGCCATTGTAGAGGACTTCCACCCGCCCCTGGCAGTGGTTCGGCCCATCCATGAGACGCACCTCTGGAGGGGCATAAGAAGAGGAGAAGAGACAAAATTAACAAGGACAGGCTGGAATTATCAGAATTTCCAAAGGAAGCAGGGGTTCCCCCTTTCATCTCCCCCTTTATACCCCCTACCCCAGACACCTGTTCTGGTGTGACACCGATTTCCCTGATGACCAAAGGATGGAGGGAGGTCTCCTCTGAGACTGTAGACCTCAGTATCACTCCCCTGCCAATAGGGATTGCTCTTGCGGCAGTCATTCCTTTGGATCTTACAGCTACGCTAGATTTTGATATCTATCTGGGACAGCCGAGGAATATTGCTATCAGAGCTAGGGCTTTGGCAGGGCTGGCTTGCTTTCTGAAAGGAAGGAAGCAGCAAGTAATAATTGGCACCTTCTCTTCCTTCTGTCTTGAGATGAATTGTAGGGTCCCCCAGGGTCCTCACTATCCCCTGTCTTATTTAAATCTGTTAATTGCTTCAAATATACATTAATCAGACAACTAAATTATCATTATTACATTTCTGCAGTATATCTATTTTTTTTAAATTTATAACCCACACTATTGACACTTCAGGTGGCTTTACAGATCACACCCATAAAACAATAGAGAAATTTAAACATAAAAACAACATATCAACATAAAAATATACAAACAATATGTTGCACTAGGAGCAGATATAGAAACTAGTGCAGAGATATTAGTAAACTCCAGGTTGAAGGATATCCAAAGGCAGATGGTTAAAAACAGCTCAGTGTACAGCAGCAGTCAAAAAAGCAACCAATATCAGAATTATTCAGAAAGGAATGGAGAATAAAACTGAATATCAAAATGCCTCTGCATAGATCTGCAATGTAACCGCACCTTGAGTATTGTTGGCAGTTCTTGTTGCCCTATCTCAAGAAAGACATAGCGGAACTAGAAAAGGTGAAGAGAAGAGCGACCAAAATGATAAAGGGGATGGAACGGCTCCCTTATGGAGAAAGGCTAAAGAGGTTAGGACTCTTCAGCTTGCAAAAGAGACGATAGAGGGGATGTGATGATAAAATCAGGAGTGTGGTGGAACAGAAAAATAGGAGACAGCTCTTTACTTAATCAAATAGTGCTAGAACTTGGGGGACACTCAATGAAACTAGAAGATAGCAAATTTAAAACAAATTGGAAAACATATTTTTTTCACTCAACATGCAATTAAGCTGTGGCATTTGTGGTCAAGGCATCCAGCATAGCTGAGTCTGAAAGGAGTTTGGAAGAAAGCTCCATAAACCATTATCAGCCGCCGGTTATCCCTGGGAGTGAGTGAGCAACAAGGAACACATCAATCCTTTGGGATCTACTGGGTGCTTCCTAATGGCGCAGATCAGCCACCGATGGGGACAGGATGCTGGGCTCGATGCACCTTTGCTCTGACACTGTCTGGCATGTTTTCTGCTCTTATGGGCACAGCCCAGGAAAAAGTGACATTTTATTTGTCGATAAATCGCCGTTGTCAGAACGGAACCTCCCAGTCACATTTGCAGGCCTCAGGGATCCCAGCGGTTGACTCAGTGATGCTGGGTGTGCATCTAAGGATGGAGGAACATACTAGTTTCGTCTGCGGGCAGCGGGCTAGCCATCAGATATGTGCCCTTCCCTAAATCAATCAGATTTACCTACGTTGGTGCAGCTTTAATTTTAGCATCACTAGATGAGTGTAACAGTTTGTACTGTGGCTTGCCATTAACATCCTTAAACAACCCCTCATTGACTCTAAAGGCTGCAGCCAGGGCAGTGACAGAAAGCAAGTACAGGGAACACTAACTTCACCAGCCACTGGTGAGCTACCAGATTCAGTTCAAAGTATTAGTTCTTGCATTTAACGTTTGATTCAGACAGATATATTCCCTGGAAACCTTTCTAGGACTTATTTGCTTAGAGCATTTCTAGCTGCTTGATCCAGGGCTCTAATCAACCACCGAGGCACTGCTCACAGTCCTCTTTGTGCACGAGGCCAGGCTAACAAGGACGAGGGACAGAGAATTTTTCTTCCCCCCCCCCCCCCATGGGCTTTGGAACTCTCCGGTCAAAGATCTGTGGTAAATGCAAACATTGCGCAACTTTTTGAAGGAAGGACTTAAGACATGGCTACTTTCCTCAAGGGTATTCTGAACAGGAGGAGCCGAAAGCTTAGAATTACAACATGGCGATTTGGCACAAAAGGGTAGGATGGTTAGGAGGCTATGGGGCTGTTCAGCCGAGAGAGACGCGGACGAGATCTCTCTCTCGCTTTAGTCTGGTAAGTATGGCCCACAAGGATGCCACAGAGAATGGAGGGATGGCAAATACAGAAGGATGTGAGCTCTGCTTTTAAAATGGATGCTGTAAGGATTTGTACTGTGCCTTGATGCTGGGTGGGAGAGCTTTAGGATGCAGTTCTGGTCCCATCTGGCCCCATGCCACTAGAAATGTATCCGTCTCCTTTACTATATTTTGTGGCACTTAAGCTCTGCCTTTGGTTAATGTGTGTTTTTTCCTATTGCGGAAGAGACAGGCCTGATTTCTTGCAGGGAGAGTAGGCTCTTCTTCGGTATAAGCTGGGGCTCAGGAGGGGATTATTGATTTGTTGTGACCCTAAACTAAGGGACTCTCTACAGTGCTCCCTGGTGGGTCTGCAGTCCAGCAGGTCCATGATACCACGGACCGGCCATGGTAGTATTTATAGGCTCCTTGGTAGGGCCCGAGGGCGCATCCTTGTGGGAACTGTGAAGGAATTTGTTGAGTGGAACCGAGGAGAGTGTCTCTGAAGAGCCGCGAGCACTGATGAAAGATGGACTAAGAGATTTAGGATGTTTAAGTTGGGATCAACACCATGGAATACAAATGAAGGAAGAGGGAATGTAAAAATATATATTATATATATTATGATTCCGGTGTTTCATCATGCTGGGGACTTTTTTTTTTTTTTTTTTTTAATAATTCTGAGTTTGACGGCCGCTGCTAACCCCAGAAGAATACAAAAGTTCCATTTTCAAAACGATACCTTTTGGAGGAGACTTGATTGCTTCGTCCCGGGCTGTGGGTTCCACGTGCGAGTCTGCCAAGGGAGGAGAAAGCAAAGGAGGATTAGTGAAGGGGGGTGAAGTCAGACAGTCACGGCGGGGGAAGGGCGGGACCGCAACTTGCCCCCTTCAGCGGCCGGAGGAAATGCAGCCCTCGCCTCAGAGCCAGAGGTGCTACACCTTCCCCTTGCTTTTTTCTTTTTTTTGCACCCACAGAGACTGGTGGGAGGCTCAGAAACCCAGCATTAGAGGCTGTTATTTTATGTGCCCCAGGGTGGGGGTCACACGATTATGAATTTACAACACATTTTATGGATTTATGTTTTGAGGTGGTCTAATGCTATGGCTGAACCTTGTTATGGGCACCATCGGTGGTTAAAAGTGTGAAATGAATAAATATTATTATTATTATTGTAGTGGGAGGCACCATTCCTCCCTCCCTCCCTCCTCAGGGCTTGGGTACACGACCTCCATGACACTTAAGCCAGCGCTTCAGCACACAGTAGGTGCAGTTTGGGGGGGTGGGGGGGCTGATTTCAGCTTCCAGGCAGGAGAATGGTAAAATGGAAAAATAAGTTCATATTGTATCTTTTATACTTGCTTCAGAAACAGACAAGAAGAACTCTTTCTAGTAAGGGTTAAACGATGGCACTGTGGGGACGTCTCCAGCAGTGAGTTAAGGAAAACCTGGGGACGTAAGATCACAAGGGCCACCGGGAATGGAGTCGGCTGGGATGCACTGCCAGAAAAGGAAAGAAAGACGTCGTAAAGACTTGCAGCCTTTTGGCATTAGAGGCCGCAGTGCTTTGGAAGTCCCTTTGTGGTGCCCGCAGAGCTCCCGAGATGAAAGTGAGACAGCAACAATCGTTCAAATGCAAAATCAAAGCTGGCGAGTGCCTTGGCATGGGGATTTGTCGGATGATTCAGATTCCAGGATAGATTTGCTAGTGAAAACCTGCAGGGGGGTGCTTTCATTAATTCAGACTGCATTGTGCGTTGTGTCTGTAATTCTCGGTTGAAGTCAGCCTTGAGGTTTAAGCTCTCTGATGCAGAGACGTTATCACGGTCTCAGCCAGGTTTGGTGGTGCCCCATCACATCCGCAGAGTAAAAAGCAGGACTGCATTGTCCAGAAGGGGATGGGGCAAAACCTGAAGCCATCCTGGACATCGCAAAGTATCCCCAGATGTGTAGTGCTTGAGCAAAGCCAGATTTAAGGTTTTGGCGCCCATAGGTAGACTGGCACAGTGGTGCCCTGTTAAGGCGGTGCCAACTCTTACTGCCCTAAAGCAAGTGGAGGCAGGCTCCTCTTTGACCTGGGTATTTGGCGCCTTCAAAATTTCGGGGCCATAGGCCTATGTGGCCAGCGTCTAAATCTGGGCCTGGGTTCGAGCACTTCCTCAGCAACACTTGAAACATTTCAAACTGGACAATTTCACACTGGCGGGGTATTACAAGCCTGTATCTGTCTTAAAACCAAACTAAAACCCCAGGTCTTTAACGAACCCCAAACTGTCGCCCACTGCTGACATCCCTGCTTGAGTGCACACATGAATATGACTTCATCTCCTCTAAGTGAGTGTTGCTTCCTCACTCCGAGATTTTCCGAACAGGTCTGGTTTTGCCCCATTGCCTGCAAAGATTTGTGTTGCTGATTTTGCATGGGGAAATCAGTGGGAAAATCAGAACAACAAATTCATGCAGACAATGACATAAGACCAGGACTGGATCAACCTATTTAGTTGGCCTGGGATGAGGTGGTAACCCTCCTCTAGAACAGTTTTTCCCAACCCCCTCCTGGAGGCACATCCAGCCAGTTGGGTTTTCAGGATTGCAACAATGAATATGCATGAGATAGATTGGTATACACTAGGGGGCAGATTTTCAAAGCCTATGTGTGTAAATCCAGGCGGATTTACACGCGTAGGGGGGAGGGTTAAGCACCCCGGGCCTATTTTGAAAAGGCCCGGCGGTGCGCGTAAAGCCCCGGGACGTGCGTATGTCCCGGGACTCAAAAAAGGGGCGGGGTGTGGGTGGGGCGGGGCAGGGCGTGGCCGGAGCCTCCAGGCACAGCGGCCATTTGCTGCCGTGTCCGGGATTGCGGGCTGGCCATCGGCCAGCGCGCGCAACCTACACCTGCCTGGAGGCAGGCACAACTTATAAAATAAAGGTAGGGAGGGGATTTAGGTAGGGCTGGGGAGCAGGTTAGATAGGGGAAGAGAGGGGAAGGTGGGGGGGGGGGGGGGCCTGAAGGAAAGTTAGCCATCGGGGCTCCCCTAGGGCTCAGCACGCGCAAGGTGCACAAGTGTGCACCCCCTTGCACGCGCCGATCCCGAATTTTATAACATGTGCGTGCGGCTGCACGCACATGTTATAAAATCGGGCGTAGCTATTAAAATCCAGCCCTAGGTCTCTGATGTATGCAAATCTGTCTCTTGCATATTCATTGTGGATATCCTGAAAACCCAACTGTCTAGGTGTGCCTCCAGGAGAGGGTGGGGAAACACTGCTCTGGGTGCCAGTTGATTTTACCAAGCCACCACAGTAGCTCAGCTCTATCTACTTTTAAAGGGAAGCTGATTTATTTGTAATAAAATTCCTTTTGCTGGTCGCTCAACAGGGAGCACCCCACCCTGTCCGATTTCTTCTGTGTCTAGGAAAATTGTCTGAGCCATTAGCCAATTTCTGGATGGACCCCCCGCACTTAGAGCATGGCGTTCACAGGTTGTATGCTACATTACCGCAGAGGGATAATACCTCAGGTTTATCACCGAGAAGAACAATAACGTTCTCCCAGTCTTTGGAGGGCTTAAGTGATGATAACAGGCTGGCGTGAGAGCAGCGGCTCGTCTCCCTGCTGAAAGGATCCTTCTGTGGGAACTTGTGGTGCAGAGAGCACCCTGCAGGGAAATGATCACAGCTGTGCTAATTAGCGTTGTCCCTGTGCAATGAGGAGCCAGATGATAGGACATGGGGAATTCACAGCTATCACAGAACAGGAGATGCCCATCGCTGCACATCTGCCCAAGAACATCTTAGTTCAGGAAGAATTACAAAGGCAATCATGTAGCTGGGCCTGTCTGGCAGGCTACGCAGGGGGCAGGCCGGATGTTCAGGCAACGGCCATACTAGTATTGGTAACTATTTGGATTAGTCTGGGATGATAGATTAAATGGAAGCTGTGTCTATTTGGAAGGCTGCATGTACAGTAAAGTGTAAAAGACTTAGAGGAAAATCTGGTGCTTATTTGGCAAGGTCTGTCTGGCAAGCTACGTAGGGGACCTGGGGTGGGCGGGGGAGATGCTTGGACAACAGCCAGGCTGGTTTTGGTGTCTCTATAGATTAATACCGAACCTTGTGGTTAGACGTGGGAAGGGAGAGGATGCTGGATGTGATCTAAGTGGGAAATTTTGTTTGCTCTTCTGCCCGAAAGGCTAGTGTACAAATGAGGAAGATGAAAAACTGTCCCGGATAAGAAGAGATAACTTAGCAGCTGTCACACACTATGGATGGCAGCTGGGATATATCCTTAGCAGTGTAGATAGGAATAACTGGGTAGATTGGATGGGCCAATAGTTTTATTCCCGCCATCATCTACTGGGTTACTATGTTAAATCTAAACCCCATGTCTTTCTTGTGCAGTGCCAGGAACACGGGGCCAAGATGCCTTCCCCAAACAGCTTGTAATTGAAGCTGGTGAATAGGAAGCAGGAACAGAAATAACTGAGCAGACTGTATTTAGCTTGTACAATGCTGAGTACACAACCTTTCCATAGAGAAGGATTATACAGTTCTGAGCACACAGCCCCTCAAATGAGGGGAGTGGGGGTATAGATTGTAAAGTGCCAAGCATATGGTCCTACAAGGGAAAAGAGGTAAGATTTACAGTGCTGAGAACAGAGTCTTGTCATGAGTTCTCATTTAACAGTATTGCTGCAGATCCACGATTAATTAAGCATCTCATTCTTCCACAGAGTAACAGTGACCTCTGGTGGTATGGAGGAGGAAATGGCTTCCTTTCTGGGGATTTTTCTTCTGCCATCACTGCGGCACACTATGACCTTGTCCCAGGATATTCCTGTATCATTGCGGCACACTTAGGCCTGTCCCAGGATATTCCTGTATCATTGCGGCACACTTAGGCCTGTCCCAGGATATTCCTGTATCATTGCGGCACACTTAGGCCTGTCCCAGGATATTTCTGTATCATTGCGGCACACTTAGGCCTGTCCCAGGATATTCCTGTATCATTGCAGCACACTTAGGCCTGTCCCAGGATATTCCTGTATCACTGCGGCACACTTGGGCCTGTCCCAGGATATTCCTGTATCTCTGCGGCACACTATGACCTTGTCCCAGGATATTCCTGTATCACTGCGGCACACTTGGGCCTGTCCCAGGATATTCCTGTATCACTGCGGCACACTATGACCTTGTCCCAGGATATTCCTGTATCACTGCGGCACACTATGACCTTGTCCCAGGATATTCCTGTATCACTGCGGCACACTTGGGCCTGTCCCAGGATATTCCTGTATCATTGTGGCACACTATGACCTTGTCCCAGTATATTCCTGTATCACTGCGGCACACTATGACCTTGTCCCAGGATATTCCTGTATCACTGCGGCACACTATGACCTTGTCCCAGTATATTCCTGTATCACTGCGCCACACTATAACCTTGTCCCAGGATATTCCTGTATCACTGTGGCACACTTGGGCCTGTCCCAGGATATTCCTGTATCACTGCGGCACACTTGGGCTTGTCCCAGGATATTCCTGTATCACTGCGGCACACTATGACCTTGTCCCAGGATATTCCTGTATCACTGCGGTACACTATGACCTTGTCCCAGGATATTCCTGTATCACTGCGCCACACTATAACCTTGTCCCAGGATATTCCTGTATCACTGTGGCACACTTGGGCCTGTCCCAGGATATTCCTGTATCACTGCGGTACACTATGACCTTGTCCCAGGATATTCCTGTATCACTGCGCCACACTATAACCTTGTCCCAGGATATTCCTGTATCACTGTGGCACACTTGGGCCTGTCCCAGGATATTCCTGTATCACTGCGGCACACTTGGGCTTGTCCCAGGATATTCCTGTATCACTGCGGCACACTATGACCTTGTCCCAGGATATTCCTGTATCACTGCGCCACACTATGACCTTGTCCCAGGATATTCCTGTATCACTGTGGCACACTTGGGCCTGTCCCAGGATATTCCTGTATCACTGCGGCACACTTGGGCTTGTCCCAGGATATTCCTGTATCACTGCGGCACACTATGACCTTGTCCCAGGATATTCCTGTATCACTGCGGCACACTATGACCTTGTCCCAGGATATTCCTGTATCACTGCGGCACACTATGACCTTGTCCCAGGATATTCCTGTATCACTGCGGTACACTTGGGCCTGTCCCAGGATATTCCTGTATCACTGCGGCACACTTTGATCTGTCCTGGGATAATCTTGGTACGTCTTCACCCCACAATGTATTTGCAGTCTAGTGACGAACCCTCTCATTCTAAGGAGAAGAGGGAGGATTTTTCAGAGGTATATACTGATTTTTTCAAATCAAGCTATTCGTTTATTGAAAATACGATTATATATTTTTTTCCCTCAGCCAGATTTGAAAAAGATAAGAAAAGAAAAATCAAAGTTGAGAAAGGTCAAGAGGAGAGAGGCGTGGGGTGAGGGGAGGGATTGTGTTCAAGGCTGTATATCAGAGGGGTTTAGAGACCAAGAAAGGAAATTGGCAGGGAGGGAGAGACAAGATCTTGTAATTAAAGGTTATTGACTGGGGGCAGGATACCAAGACTTCACAAAATTTTGAGTAAGAGGTTACACTCCTGGCGGTCCCATAACACGATTAAATGGCTAACCTGGGGAAGGGGTAGGGGCTGAGGAGTTGAGGAGTGGAAACACCAGCAGTACTGGAAAGAGCAGAATGGGTGAAGCCTGGCCAAAAAAAGGTCCCTGCTACAATTCAGGGCACAATGAATATCGGATGTTAAGAAGTGAACAAAATTACTTAAATAATAAATCTGAAGAGAATTAGGAGTTTAAGGAAGAAAGAAGGAAGCCATAGGATGTAATCTTTTAATTATAAAAAATGCAAAAACGCAGGAAAGGGGACAAGAGTAAGGACGGAAGAGCTGATGGGGGCCAATGCAGTAAAGTGCGCTCAGCCTGTGAGCGGTTGGACACGCTAGACTAGCACCTGATGCAATAAGGAGATTAGAGCGTCCAAAACGCGCGCTGAAACAAATGCATAGCCGATAGTGCCCGCCACATGTAAATTCCTTGTAGATGAGGCTATTAGCTATTACCCCGGTACCGAAAATCGCAGGGCACCCATCGCACACTTTTTAACACCGCAAATTTAACTCCAGCCCTAGAGATGGCATAAAGTCAATTCGCGAGTCACAGGCTCAGGAAAAATGAAAAAATACCGTCCTTTGTGTGTCCTCCTACTTAGTATCGTTGTGACAATTAACTGCTTGCGGTGTTGAAAAATAAATGCATATTGACTTGATTAAAATTAAAATTCTTATGGCCACACAATTTAGACACCCGTAGCAAGGGCGTCTTAGCAACTTCAGCAAAATAACACAGAAACTGGCCTGAAGAAGCAGGATAAAAATGGACGCTCCCACTGAGCGCCCATTGCAGTTATAGGAGCTCGATGCATTTGAGTGCTACGGATGCACAATTCTTCTCTAGCCTGCCCTTTCTTGCGCAGCCCCTCATTTAAATACAGCATCGGGCGCCCAGGGAACGTGACTGTGTGTGCATTAGGAAAAAAGGACGCTCCATACGAGCACCTATTTTCAGCGCACGTCTTACTGCATCGGCCCCCAAAATGTGCAAACTCTCATCCAGGGGCATCAGGTTAAAGGCCCTTAACGAATAGCAGAGGGCAGCACCCTACTACTAACAGAGAAATCCACAGATGCCCAATAGCACTGCTGAGCCTCCCAACCAGAGACTCTCATGTGTATTTATTCCCAGCAGACTACTGGCATATCAAGAGACAAAACATGCAAAAAGCTACTTCAAGTACTACTTATCATTTCTATAGCCTCTACGCAGCTCCCAAAGCAAAGCCCCCCAGGGGGCAGTAGATGGCTCACAGGGACAGGCCAGAGGACTTGTGCCCTGCCACAGAAATGAACCGGTGACCAAGCCTATCCCAGAACTCAAAAGGTCAGAGGGCAGAAATGCCTTGAAAGATTTGCTATCTACATGAGGTGGATTTAAACACAGGCTATCCCAATATGGAATCCGCCTGTTGTTGCGATGTTAGAGCCCTGTCGATGCACTAATGTATTCATGTCCCAGGCATGTCTAAACCTTGTTCACAATTCATTTTAAGACTTTTATTCTGCAGTTCAGTGGCGGTGAGCCCATTCAATGCAGATTAAAAAAGAAAATTCATAGTAAATATACAATATATTGAAAACATCTCACAAAGTTTAAAAAAATGACTCCTTCGGGGCCTCATTCACCCTCCCAGTATAAGAGAACAAAAACACCCCTAAGCATAAGATAACCAACATAATATGAGGGGCATTGTCTCCGGTCACTCACCCCAGGGGCCTAGCAAGCAATATAAGAAATAGGGTTTTCAAAACAGAGAACTGTGATTGCCGTGTTAGTCCACTTGGATATGTAGAAATAAGGATCAAGCTGTAGGTGATGCTTTTTTTTATGGGACTAATGTAATATATTTGTGAGGAGCTTTCCAGAGTTATCTCTTCATCAGATCAGTAAAGAAACAGCGCAGCTACATTGGGTTTAAATAGTACAGTATCATCTATATCTGAGGTTATCGGAGCTGCAATGGCATGTACAGGCAGCCAAAAATCTAGACGACTCCCTGTGAAACGGCATTGTTTCTTCACTGACCTCATAAAGAGAGGATAACTCTCAAAAGTTTGTCACAGATGCATTGTTAGTCCAATAAAAAGGTCTCACCTACATCTTGTTTGCTGAGTTTTTAAAGCCTAATTCCCATAATTGCCCTCACATACACAGGGCATAACAAGAATTCCAAGGTCGTTATCCTCTGCTCAGGCAATCAATCCGAAACAAGCAATCCGAAACAACCTGGTCCAATAGGAGGTCCCCCACCTATAAAAGAACAGGTATCAAACGCCTTACTAGAGTATGGAAGGATACCAAATCTAGTTCCCCCTCCTTATCAGTGCTGGAATCATGAAGGGAAAAGCTCCTATCTACAGTACAGGGAAGCCCCAATTCTGAGACAATCCCAGCTGCTCATAATAGCAAAACCCAAATCTGATCAAAACAGCCAAGTCAGATAAATTTAGTTCCAAGGGCACAGAATGCCAAAGAGAGGACATGGGTCGAGTTCACAATAGCCTTTGCTGAACTTGGATACCATGCTCCTGAACCAGGAATGTCAACAGGGATAGTAACCGTGTGTTCCAGGAGCCAGTCAAGAATATTAATATGTTGGGAATCCAGGCCGCGGGCAGCCGTGATCGGGCCCCCCTCTCACCCGCGGAAGCGGGGACTGCTGACCGGCTCCTCCTCGCTCTGTCTCCCCGCGGCGAGGCTTCCCAACAGTGTTCTCTCACCATGAAGGAGACACCACCAAACAAGATGGCGGACTCCGCCCCTAGGCGTGCGTGCACGTGACGGCACTGAATTTAAAGGGGCCGTGGTGGGAAACTGTGGCCCGGCCCCCAACAAGACGTCAGCACCTCTGGCCTATATATAGGCCACTACAGCCCTTCATGCTTTGCCTTTGCAACAGGTCTGACTCTCTTAAGTAGCTAGTTGCAGTTCCTGTGTTCCAGTTCCTGCTCCGCTCTTGCGTTCCAGTTCCTGCATTCCAGTTCCTGCTCTTCTCCTGTGCTCCAGTCCCCAGCTCGGCTTGATTCTCTGGTTCTCGACTTCAGCTTGTCTTCTGTTTCTCCTGGTCTGCTGCCCGTCCTGATCCTTGGCTTGTCTCCGGTCTCCACCAGCCTGCTGCCTGCCCAGACTCCTGGTCTGTTTCCACGTTTTGGTTCTGCGCTGCCTGCCTCGACTTGGATTGTGACCTGACTATTCTTCACCAGGAGACCCCTCCTAAGTCCTCCTGGCCCCCCTAGTAACCAAGGGCTCAACCTGCGGAGAACAGGGGTTGGTTTAGGTGAAGATCCAGTTGGTCTCCTGGCCTTGATCCGCCTCCCTGCTATGGGTTCCGCTGCAGGCCTCCCTTCAGCGGGTTCCATTCACCCCCGAGCCGGCCCAAGGGTCCACTTCTCAACAGTTTGCAAAGGCCATGGACCCGGCGGACCTCTCCGGCCTCCAGGCCATACCAGGTATTGCGCAACGACTACAACAGCAGCAACACTGCTTGGATGTCTTGGTGGCTACTGTAGAATGATTGACGTACCGCTTGGACTCCTCACCTCCGGTGGCACCTCCCTCTCCAGTGCCGGTTCTGAGTCCCGGACCGGCGGCTTTGATGCACCTGCCAGCTCCTCCCCGGTATTCGGGCGAAGTCAAGTAATGCCGAGGTTTCCTCAATCATTGCTACATGCGATTTGCTCTCCAGTCAACACAGTTTCCATTCGACCAGGTGAAGATCACCTACATTCTGTCTCTGCTGGATGGGAAGGCCCTGGCCTGGGCCTCTCCGTTATGGGAGCGCAATGATCTGTTGCTGGGGAATCTTCAACTGTTTATAAACAGTTTCAAGCAAATATTCGTCGAACCAGCTCACCAATCCACTGCGGCTGCTGAACTTCTGCACCTGCGCCAGGGTTCCCGAACACTGGCTGATTATGCAGCCGAGTTTCGCACGTTGGTGACCAAGCTGGGCTGGCGGGAGGACAGCCTCTGCAGAATGTTCTTGGAAGGACTATCTTCTCGCATTAAAGACAAGCTAGCAGCAAGAGATCTTCCTTGAAAGCTTGATTAATCTAGCAGGAAGGGTCAATCGCCGGCTTCAGCAATGGGCTCGAGAAGTTAAAACGGCCCAAAGACTGGTTACACTGGCTCCGGCCTTCTCCTGACCTATGTCTTCTTCACCAGCTCCTCCGAGCAACTAGGGTGATGAACCTAATCAGCTGGGGCGAGGTCCTCTTACCCCGGAAGAAAGGAGACGACACTCACTAGGCCTTTGCTTATACTTTGGAAGCAAGGATCATTTTCTAGCTCAATGCAGTGAACGGCCAGAAAACTCCAGGGCCTAGGCATCATCGGGGAGCTGTCCCTAGGCTGCCTCAATTCTGCTCCTCAATGTACAGGACCAGTGACTCTTGATTATCCTGGAGGAACTTTCTCTACTCTTGCCTTTATTGACTTTGGAGCTGGGGGGAACTTTATCCTGGCTGAGCTAGTCCAACAATTGCAGCTCGCCGTGCTTCCCCGCAAACCTCTGTTACAAATTTCATCTATTCAGGGCACTCTACTCCCAGGGCACATCTCAACTACCTCAACACCCTTGACTCTTCGCACTGGAGTGCTCCACTCAGAAGAGATATAATTTCTGGTTTTGGAGAAATCCATGCATCCCACTGTGCTAGGTCTACCCTGGCTCCAAAAGCACTCTCCACTAATCAACTGGGAGCCTCTTCAAATCACAGCATGGAGTCCTACTTATTTCTCAAACTGTATACTCACCTTGCCACAACCCAGCTTGCCTCTAGCCACCACAACGATATCTCTGCCAACACCTTACATGGAATTCACAGATGTCTTTTCCAAAGAACAAGCAGAGATACTCCCCAAGCACCGGTCCTTCGACTGCGCTACAGAGCTACTGCCGGGAACAAAGCCCCCTCAGGGACGCGTGTACCCACTATCACTTCCTGAGACACAAGCCATGACATGGTACATCAAGGAAAACCTGGACAAAGGATTTATCCAGCCTTCAACATCCCCAGCTGGTGCTGGATTATTTTTCGTCACTGAAAAGGATGGAACCCTCAGACCCTGCATCGACTACCGGGGGCTTAATGCCATTACCCGCAGGGACAGATACCCCTTACCCCGGAGTTCCTGGACCAACTGCAGGGAGCTAAGCTTTTTACTAAACTGGACTTAAGAGGAGCATATAGCCTAGTACGAATCAAAGCTGGCGACGAATGGAAAACCGCCTTCAACACACGAGATGGGCATTACGAATACTTAGTAATGCCCTTTGGGTTGTGTAATGCCCCAGCAGTTTTCCAAAACCTCATGAATTATGTACTCAGAGACATGCTTCAGTCCTCAGTGATTGTGTCCGTGGATGACGTACTCATTTATTCCAAAGATCTCTCCACCCACAGGTGGGACATACGTAAGGTGCTACAACGTCTCCGTGAGAATCGCCTTTTTGCTAAAGCTGAGAAATGTGGTTTTGAACAAGAATCCCTGCCGTTTCTAGGGTACATAGTATCTTCAACTGGATTTCACATGGACCCCAAGAAAGTTTCCGCTATCCAAGATTGGCCACGGCCAACTGGAATTAAGGCCCTACAATGCTTCCTCGGATATGCAAACTTTTATCACCATTTTATACCTCATTACTCTTCTATGGTAGTGCCACTTACTGCATTAACAAGAAAGGGAGCTAATGCCAGGGATTGGTCACCAGAGGCTATACAAGCCTTTGAAGAGTTGAAGCAAGCCTTTCTTCTCAACCATGCCTCCGACATCCCGATCCTTCGCAACCCTTCATAGTAGAGGTGGACGCCTCCGACCTAGCAGTGGGTGCAGTAATTAGTCAAGTTTCCAATAAAGGTACTCCTTCCTTGCTCTTACTTCTTGTGGAAGTTCTCACCTGCAGAGAGGAACTATGGCATAGGAGATAAGGAGCTCCTAGCCATTAAAATGGCTTTCGAGGATTGGCGACAATGACTGGAAGGGGCCCTACACCCCATAGTGGTATACACCGACCACAAAAATCTAGAGTATCTGTGTAAAGCTCAACGCTTGAATCCTCGGCAAGCACGCTGGTCGCTGTTTTTTAGCCACTTTAATTTCACACTCTGATATCGTCCAACATCCAAGAAGATTAGAGCGGATACCCTCTCCTGGACCACGGAGCTCGAAGATGCAATGACGAATCGATTCCACAATACATTCTGGATCCAGCTAAGGTCTTGTTGTCCGCTATTGACCTTGTTCCTGCAGGCAAGACAGTCCTCTGTGCCATCGCGGGAAAGTGCTAGCTTGGGCACATGATTCATTAACGGCTGGGCACACGGGAAAAGCCAGAACACTAGAAATCATTACTCACCACTATTGGTGGCCGCAAGTCTCTCAAGATGTCCAAGCATACGTCAGTTCTCAACCCATGGGTGCCCAGCACAAATCATTACCTGGCCAACCCTGGGGCCTATTACAACCTCTGCCTGTTCTAACGGAGCCCTGGACCCATATTTCTACCGACTTTTTAGTAGATCTGCCACTCTCAGAGGGAAAGAGGGTCATTTGGGTCACAGTAGACAGGTTCTCTAAGATGGCACACTTCGTGCCTCTCTCCAAGCTTCCTACGGCACCTGAACTTGCTAAGCTCTTCACACAACATATCTTTCGTCTGCATGGTCTCCCACAGCACATTGCCTTAGACAGAGGTCCACAGTTCACAGCAAAGTATTGGAGAGCACTCTGCAAAACGTTTGGGGTTCGCCTGGACTTTACTTCAGCCTTCCACCCCCAAGGCAATGGCCAAGCTGAGCGAACCAACCGCTCCTTGAAGACGTTTCTTCACGTCTTTGTAGGTGAAAGACAAAATGACTGGGTAGCCCTATTACCGTGGGCTGAATTTTCCTACAATCATCACGTACATTCAGCAACTAAAGCTTCACCTTTTCAAGTGGTGTTTGGGAAACAACCTACACCGCCCCTATCTCTTCTGTTGACAGTACCATCACCAGCAGTCCAGCTTTCGGCCCGTCAACTCCACTCCCTCTGGGAGACCACGCAAGCCAATTTACTATGAGCAGCGGAGGTTGCAAAGAAGGATACTGACAGATGTCGTCGACCGGCTCCACTCTTTAACCCCGGAGAGCAGGTTTGACTAAGTACACGCCACATTCATCTTCGCATCCCATCTATGCATTTAGCCCCTAAATACATTGGGTCTTTTGTGATCGCCGATAGACTGGGTCCAGTAACCTACCATCTATGTTTACCTACTAGCCTACAAATACACAATGTTTTCCACGTTTCACTACTGAAACCAGTGATTCTTTCACGTTTCCACCCTCTTCCACCTAAAACTCCAGAGGTGGTCGCTTTCAAGGATACTATCTATTAGGTGCATGAGGTCCTGGATGTTCGATTCTATCATCGTAGATGGGAATACTTGATCTCATGGGAAGGCTTTGGACCTGAGGAAAACACTTGGGAACCTACCTCCAACATTCTTGATAAGTCTCTACTGCTCCAATTTCATCACGACCATCCCACTAAGCCTAGACCCCCGGGAAAGGGGCGTAGAGGGGGGGGGGTACTGTTGGGAATCCCGGCCATGGGCAGCCGCGACCGGGCCCCCCTCTCATTTACCCATGGAAGCGGGGACTGCTAAACGGCTCCTCCTTGCTCTATTTCCCCGTGGCGAGGCTTCCCGGCGATGTTCTCTCACCATGAGGGAGAGGTCGCCGAACAAGATGGTGGACTCTGCCCCTAGGCACGCGCGCGACGGCACTGAATTTAAAGGGGCCACGGCGGGAAACTGTGGCCCGGCCCCCAACAAGACGTCAGCGCCTCTGGCCTATATATATAGGCCACTACAGCCCTTCATGCTTTGCCTTTGCAACAGGTCTGACTCTCTTGAGTAGCTAGTTGCAGTTCCTGCATTCCAGTTCCTGTTCCGCTCCTGTGCTCCAGTCCCCAGCTCGGCTTGATTCTTTGGTTCTTGACTTCGGCTTGTTTTCTGTTTCTCCTGGCCTGCTGCCCATTCTGATCCTTGGCTTGTCTCCGGTCTCCACCAGTCTGCTGCCTGCCCAGACTCCTGGTCCATTTCCACGTTTTGTTTCTGTGCTGCCTGCCTCGACTTGGACTGTGTCCTAACTATTCTTCACCAGGAGACCCCTCCTAAGTCCTGCCAGCCCCCCTAGTAACTAAGGGCTCAACCTGCGGAGAATAAGGAGTTGGTTTAGGTGAAGATCCAGTTGGTCTCCTGTCCTTGATCCGCCTCCCGGCTACAGGTTCTATTCACCCCCGAGCCGGCCCAAGGGTCCACTTCTCAACATATCAGCCACATGAGGTGGGGTTTCCATAGCACATATTAAAACCACCTCGACCTTGGCTAAAATTGGGTCGCATAAGAACATAGAGGGCTGCTTGTTTAACTCTAAGTTCTGAGAAAGTAAAGCAGCAGGCCTCAGATCATTGATCTGTGGAAGGGAGCAGAAAACTGAGTTAGGAAATGATGTAACCTGAGAACAAATAGGGCAGGAGTAGCCAATTTTCATCCTCAAAAGCCACAAACCGGTCTGGATTTCAGGATAGTCATAATGAATATGCATAAGATATCGTTACATACAATGGAGGCAGTGCATGCAAAGCTCTCTCATACATAATCATTATGGATATCCTGAAAACTTGGGCTGTCTATGGTTCTTGAGGAGTGGAGCTGGCCAGCCCTGAAATAGAGGATCCGAAGAGCACGGGCCCTCATTTAATTCTACATTCTAAAAGAGTGCAGTGACAGAGCTGTGGTCATTAGTCTGTAACAGTGGGCAAGCAGCAATGCCTCTGACCCCTGTTGGGGCTGGGTCAAGCCATGACTGTGTTAGAAGAAGTCATGAAAGGTATTCCTGCTCTTTTCAATTTTTTATCAAATAAATTGAGCTAACCGCTCACAATCGGGATTATCATCCACTGAGACTGGTCTGGCAGAGACTCCTTTCAAGTAATCATCTGGGGCCACTGCTTTTTAATATATTTATAAATGACCTGGAAATGGCAACAACAAGTGAAGTGATCAAATTTGCCCATGTCACAAAATTATTCAAAGTTGTTAAATCACAATGAGGATTGTGAGAAATTGAAAGAGGACTTTGTAAAATTGGGAGACTGGGCATGCAAATGGAAAATGAAATTTAATATGGACAAATGCAAAGTGATGTACTTAGGGAAGAGAAACCCAAATTATAGGTACACAATGCAAGGTTCCAGATTAGGTGTCACCACTCAGGAAAAGGATCTAAGTGACATCGTTGAAAATACATTTGAAATCTTCTGCTCAGTGTGCAGCAGCAGCCAAGTAAATAGAATGCTAGGGATTATTAAGAAAGAAATGGAGAATAAAACAGAGAATATCATAATGCGTCTGGTATCACTCCATGGTGCAACCTCATCTTGAATATTGTGTTCAGTTCTGGTCACCACATCTTAAGAAAGAGGTAGCAGACTTAGAAAAGGTACAGAGAAGGGCGACCAAGGTGATAAAGGGGATGGTACAATTCCCCTATGAAGAAAGAGTTAGGCGTCTTCAGCTAGGAGAAGAGACCGCTGAGGTGAGACATGATAGAGATCTATAAAATAACGAGTGGAATGGAATGAGTAAATGTTAATCAGTTGTTTACTCTTTCAAAAAGTACAAAGACCAGGGAACACACAATGAAGTTACTAGATAATATATTTAAAACTTATAAGAGAAAATATTTTTTTTTACTCAACACATAATTAAGCTCTGGAATTCAGGATGTGGTGAAAGCTAGTAGTGCAGCTGCGTTTAAAAAAGGTTTTTACAAGTTCCTTGAGGAAAAGTCCATTAACCATTATTAAGGTAGAGTTGCAGGAATCTACTGCTTATTCTTGGGATAAGAAGCTTGGAATCTGTCTACCCCCTGGGATCCTGCCAGGAACTTATGACCTGGATTGGCCACTGTTGGACAGAGTGATCTGACCCAGTATGGCAAATCTTATGTTCTTATGTAGAGATGTAATAAAAGTTAATTAAAGCTGTTCTCAGTCATTAGAATCCTATGGGTGAAATATAGTACTTTTTTTTTTTGCTTCCATTGTCTCATTCTTATAGGTTTTGGGGCAGATTTTTAAAATTACGCGCGGGGGGTACATTTGTGTGTGCTACCCAGCACGCACAAATGTACACCCGATTTTATAACATGCGCGCACTACTGCGCGCCATGTTATAAAATCTGGGGGCGGTGTGCAAGGGGGTGCACACGTGCACCTTGCGCGTGCCGAGCCCTAGGCGAGGCCCGATGGCCACGCCCCCGGACCGCCCCTGGACCACTGCCACGCCCCCAGATTTCCACCACGCCCCTGGACATGCCCACGGCCCCCGCCCACACCCATTTTTGTGAGCCCCGGGACATACACGCATTCTGGGGCTTGCATGCGCCGCCGAGCCTATGCAAAATAGGCTTGGTGCATGCAGGGTTTTTTTTTTAAGGGTTACGTGCGTAACTTACACACGTAACACTTTTAAAATCCGCCCCTTTATACTTAAAGGCCGATAAGATTTTGACCGAAGGATCACCAGAGTGTTGTCAGAATCTTTCTAGCTGCCTGCAGTGTTCTTTAAGCTTAAAAGATAATCCAAGAACCACTGACAGAAGGATCTACTGGGAAAAACAGGGCAGCTGTTATCTAGAGCCCTTTCCAAGGTCTTGTTCCAGAGGCTGATTAATGAATGGACTATGCAGCAAAGCTGGTTAAAGAAATGACCATTATCTATTTTCCCTATGGAGAGAAGCTCTAATGTAACATTAGAATGTTACTTATTTTTCTATCATGTGCAACTGTGCTAAAATAGTGGATGTGAGTAAATAATGGTCTGAGCAGATCAGAGGCATAGCATCAATCACAGTGACGTTCTCTTCCGCCAAGCCTTTAATCCCAAATCCATAACCACCTCTACCCTGGAAAGCAGCTGACTCCAGCTCCCCTGCATGCATTAGACTCAGACTGACTGCTATCGTCTGCCTGGCACCATGAGGGAGAGCCTTGTTTTTCGATTTATTTCAAGTTGTAGTCCTTAATGTCCACCTTCTTCAGCTAAGCTGTGACACCTACTAATCTCCAGTATGTTGTACCCCACCTTGGGTGAATTTTTTTTATTCAAAAAGGAGGGTAATAAATCCAAATAAATAAATATTGATTCCTTTAAGATCACATGGGGCTAGCACCAGGTTTAAAGGGAAAGGGGAAAAATGTATCTGGGATAGGCCAAAGATAGACATGGCAGCCAAAAAAAAGTCTTGTGCTGTACCTGCATCTGGGGATTCAAGATGTAAATTAAAATCTCCTAGTACAAGTAGCTGGGAATACTCCAAGCTCAGCTGGGGGCTAAATGTAATTAGGCAATCTAAGTGAGCAATAACTCTCTCTGGGGGACGATAAATCAGGAGAATCCCCAAATGGTAACTAAGCTCCAGCTTTGCCAGCAAACATTCACAGCTTGGTTGTTCTTCAAGTTCCACATTCTGAAAAGGTCAGGAACCCTGAAATAAATCATAGCTATGCCTCCCCCTCTTTTTTGGGCACCATTAATTCAGTAGAGGTCCTTACCAGTTCAGAGATCCAGGACAGCACAGTGAAAGGAATCTGTGAGTGGCAGGAGTTTCCACTTTGAACCAGCTAAGACCATCCTGAACCCCCGTGCTTCATAGCTTGGGAGAAGGACCTCTCTGGATCTTGGTTCCTGCCCCCAGTGCCCCCTTTAGAGCACACCTATCAGCACCCAGCTGGGCCTGGCTCTGTGCATTCGTTCCCATTTGGTTATGAACCACTATATTCAGTTTAATGTAACTGCACCTGCCTGTTCTTGTATCCCAAGTGAATTACCTGACATGTGCTCAGGGCAGGTCTGATCTGTCACTTCTTTAGCCTTCAGTTCTGAAGATTTTTGCCGAAGTTCTTGCTTGTCTATTTTTTTTTTCTTTTCTGTCCTGCTGTTGTAGGAAATGAGCTCCTTGGACAAAAGACTCAATATTTCAAGACTGCACAAGCAAGCTTATGCTCAGGCTTCTGGTGTGACTTTTGCCTGGAACTTACATCTGGCCTCAGTGCTCTTCTGCCGCTTTGATAGCTGGACTGGTCTCCTGAAGGCCTCTCGGACACTGCAGTACTACCCAGAGATGTGTAATTAGGGCTGACTTTCCACGTCCTGTCACCTGTCCAAGGATTTAAACCGCTGATCCCTGGACAAAACAGGTAACAGAATTCAAGAAAGCATAGGAAAGCCTGAATGTAATAAAGCAACTGGAAAAGCTCACAGTCTGCATGGTTGCATGAGCAGAGGTATCACCCATATGAAGAAGAAGGTAATAGTGCCCTTGTATAGATCACTAGTAAAGCTCTGAGCACCGTGTTCAGCTCTGGAGGCTGCACCTTCATAAGACGTTTGAGGGACTGGAAGTGATTCAGAAAAGGGCAACCGAAACGACACAAGGCCTGCAACACAAACCCTACAAGGAGAGGCTTAACACACAAAAATGTACTCCCCGGAGAAAAGAAGGAATAGGGAGGAAATTTCGGAAACCTAAGTATAGGAAGGTGAAGTTTTACCCAGAAAAGGAAGTTTGGGGACATAGGGGTGATGATATGAGGTTGCAGGGAGTATCATATGAAGGAAAAAGGAGAAAATATTTGAGGGGAAGGGGGGCGGGCGACAGATGCCCGGAATAGCCACCATCACAGGCAGCAGCAACCAAAACTGAGACACAACTTTAACATGCTCGGGGCAGACGCGGAGCGAGATAGTAAAGGTGGGTGGATGGTAACAGATAGAAGGAAGGAGGGAAGGGGGTTTAAGCGTTTGCTTGGTGCTATGAAACTTTTAGAGGGCCAAAGAGGGGAGGACCCAAGCCTAGAGAGTGCAGAACAATGGCATAAGCCTTACAAGAAGGCTGAAGCCTAGTCACACCCCCATAAGGAAAGGACATCTCCGACTCTTGCTTCCTGCCCCACAATGCCCCCTAGCGGCACCCAGCTGGAAAGAACCAAATGCTTATTTCCCATGTGGTTATGAACTGTTATACCCAGGTTTTACATCTTGCTAACCGCACAAAGCAGCTATGGTTACAGCCCTAACAGCACTGGCATAACCCGCACAGAGCAATGGCTACAACCTTAAACAGGAGCAGTACAACCGCACCGGGTTTTCAAGAAGGGGAGGGTAATCTGCAGAGTGATCAAGGTTAAAATCCAAACATCAATGAGCAGGGGGAGGCTGGATGCCTTGGACAACGGCCTCACGAAGTTTGGCTGGCTGTGTGGATTATTACAAAATGTGGTAACAGACGGGGGAAGGAGGCCTGGTTTTTGAATTAAGTATTTGATTTTCTGAGAATCAAGAAAAGAAGACAACGAGGCCTGAGATGTCCTGCCAGCGGTGGTAGCTGAAGCCAGCAGTGTAGCAGGATTTGGAGATGGTTGGGACAGGCATTGAGGGCAGAGGGAGGAACAGGGTTGAGTGGTCTGATAAAAGACATGATAGAAATTGATGTTGATTTAAGTATGTGAATTTATATACTTATCTATCTAAAGAAGTAGAAAGTCAGGGAGGAAAAATATCAACTGGGCTGATTGGATGTGCCAATTGGTCTTTATCTGCCAGCGTTTACTATGTTAGACACAGATGCTCTCTAGTTGAGAAGAAGGTGCTGCTTTGAGCTTATAGAGTTTTAAATTGACAGGGGTCTATGGCACCAGAAATTAAATTGGGCAGACTAGATGGACTTTTATGAACCTTATTTGCCATCATAGTCCATGTTTCTAGGACTTCCTAGGCAGTGACTCCACCACTGGGCTACCGTGCCTGATGCAGTGTCTCCCAGGGATTGTTGAACGGGAGGTTTAATCATCCAAGTTGGCCAGAGCCTGAACAGTTTTGAGGGATCAAGAAGCAGCGCATGAATCCCTCTTATTGCACAGGTTCTAAATTTCAAGCACAAATGGTCCATCCTTAGCTCATGGCTCAGACTTTTACACTTGATCTTAGCCAACAAAGCCAAGAAGCTTAAGCTTGTCTTAAAGCAAACCGTAAAAGAAAGCTACCCAGGGATGTAACTCATCAACCTTCCTCACTGACACAGTTAAGCTCACTATCCCCTCAGAGTGCTCTCAGGGAAGATAAAGCTCATTTTACTCGGATATTCTGCGAGGAATCATTTCTATGCACCAGCTGTCCCAGAGCTCTCTCTCTTCAGGTAATATGTATTTTTACTAACAGCTAATTCAAATTCTGTGAGATATGTGAACAGGGTCGAGAGATTGATAATACAAATGTAAAGGATTAAACCCATACATTACAGCTTCCAGACAGAGCTGGATCTCCAGAAAGAGAAACTTTAGTAGCAGGGAAGGCAGAGCTATAGACGCATGACTTACCCTGAAAGAAGAGTTTTCATAACCTAAAATCAGACAGCCCCAGAATCCATCCAGCTAGGAGCATCTTACTGGCAGGATTCCTCTTAATAAAAAAAAAAAGTTCTCGCATGTCTGAGCTGCTGAGAGCTTCCATCTTGTACGGAGCAGCAGGAGCGGTGATATCGGCTCATCCGTCCTCATCAGTAAACCAGGGGACATACTGATGTCACAGACTGCCCCTCCTACTGGTGCACCCTGTCACTAGCAGTGCCTAGGGCATGGCTTTCCAAACCTGTCCTGATGACCCCACAATCAGTCAGGTTTTCAGAATATGCATGAAAGAGATTTGAATACATTGGAGACTGACTGTCTACAAATTAATCTCATACATATTTATTGTGGATATTATTACAATGGAGCTAGATGACAAGATCTTTAAAGACTGACTGAGCTAGTCTTAGTTTTGTCCCATTTTACATAGGGGCTTGAAATTCTGAATTTGATGAGCAAATCAAAAGACTACAAGTCCTAAGAACATAAGAATTGCCATACTGAGTCAGACCAAGGGTCCATCAAGCCCAGTATCCTGTTTCCAACAGTGGCCAATCCAAGTCACTTGGCAAGAACCCAAACATTATATAAATCTCAAGCTCCTATTGCTTATTAATTAATAGCAGTTTATGGATTTTTTTCTCTAGGAACTTATCCAAACCTTTTTTTAAAGCCAGTTACACTAACTGCTGTAACCACATCCTCTGGCAATGGATTCCAGAGCTTTACTATGCGCTGAGCAAAAAACAATTTTCTTCAATTTGTTTTAAATGAGCTACTTGCTAACTTCATGGAGTGCCCCCTAGTCCCTCTATTATCTGAGAGAGTAAATAACTGATTTACATTGTTTTTCAAGTCTTTTCATGATTTTGTAGACTTCTATCATATCCCCCCTCAGTCGTCTCTTCTCTAGACAGAACAGTCCTAACTTCCTTAGCCTTACCTCTTAGGGCAACTGCAGGTCAAATCAAAAACTAGGACAGACTCAGCCAGTTCCTGATGAATTGGTGCCATCCGTTAAAGCCAGTCCACACACACACACATACACCACACACAAAGAAAATTCACTAAAAATAAGGAGCGACTAGTAAACACTAGTCCATGAAAACCCATCATGGGACATTAGTTCTTTCTTAGAATTAAATTGGATTTTGTAGCAATAATGTTCTCTTTGTAACCCTTAGAAAAATAAACAGCCATAGATTCCCAAGAAACAAAGTTGGAGAATAAGGAACAGTGTGTGCTACTGATCTGGGGAGTGCAACATAGAGTGAACCTCACCGTATGGCTTGCGAAGGGTGACGAACACCGGGAGGATAAGGAGGTCAGTCAGTAACCAGAGTCCTGGTTGCCACACTCTGTGCTTCGTCACAAGGCCAAGGCCTATTCTCATGTCTGCTTCACACTTCGGAGAACCTTGGACAAGGAAAGCGGGTGAATCGCCACCCCTGCAACAATCAAAAGAGAGGATTACCTAGGAAGGTCCTTCCATGTCCGAAGAAAGCTCATGTCCAAAAAAGTGATCAGAGCTTGCCAAAAATCTAAATTTTCTCCAAAATCAACACACCTATGAACTATCAGATCTCTGTGTCACAGGAGGAAATTCAGAAACATCCAGTAATGTTTCTTCTTCTCCTGCTGCAACCTTCAGAAAGGTCATCTGGAAGACTTGATGCTCAAGTTTTGACTCAAACAAAACATTCATTATGTGAAGTGGCTTTTTTCCTTCATTTTGATTCAGGCAAATCTTTATATTTTTGTGCTCTCTGGTCATTTTTTGTAATCCATGAATTTAAAAAAATAGATATTTTATTACATTTTTTTTAACCCTACTGCTCCTTTCTGCTTTCAGTTGAAGCAGACTCAGGGCCGGGATTTGTTCCATGAGTCTTCATTTGCTACTAGTCAGTGGATTTTTTTTCCCCCTATTTTCTACCCTGTCCCAATTTATCCCAGCTGTTGCAGCCACAGTCCTTCCGGATCACTGCAAATGGTGGGCTCTAAATCCAGCCTCTAGGTGTCGCTATTGCACGATGTCTATGAATCCCTCTCCTCCCTTCCCAGACCCTGTGAACGCTGCCTCCTCAGCATCCCCACATTTCAGACCGGGCATTCAATCCCAGTCCCTCACAAGGCAGCCAGCACTGCTTCTGAACCACTGGATTGGCCCGCATTTGGTTTTAATTCCAGCGGGCCCCTCCCCCCCCCCCCCCCCACCTCTTTCCCTCCCCTCCTAATATCGATTCACTGCTGCCTCTGTCACCATCCGTATCCGCGGCCCCCATCCTCAGGTTCTGGCCTGCCTCTGCATCCATCTGTGCTCTTTACACATTCTCGCCAACTAGGGCTTGCTGCTAGGTCACACTTTCTGCCTATGGACCCCGAGTGGCACCTGATAGTAAAGGCACAGGGCCTGAGTCTGCAGGTCCCACCGCAAGGGGCTGTGCAGGTGATGACAGCATAGGATCAATGAAGGCGGGGGGGGTTAGCAGCTGCTCACCGGCTCCAACGAGGGAGACCAGCAGACGCCTCGGCTTGCAGAGCGCCCGAGACCCAGCAGACAAATAGCTCAGTTATAAAGGGAGTGAAAAATAATCTTGTCCCTAATGTTGTGGTTTTCAATACTCCATTCATCCACAATGCAGGGAGACTTCTGCCGGAATAATGTTGCCTTTTGTTTTCAGGGACTCTCCCCGCCTCCTAACTGTGCGACATGCTGAGGGAGGCTGAAAGATGGTAGCTGAGACGATCGGTCCCGGGTGCCATCTTTCCAGCCCCCATCTCTAAGTGGAGGGGAGGGAAGCCGCCAGTGCAGGGAGGGCAGCTGCAACATGCCATGGGCTCAGGAGTGGCTGGGACCCACCACACCAAAGGGTTATTTACTATAGAAATATAATAGATGTGTAGAGTCGCCAGAGAGAGAGAGATGTGTTTGTTAATAGTAACTCACACAATTCAAAGGACTTCTGAAACCAGTGAGCATACCGAAAGTCAGGGAGCAATTACAGAACTTAAGGATGTACATCAATCATCTCTTGCATACAACGGTATATACACACTGCGGCAAGCTCCTTTCACCTCTGATCACTCCCATATACCCTACAGTAACTCCCGCCCCGACTCAGGTACTTCAGCATTTGGGGCAGGCAAGCATATTGTGCCCCCCTCCCTCTGGTGCTCGCTCTTCTTCCCTCCACCCCCTCCACTCTGATCCCCGGTCCTCTTGCTCCCTTACCAATCCACACTGGATAGTAGGAGGAGAGGGGCACTCTTTCTGCTGCCAGCCTGCACTTGCCCCCAGGATCGCTGACCCTCCCGTCCACTCCTGCTTTACCTGTACCCTCCCCACTCAGAACTGACTCACCTCCCAGCATCTATTTCTTAAGCTGCTTCTCCGACATCCCCCAAACGTGATAAGGTTTGGTTCTTCGGAGCCACCTTTCCATTCCAGATGTGCAGCATCCAATGACAACCTGAGGAGCGTGAAACCCACAGGAACGTGCAGGGACAGCTGTGCCAGACCCGGCGCCCATGCCACAGTGCGCAGTCAGGCACAAACACCCCTTCATCAGCTTATGACTCAAAATACCCAGACAAAGTCTTCCTCTGAGAGGACGCAGATTTCTGCAACTCCACTTCAGATCCCCACTTCTGTTTGTAAGAATTCAAGCTCAAAGAATGAAAGCAGATGTTCCAGCCTGCAGAAAAACTCACAGCTTTCTACAGGTGGTTTCTCAATGTTGCATTTGTGTGCATCGCGTCTTTGAACTCCGATCACCTACCTGCTCTCCGGGGCTTCTGTGCCAGGAGCAAACAAGGTGCTGTTATACTTTGCCACAATCCGCGCTCTCTGATTTAGGAAGGATTCCTTGACATTCATAAAAAAGAAGCATAACATCCCATTCGAAGAGAATCCATAGGCCAAGAGACTGTGTTCCTCTCACATGGGAGCTGGGGGAAAAAAAAAAAAAGGATCGCAAAGAGAAATATGATTTGAAGGGAAAAAAAACCCTCCTTATCAGTGAAGTGGAGAAGAGAAATCTGTCATCTAGTTCTCCTCTTGGGAATTTTTGTGGTCAGTCTCACAGCTGATGTTTGCCTGAAGTATCTCTTGTATGGAAATTGAATTCGCACTTGTGACATCCTAGTATGGAATGGATTCAAATTAAATGATATAAAAAAAAAGGAAAGGAATACGATGAGTGAGGTTATCAAAGTTGCAGATGATACAAATTATTCAGAGTAGTTAAATCACAAGCGGATTTGATACATTACAGGAGGACCTTTCGAGACTGGAAGATTGGGCATCCAAATGGCAGATGAAATTTAATGTGGACAAGTGCAAGGTGTTGCATATAGAGAAAAATAACCCTTGCTGTAGTTACATGATGTTAGGTTCCATATTAGGAGCTACCACCCAGGAAAAAGATCTAGGCATCATAGTGGATAATACTTTGAAATCGTCGGCTCAGTGTGCTGCAGCAGTCAAAAAAGCAAATAATGGTAGGAATTATTAGGAAGGGAATGGTTAATAAAAGGTTACCATGGCTGGCTTAGTTGGTAGTACAGTAAACTCACCGAGATGCCCAGGGAGCGAAGTACCTGGGACAATACTCGACGTCTGTGCAACAGCTTCCAGTGGGGTCTTCTTCCCACACTGGGTCTCAGTAGGGGAAGAAGCGGCTACACACAAGCCAAACTGGGACTCCCCGAGTCCTCGAACACATGAGGAGAGAGCGGGAGCTGAAGCAGCGAAACTCCACTCCGACCGCCCCCCCGATATGAACATAATGTCACCACAAGGCGCCAGGGTCAGCGGAGGAGAAACAGCAACTCCGGAAGCCGACAGGAGCCAAAGATCTGAGGGCTCAGAGTGACTTCCCCAGGCGAGATGAGTGCTCCCTCACCTGACAATGCAGCAGGGCTGGATACCCCCACAGACGCTGCCAATCCGGACACGAAGGATGGAAGTAACTGCAGCCCGGGAAGGAGATGAGTGTCAGGAGGGAAGACACACACCTTCCCCTTACATTTAGAAGGCATAATTCAAGAAGAAGCCGAGGCAAACTGTTGGGTTTGTGGCATATTGTGGACTCTTGGTCGAGGTGGCGATGACTCCTCCCACGGGGAGGGGCCCCGTGGGGAACCACAACGATGGGCTAGACTCTAGTAAGCAGACACTGAGGAAAGAAAGCTTTATTGTACTGCTGATGTAAGTTGAATCTTGCTTCAAGGAAGGGATAGTACTGAAGGCCAGCGATATCACAGTAAGCTCAGACAGTCTCTATAGATGATGGTCTCACCCAGATGTAGCAAAGGTCCGGTAGTGTTCTGCAGCACGGGATCGGCCGTGAACCTGTAGGGTGGAAGAGGAAGAGCTGGAGCGTAGAGATACTCACAGAGTGGCAGTGCTGGTAACTTCCTTGGTAGAAGAATGGAGAGAGGGACCCGAGGTGCAGGATACCCTGAGTAGAATAGGCCCTCGAGGAGCGAGTACCTAGGAGCGCCGAAGGATCCTGGAAGAAAGTAGATAGGACCCCCGAGGAGCAGGTATCCTAGGTTAGGCAGTTGAACCCCAAAGGACAGATAGAAGCGAGAGGCCCCCGAGGAGCGGGTACCCAGGGCTTCCGTAGGAGCGAGTTACCCCGGAGGGCAGAGAGGAATCCAAGCGAGCAACTTAGAAGCGGTCAGAGTAGCAAAACCGAACTCCTTGCTAACTCGGGCTATAACGGAGCGGAGGTTTAAATACCTGGAGGTACTGACGTCATGCAGTGAGGACGCCCCCGAGGTTCCCGCCATGACGTATTCAAAAGTGTAGGTGGCGTGCGTACGCGCGCCTAGGAGGCCTCAGGAAGAAGCATGGCGGATGGGGATGACCATGCTGTGTCGGAGACGCCGAGGGTTTTTGCAATCAGCACCGGAGGCAGCCGTCCTTCCCAGGGAGGAGGAAAAGGGTAGAAGAGAGGTGAGGCAGAGCGGTCACAGCCGAGTGCGACCGACGGACGCAACACAAACAGAGAGCAGTTAGTAGTGTCTGGTTCACGTCTCCATCTTTCCCTCGCCATTTGTTTTTCTTTCATTTAGAAAAATGCACTGAAACTAACATTTTGTTTCCAGCCAAAGCACAACTAACTCTACTTCCTCGCACCTACCACGCTTTCTGTGACAAAATATTCTTTTCTAATGTTTTACTGTCAAGTCTGCCCGTTTGGAGTCTCCTATTTCTTGGCTCTAAAACATCATTATTTATTTATTTATTCTATTATGTTTGATTACTCATTCTAACCTTTCTGCCCAGAGCAAATTACAATACACACTTATTTGATTTATATTCTGCTTTTTTGGAACTTCATGGCGGATTATCTGCCAAGACGAACACAACAATGTGAGAATAAAATTCTTCATCAAACATGCAGTTTAGCAATAAAACGTCCACCCAGAATCCCACCTGCCTGCCTCCCTGTGCCCGCACAAAAAGGGTTTCAATGCCTATTGTGCATTATTTCTACTTTTCGGGTATTTGGATGTGTCTCGTATATCTATTCTCCTTGCCTGTTGGCCACTTTCCCCTCTAAGGTATACATGGTTAGGTCTTTTAATCTGGTAGCCCCTTCTCTGGACAAAGTCTATTCCATTTGTGTCCTTTTGCAGATGCAGCCTCCAAAATTGGAAACACTGCTCCTAATAAGGCATTGGCCAATCAGTAGTTGACTACTATTTTGTATTTTATTTATATTCAGTACAGATTACATGCAGGTAACTGTAGGTATTTCCCTATCCCCAGAGGGTCTATAATCTAAGTTTGTACTTAAGGCACTGAAGGATAGATAAAGTGACTTGCCCAAGGTCATAAGGAGCAGTGGAATTTGAATGTTGGCTTCTCTGGTTTGAAGCCAGCTGCTCTAACTACTCCTCTTCCTTATTTCTGTAGTGCTCCTTAAGTATACCCAGCACTGTACAGATACACATAAAAGACAATCTCCTCAGTCTACAAGTGGGAGCCAACCCAGGCCTGGTACAGCCTCTCTTTACTCATGGAGCTGCACGCTGCTCCCCTGAATTCATAGCTGCAGGGAATCTAGAGAGGATCCGCTGGAAAATATAGTTGGCTTCAAGTCACCTCCCCAATTCTCGGTTGCTCCTACCTGTAAAGGATTAACCCTGAAAAGGTAAAGGAATCTGCCAGAGGCTTGAAGGATAAATCTCATCCCTATTGATAACTGGCCTGCGCTTTTCTGGTATTGTCAGACTGAGCTCCAGTGCTCTCCATGTCTTCCTCTCTCTCCTGTGTTCCTGAAATTGGAGCCTCTACCTGCACCCTCTACTCCCTGTTGTCCATTGAAGGGAGTCTCTCTATCTCTCTTTCTTTTTTATTTTAAGAACATAAGAAATTGCCATGCTGGGTCAGACCAAGGGTCCATCAAGCCCAGCATCCTGTTTCCAACAGAGGCCAAACCAGGCCACAAGAACCTGGCAAGTGCCCAAAAACTAAGAAGATCCCATGCTACTGATGCCAGTAATAGCAGAGGCCATTCCCTAAGTCAACTTGATTAATAGCAGTTAATGGACTGAAAAGGCATCCGACAGAGTGGAATGGAATTATCTATTCCAATGTTTGCAAGATATGGGATTTGATGGGCTGTTTTACAAGGCAGTGGTTTTATTATATACAGGGCCGATGGCATCTATTATCGTAAATAGTCAGAGGTCTGACCCCTTTTTGATTCATAGGGGGACCAGACAGGGCTGCCCCCATCGCCGTTGGTTTTTATTCTCACTTGAGCCTCTCCTTCTCTCGATTCAAGCCACCAAACAGATCAGGGGGATCAAATTCCAAGAGACTGTATTTAAATACGCAGCTTTTGCTGATGATTATCTTGCTCTTTTTGACGGAGCCCACACGTTCCTTACCACACTTGCTAACATTGTTTCAAGATTTTGGGGCATTCTTGGGTCTTAGATTGAACTGGGGTAAGTCAGAGGCTCTAGCCTTTTCTGAGGGGTTTGAAACAAGACTGGGGCCCCGATTTTCCATTGTAGTGGGCCAGCGAATCTATACGATATCTGGGGATATATATTCCTTCTCGAATGGCCCAACTCTATCGGCTTAATATGCCCCGAGTATTACAGCATACACTGAGTAAGCTACAGGCCTGGCAGGAATTGCCACTTCCCTTAGGGGGTGGCGCATCAACCTTTTAAAAATGATCCTCCTCCCCAAATTCAAAACCTGCCATTACAGCTTAAATATCAGGATTTGATGGCCCTCGATAAGGCTCTACCCTCCTTTATTTGGCATGGCAGGAAGGCCCACTTACCCCTGTCTTGATTGAAGGAGCGCTGGGGATGAGGAGGAATGGGTGTCCCCATGTTGGCCACTTATAATTTAGCGGGGAACTTGCGGCTCATAAGGGAATGGCTAGTAGGCCGCTCCTCATATGTAAATGTTTCTGTGGAACAAGCTTTAGTGGGCCCGGTGGACCTGTGGTATGTCTTACAGGCACCTACCAGTGGTCTTCCGGACTCCCTATGGCACCATGTATTGCTGGAACCGATCCGCCATACTTACCCGATTAACTAAAAGGTTGGGGATTCCTTGTCAGTGTGCCTATTTGCTGCCGATACAGGGTAATGCAGCTTTTACACCGGGGTTGCACTCACGGGGCTGCTAAGGGTCTCATACAGCTGGGCCACATGTGGGATGGGGAGGGGAAGACCCTTACCTTTCAGCACTTGAAGGATTTATATGATATCCATAGCTCCCTTGTGTTCTCGTATTTACAGCTCCAACATTATATTAAATCCATACTGCCTGAGGCACATCAGCCAACAGTGTTTCAGGCTTTGGACTCTCTCCTCCTCTTGGACCGACCTGGTACCGTATCCTTGTCAACCTATTACAAAGGTCTGAGGAATCTCGTAAGGGTGGATGTTTGCGCCATTCTGGCCGAGAGCTGGAACAAGGATGGTCATTTGGCCCTTGCTGCCTCTACGCTTCCGGCGCATCGCCGCAGTAACCACAAATATGTACTACCGAGAAATGCAGTTTAAATTTCTTTATAGAGCGTATCTTTCTCCCCAAGTTATGTATCTAGCCAAGCTATCAGGGACAGCGCTGTGTGCCAAATGTAATGCGGCCCCTGGATCCTTGTGTCACTTGTTTTGGGGCTGCCCCTTGATTAAAACCTTCTGGGGCCGTAATTCTCAATATCTTGCCGACCTATTGGATATGAACGTTCCTGTTTCCCCAGAGGCGCTTTTATTTGTCTGCATCCCCCCTTTAATCATTCGGGGGTCGGGGGGCCCCGTCAGTTTGTTAGGAAGGCCTGCTTGGTTGGAAAACGACTCATTCTAGTGCTCTGGAAAGGATCCGAGGTACCTACATTTTGGATGTGGAGGAATTCTTTGCATCGTATGATGCAAATGGACCATATGGTGTCTGGAACCTCTCCGTCTCATCGGCGGCAATTTTTGCTGATATGGGACTGTTACCTTCAATCGTTCCTGGAGTCTCATCGTGACTGTCTGACCTGAACTTTCCTGTCTTGTTAATGCAGTACTACACAGTTTCCCTGTGTGAGGTGGTTTTTCACTGGACTGAGTGAGCATGGGGGTGGGTTTTGGGGGAGTGTCCGTATCGCTGTCTCATTTACATATCGTAAACTGCTTCTGTGTTGATGGAACCTGCTGGGGGGCAGTGTGTCCACCCAGCTGGCGGTGTGGTTATCTATGCAATAAAAATTGTTGAAACTAACGTTTATCTTTTTCTAAAGATGATTTGTAATTGCCTGTATTCTCCTCTCTTTTTTCTCCTTTCGTGTTAACAGACCAATCATGTTTTTTTGTGTAAGTAAGGGTAAATTCTTGCTTCAAACTGTTGGAATTTATAAAAAGAAAATAATAAAAAAAAGTAACAAACAAAATTTAACTAGTTTTCATTTTGATTAACAATTTGGCACATCCCTGTTGCAAAAAGAAACAAAAAAAAAAAAAATCCCTCTCAGCCTTCTCCCCAGTTCTCGCAGATAGGAGAGCTCCCCAGGCCCTCCTGCCCATTGGTTCAGTAACACAGAATGGCGCCATTTTGAATTTCTGCTGTACTACAAAATGGTCGGCCGGCAGCATTCCATATTACGGAGTGACTGAGGACTGCATCAGCCCTATGAAGAACTGCAGATGGGAGGAAGGGTGAGAGTGAAGTTTAGGGGCTGGAAGAGAGCCTGGGCGATGTTTTTTTTTCTCCTCTTTTCACAGCGGAATGACAGGGGCAGGACCCAGAAATTACTTGTTTTATTTTGAGGGGATTTTTGTTCCTTTTTTAAAATTTTTATTTTGTTGTGTGTTTTTGTTTTTTAAATAAATGAAACAGAAAAATAAAAAAAAAAAAGAACACAAAGCAAAAAATAAAAAGTGTTCTGTGCACACCCCTACAAAGACCATCCTGCCAGAGGAGATGATGGGGGCAAAACCTAGGGGTTAGATATTGGACACAGGGTGCAAATAACACTTCTCCCCCAGACACTCCTTGTAATGTTGGACAAGTCACTTTGGGCCTGATTGATTAAGGGCTTTTCCTCAAAGAAACTTAATGAGACCACCAGATCTGTCCGTATGTCTTAAAAAACTTGTGTTTGGAGTCCCAGTCTCACCAAATTTTCAGGACCTATCAGGGGGTCCAAGAGTATCCACAGGCCAAATTTTGGGGGATCCATTTAGATGTATGGCTGTCCACATGCATTCTAGGACGTTTGCTGAGCTTAGTTAAGAACATACCATAAGCACATAAGAAATTGCCATGCTGGGTCAGACCAAGGGTCCATCAAGCCCAGCATCCTGTTTCTAACAGAGGCCAAACCAGGCCACAAGAACCTGGCAATTACCCAAACACTAAGAATAACCCATGCTACTGTTGCAATTAATAGCAGTGGCTATTCCCTAAGTAAACTTGATTAATAGCAGTTAATGGACTTCTCCAAGAACTTATCCAAACTTATTTTGAACCCAGCTACACTAACTGCACTAACCACAACTTCTGGCAACAAATTCCAGAGTTTAATTGTGAGCTGAGTGAAAAAGTATTTTTTCCGATTAGTCTTAAATGTGCTACTTGCTAACTTCATGGAATGCCCCCTAGTCCTTCTATTATTCAAAAGTGTAAATAACCGAGTAACATCTACTCGTTCAAGACCTCTCATGATCTTAAAGAATTAGTTCTGCATGGTCCTGCTCATGTTCCAATTCTGTGTCTTTGGGGGGAGGAGGGAGTTTAGCAGGTCAGGCCCTTTATCTTGCATTGCCTCAAGTATGCACTTTGATGTGAGCTATTTGGGGCAAGGACTTGCAGGGCCGGCAGAAGTATTGGGTGGGATAGGTGGTGGCCTGGGGCAGCAGAATGGCCAGTATAGATGGTAGTTTTGAAAGGAAAGAGGAAACGAGAAGTGGCGTGGGCAAGGCGCTGAGCAGGAGGCCGTTTTCTGTTTTGGGGTATGTATTTCTTAGAGAGATCACGTGACAACATCACCGCCTAGGGCAGCTGGACACCCTTCCACCAGCACTAAGGACTTGCAATACATGTAATGCAATTTTCTGTAAAATACCCCATACAGAATGCTAGATAAATGCAGAAAAAATACAAATTACATTAAAAAAAAAGGAATGGAATGCAAGAGAAAGCACATGATGAAAAGGGTAAAGCTAGAGATCAAGTGGGGGTCTGTGAAACTGTTTTAGGAAGGGAAAATGAGTTTACTGGATGGGCCTTGCGGTGGGTTTTTTTTTGCTGTCTGCTACGTTATCATATTTCTTTCATGTTGTGAACAGCAGATTACATGCTGGCCATTCCCCTGGCATGCAATAGGATTATTGCTTTCTAGATATATTGTTTTTTTGTAACACATCTCTAACTAGGATACGCCAAATCTATTCATTTGGATTGCTTCGTTTTCGATTTGTGGATATTTTTTGGTCCTTTTCATCTCCTTTACTGGCCTGGAACAAGATCGCTTTTAGAACTGGATGAAAACAACTTAAAGCAAAAACAAAACAAATCTCATTCAGCCTCTGTTTCTATGGCTGCAGAGACTTCGGTTTCACGTTGGCAAGGCTCCACTCAGGTGCATAAACAGATCGGGATCTGCTCGGAGCACAGCGCTTCATTTCTCGTGCTGTGAGAAACATGAAATAAGACAGCGGGCGAGGTCGGCAAGGCCCATCCAGGCTGCCCGACCTGCTTCCTATTGCTGTGCCAGAGACCCCAGCTGATATCAGGCTTTCACTTCTTGACCCCCAGGGATCCTCTGAGCCTAGCTCAAGCTTTCTTGAGTTCTGCCCCTGTTTTGGCGATTGCATGGGAGAGCATTTGTTCAAATCCAGTCCACAAACTCATCATTTTGAGGCTGCTTTTAACGACTACCCGCTTCTCTACAATAAATACACTTCCCATTGACTCATTTGGCACGTATGTTGGCCTTGACTAGATTTATTTATTTATTATTTAACACTTTTCTATACCGACCTTCATGGTTGGGACCATGTAAGCTCTATGGAGCAGGAACTGTCACATACGTTTTTTTTTTTTTTTGTTTTTTTTTTTTTAACAGTGCTGTATCTAGTAGCACTTTATAAATGATAAATAGTAGTAGTTTGATATTTTCACCACCCTATGAATACATTTGAGATTGTCCCACAGTGATGTATATCTGTGCATAATGTTTTGCACCCCCATATTACACAGAACAGACACCCGCATTAGTAATAGGGAAAACACCTACAGCCTTAAGGAAGGTAGGAAGAAGACACACAAAGAAGAACTTAGTGAAATATCTAAAAGCTTGGGCTTCGATATGGCTCACGGTTTACGGAAGGAAAAACAACAAAGTTGGATTATCTGAAAATACCGTTATTGCCTTGGAGTGGCACAGAGTCTACAAAGACTGGGAATGTATTTATGAAAGGATGGGGAAAGGGTAGGATTAACCCTTTCTTGCCCACCATGAATTAATTCATGGGACTGGGGCACAGTGACATGGGGTTTCTCCATCTTCCAATTATTATTCATTCTCAGATGGATAAGCACAAGCCTAAAGCAGGGCTGAACTGCCAGCCCATCATAGCACGGCATTAGTTTGGTAATAGTGAGCGTGCGGATGGTTGCCAATAGGCATCTGGGTCAGGCTCTGACTCCATGACTTCCATTTAACAAAACCACAAGGGCACCAGGCTAAACCAGTATAACCATTTTTATTTAGTAATAGAGAGAAATATATATATATATATATATATTTATTTTTTTTTTTAAAGGAGCAAAACTGCTGGGAAAGGATGGTAGTTTGAAGTGAGATGTCCCTGCAGTTTTTCTCTTCCTAGACAGAATCGCCTTTGTCTGTTTCTGATTATCTCCAGCGCTGGCCAAGCGAAAGGTACAAGGTGAGGAGGAGATGCCCAAGGACACCATGCTGAAAGGTGCTGGCCTGGCGGAAAGTGACAGATGATCACTGCAGGAGAATCTCCCAGTCCTACTGGAGGGCTGTCAGTGATGTGACCTGGAGAGAGCTGGTCAGGGGAGCCCACAGCAGAGAAATGGAACAGGAGATGGCAGCATGATCTCGGCCAGGCCCGCTGCAATGATGCAAAACCAGAATCAAAGCCAGGGCCCACATCAGCGCAGCAAAGCCAAGAGAAAACACTGAGCTTTGTTAAAGGAACACTCACCCCCTCGCACTGCCTACATTTCCTGAAACCTTTTCTTGATCTCCCTTCTGTGGATTGACCAAAGCGTAAGCATAAGCTCTGCCCAACGAGTAGCCCTGCAGAAAATGGTTTAACAGCTGTACTATAAAAGCAGGAAGCAGATATTAGGAACTTTATGTGAAATGCAGCATTGTACTCAATGTTCTCTCCTGTTAAAGCAAGAGATGAGCGCGCAAGCCTAAACCCTACACAAAAAGTCAGGATTCGCGGGATCCTTATTGCAGATCAGATTGTGAAGAGCTCAGACCAGCACAGGAAAACAATAAGAAAGTCCCTCCTCTATTCCTGACCTCCTCCTTCCTCTTCCTTCTCACATCCTAGCATCCTATTTCCTTAATCCCCTTCCCAGATTGCTCCCTCAAGCAGAATATTGTGGCACATTGCAGAGGCCTCGCCCCTAACAAGGCTTCCGCCATGCGACACATTGAGGGCTGCTCAGATGGTGCATCTGCCCCCAAATCCCCGTGAAACGAGACGGAAATTACTCAAATAGCCTAGTAGAGAGAAGGGTTATGAGAGGGAAATTCAAATACCTCAAAAGTACAAATAATGCAAAAAAAAACAAACAACTTTTTCCAGCAGAGAGTAAGTGCTAGAACAGGGGTGTCAAATGTGCAATTCAGGATGCCTTTTTTTTTTTTTTTCTGGCCAACTAAATACTACCAAATCATGACAGCACACTTCTGTCACTGCTGGGCAGAGTTGCCAACTAAACCTTTCCACAACAGAACAGCCACCTTCCTGGACCTACTCACAATGCGGGACAAGGCTGAGGCCCCAGACCAAGGCCTGAGCTAACGCATGCTCCTAGGTCCTGTCTCCTGTGTGGGAGGCACTGGCTGAGAGAAGGCAGCATGGCTATAGGCGTGATGATCACGGCTTAGAAACACATTTTAACTTTTTATTAAAAGCAATCTCTCTTTTTTTGCCACAGTGGCCACCGCTGATAATATTAAAGCATTCGTAGGAAATCAACAGTGTACAGCAATCCCTGCAGATCCTCCTGCAGGATCGAGCCTAACAAACCTGTTTGTAATTCTGCATGGAAACGATCAGTTAAACACAAGACATGAAACCCAAAAGAAAGACCTTTAAAGCAGCTGCTGCTTCAGTGTTCGAGCTCCCAGCGCCAGGCCTAATTTTCTAAATAAAAAAAAGCTACCTGGTCAGGTTGAGCAGCAGCTTCCACCTTTTTTTTTTTTTTCCCAGCGGGGAAAAGGAAGCAAGTTCAAAATGGTTCCAGGTTGGTGATCTGGCAAAAAAAAAAAAATCACCACTGCCCACCGATTCTGGTTCTCAGCTCTCCTCCTCCCCGTATTTTTTTTTTTACCCTAGTTTTTGAATGAAAACTCATTCTTCAGTTTGTCCATGTCTGTCTTTGAGACACGTGACGTCACCGGCAAGGGCTAGCACACTGGCCACGGAAGGCGAGAGGGTAGCGTCACCCCTGCTCCCAGACTGGAGCCTGCTGCCAAGACTGGAGCCCATCCCACTGGGTCACCCAAAATGGGCACCAGAGTGGTCCCAGCAGTTCTTTCTAAAGTTCTAGTCCACTTCCACCAATGCCCCTCTATTCCTCACAGAAAACAGAGCAGCCAACAATGGTGACAGCATGTCCATCCCACAAAAGTGCTGATTCCAAGAGGAAGGGAGGAGGACAAAAAGAGAGACTGGGGGGAGGAGGAGAAAGAGAGAGAGGGGCAAATATTAAGGCAAGGGGAAGAAAGGAAGGGTGGAAGATACATGCAAGATAAAACCTGGAGCAATGGATGGATCTTATTCTTTAGAAGAAAGGTGAGAAAAGAACAAACTTGACCCAACCCTGTCTGAATGTGTAATCCCCCCATCCCAAAAAAACCAACCACCTAGATTTGCATGGCAACTTAAAAAGGGTGCGAAAGAGCCAGCTTGGGTGATGGGCCCATGCACAGCAGTGCAGCAAGGAGGGGAAGGGAGCTGCTTATTGGTTTGGTCTCACAGTTGTTGAAAATCCCTGCACAGTTCTATTTTAAATTTAGCAATATAACTATTTCATAAAACCTACAATTCTAGAGTTGTTGGATCTTAAACTATTTTATGATTTTTTGTTGACCCACTTGTATCTTCCCATCCATAAAGCTTTTCTCCTGTAGGTCATGATAGGAGAGGGGCTCAGAGAAGATACTTTACTAAAAGGGCAGTGGATGCTTGGACAGCAGAGTTCAACAGCATGCTTGGGACAGACACAGAGTGCGATGGGACAGCCGAAGGAGGCAGTAGACCAGAGAATCAGTAGGATCTGCAACTACACAGTCAGCAGAGGCAGTCCGAAACGTTCTCATCTGCCCAAAGCCACCTTGATGAACATCTTTGTTCAGCTATTTTAGGTCATGTGGACTCTTTAAATGGATTGGGTGCTGCTAGCACCAGCCCTGGATAATCTGCACAGCAGCATCTCAACTGTTTAAAAAAAAAAGAAAAAAAAAAAAAAAAAAAGAGTAGGATGCACTGGAATGGAGTAACATTTCAAACACCCCCAATTTGCCTGAGCAACAAAATGAAAATCACAAATACAAAAAGGGAATGAGAGGTTTGTTTCTCTTTAGCTAAATAATTTGAGAAGTAACACCCCACACAGTATCACTTACCTGTTAAGTCCACAAGTAATAAGCCATCCTGTACTGATGCAGAATTCCGCTATCGCTTTGTCATTCTCTCTGCTGTTCCCCTGTAATGTACCTGGAAACAGCAGCGTTAGCGAGAGAGTAGCATGTGTCCTTGTCACATAAGCAGGCTACATGCGTCAGCCATGAAACCCTTCTACGCTGTCCCTGTGTTACATCCCGTTTGAAGGATCTGGAATAGTCACTAAAGGACCATGTCTCCCCAGATACAAAAATGGAAAATCCCTTTGGTAGATCTGGCCCTAAGATTGTAACTAACGTACTCCACACTCCTGAGAAAGCCCTAGTTATCCTGCTTCATGTGGGGACCTTTACTTTGTCTCTTAAGATGGGCCACATCGGGTCAGATCAAAGTTCCATTGAGCCCGGTATCCAACCTGGGTCCCAAATACCCGGCAGATCCCATAGAATAGATCAATTCCTTGTTGCTCCCTCTTAGGGAATAAGCAGTGGCCTTCCTAGAGTCCATCTGGCCAATGTTTTATGACTTTTTCCTCCAGGAACTTGTCCAAACCCCTTTCAAACCCTGCTTCTGTATGCTAGACACCTTGACCACGTCCTCTAGCAACAAATTCCTCAGCATGATTGTTCACGGAATAAAAAAAAGTGTTCAATGTTTCAATCTGCTTCCTGTTAATTTCATGGCGTGTCCCTTAGTTCTAGCACTATTTGAGAGGGTAAATGGAGAAATTACTTACCTGATAATTTCGTTTTCCTTAGTGTAGACAGATGGACTCAGGACCAATGGGTATAGTGTACTCCTGTTAGCAGTTGGAGAGGGATCAGATTTCCATCTGATGTCAGCCCTAGAACATATAGACCAGCAGGAAGTGCTGCTCTTCAGTATTCTCCTCGAAAAGCAATTGTGGATATATGTGTGACTGACTAATTTGAATAACTTGATTAACTTTATAACTTAATTAACTTCATTTATTTGAATAGGTTATAGCTGGAGACCGCCAATGCCCTCAACCAAGAAATGTCGACACCTGATAGGATGGGTGTTCTAGTTGGAGAAAAGCATGCCTTACCCGTGAATCGCTCGCTGTCGGTGATGTCACTCGAGTATTCCATGACTAACGGCAGCCGTGGGTGGGATGCTGAGTCCATCTGTCTACACTAAGGAAAACGAAATTATCAGGTAAGTAATTTCTCCATTTCCTAGGGTGTAGCAGATGGACTCAGGACCAATGGGATGTATAAAAACTACTCCCAAACCGGGTGTGAGGCTGCGCGTAACCTGCTCTTGCAAATGCTGTGTCCTCTCGAGCCTGAACATCCAAGCGGTAAAACCTGGAGAAGGTGTGGATGGAGGACCATGTCGCTGCCTGACAGATCTCAGCGGGTAACAGCATCTTGGTTTCCGCCCAGGACACTGCCTGGGCTCTAGTGGAATGGGCCTTGACTTGTAAAGGCGGTGGCTTGCCTGCTTCTACGTAGGCCGCCTTGATGACTTCTTTGATCCAGCGGGCTATGGTTGCTCTTGAGGCCGCTTCCCCTTGCTTCTTCCCTCTGTGAAGGACAAATAAATGGTCCGTCTTTCATACGGGTTCCGACCTTTCCAGGTATCAGACTAGGAGTCTGCCGACTTTGAGATGGCGTAGACTGCGAGATTCTTCCGAATTCTTATGCTCATCTGGCGATGGTAGCGAGATGGTTTGGTTGAGATGGAAGTGAGACACCACTTTGGGGAGGAATGACGGAACTGTGCGTAACTGGATGGTTCCCGGGGTGAGTCTGAGGAACGGCTCCTGGCAGGACAGTGCTTGTAGCTCGGAGATACGACGGGCCGAACAGACTGCCACCAGGAAGGCTGTCTTCAATGTTAACAGTCAGAGAGACAGGCCATGAAGAGGTCTGAAAGAGGCTCCTGCTTAAGAAATCTAGGTCCAGGTTGAGGTTCCAAAGAGGCACCGGCCACTTTAGGGGTGGTCGGATCTGCTTGACTCCTTTCAGAAAGCGGGAGACATCTGGGTGAGAGGCTATGCTGCCACTCTCGGTTCTGTAGCATGACAATGCGGCCACCTGGTACCTTGATGGAGTTGTGAGACAATCCCTTCTGTAGTTCATTCTGCAGGAATTCCAAAATCGCAGGAATTTTGACTGAGCGTGGAACGATGTCGCGGTCCTCGCACTAGGCTTCGAATACTCTCTAAATCCTTATGTATGTTAGGGATGTGGAGAACTTGCAAATCCTCTTAATGGCCAGGCCATAAGAGAGAATCGAGCTGGATCCCCGTGGAGGATCGGTCCTTGTTGGAGCAGGTTTCTGTGTGGCAGTAGCGGGAGGGGGCTCCCTGACAGCAGTCTTCACATGTCTACATACCACGGTCTTCTTGGCCAGCCCGGGGCCACTAGAAGTACTGGCCCCTGTGGTGTTCTATCTTGTGGATGATTGCGCTTAACAGGGGCCACGGCAGGAAGGCGTATAACAGAGTCTCTTGTGGCCAGGTCTGTACCACGGTATCGATTCCCTGGGACTGGGGTTCCCGCCTGCGGCTAAAGAAGCTGGGCACTTGGGCGTTGGACCGGTTTGCCAGGAGGTCCATGGTTGGTGTTCCCCAACGGTTTACTATCATTTGGAATGCTGTGGTCAACAACCTCCATTCTCCTGGGTCTAGACTTTCTCTGCTGTCCCCGCGATGTGGACGGCCGAGATCTCTAGAAGGTTCGCTTCCGCCCATGCCATTAGGAGGTCTATTTCCAGAGACACTTGTTGGCTTCTGGTTCCTCCCTGACGGTTGATGTAGGCCACTGTTGTGGCGTTGTCCGACATTACTCTGACTGATTTGTCTCGGAGTCTGTGACCGAACCGTAGGCAGGCTAGTCTGACTGCCCGGGCTTCCAGGTGACTGATGTTCCACAACGACTCTTCTTTGTTCCATTGCCCTTGGGCAGTTAGCTCCTGGCAGTGTGCTCCCCATCCTCGTAGACTGGAGTCCGTGGTGAGCAGGATCCAGGTTGGTGAGTATATTCTCACTCCTTGGCTCAGATGGCCTTCTTGTAGCCACCATTGTAGTTGGGTCCGAACTTTGTCTGGGAGCTGAAGACATACGGTGTAGTTCTGGGACAGTGGATTCCATTGTGATTGTAGTGAGCGCTGTAGGGGTCTCATGTGAGCTCTTGCCCATGGCACTACTTCCAGTGTGGATGCCATGAGGCCGAGGACTTGTAGGTAGTCCCATGCCGTGGGACGACACTCGCTCAACAGGGTTCGCAACTGGGTCATCAGTTTTGATCTCCTTGCTGGCGTCAGGATGACCTTGTCTTGTTTGGTGTCGAACCGGACTCCCAAGTATTCTAGAGATTGGGAGGGCTGCAGACAGCTCTTGTTCATGTTGACCACCTACCCAAGGCTCTCCAGTAGAGTTTTGACTCTGTTGGTCGCCTGGTGGCTTTCCTCTGGGGATTTTGCCCTGATCAGCCAATTGTCTAGATAAGGGTGTACGAGGATTCCTTCCTTCCTCAGTGTTGCTGCCACCACCACTATGATCTTGGTGAACGTCCGGAGTGCTGTGGGTAACCTGAATGGTAGTACCTGGAACTGGTAGTGACGGTCCAGGATCGTGAAGCGTAGAAAACGCTGATGCTCTTGATGGATTGGAATGTGTAGGTAGGCTTCCGACAGATCCAGGGATGTAAGGAACTCTCCCGGTTGTATCGCCCTTATTACCGAGCGTAAGGTTTCCATGCGGAAGCGAGGAATCTTCAGGTGACGGTTGACTGACTTGAGGTCCAGGATGGGCCTGAACGTTCCCTCTTTCTTGGGAACGATAAAATAGATGGAATAATGTCCAGTATTTATTTGTTGTGGAGGCACTGGTGTTATAGCCTCTAAGGCTAGCAATCTGGTCAGTGCCTTCCACTGCCATCCTCTTGGAAAGGTCGTGGCAGGGGGATTCCACAAACTTGTCCGAAGGGAGGTGGTGGAAATCCAGGTAATATCCCTCTGGAATGATGGCTAGGACCCACTTATCTGAAGTTATCTCGACCCATCTTTGGTAGAATAGGGCAAGTCTGCCCCCTATGGTTTCTTCCTTTGGACGGGTCGGCTGATTTTCATTGTGGGGCGTGACTGGGGCCTGGGCCCGAGCTGGCTCCCCTTTTGTTGTGCTCATTCCGAAACGACTGGCTCCTGCCTGCGGGGCAAGCCGCTTGATATGTGCTTCTGTATGGGTTGAAGTGCTGTGATCCTCTGCCCCTGGAAGTTCGGGGGAAGGGTCGCTGGTTTCTCTTATTCCTGTCCTCCGGTAGCCGCAGCATTGGGGATTTGCCCCATTTGTTGGCTAGTTTCTCTAGTTCGCTTCCAAACAGGAGGGTTCCCTTGAAGGGCATCCTTGTGAGTCTCGTTTTGGAAGATGCGTCGGCCGACCAGCTACGGAGCCAGAGTTGTCTTCTGGCTGCCACGGCTGATGACACTTCTCTAGCTGCGATGTGCACCAGATCAGAAGCGGCATCCATGAGGATTGATATTGCTGGTTCCAGGGCTTCCCCAGAAGTGTTGTTCCTGGTCTGTGATAAGCAGGCGCTTGTCACCACGGCACAGCAGGCCGCGATCTGTAGAGACATAGTAAAGACGTCAAAGGACTGTTTGAGGATGGATTCCAGACGTCTGTCTTGGGTATATTTGAGTGCTGCTCCTCCCACCACTGGGAGAGTATAGTGAACTTCGAAACCGCTCAGACCATGGCATCCACTTTCAGACATGCTAGGACTTTGGCAGCTGGGTCCAGAGGGTACAAGGCTGCCAGAGCACGCCCCCCTTTGAATGTTGTCTCCAGGGCATCCCATTCCAGGTCAATTAGCTGCTGGACGGCTTGTAACAGTGGGAAATGTCGGGAGGTCTGAAGAAGTCCCTCTAGCAGGGGATTCTTCTTAGGTTCCCCCGAGGCATTTGTGCGCGGGATCGCAAGCTCTTTCAAGCTGTGTGTGACCAGCCCTGGAATCTCGTCCTTGGTGAAGAAGCACCTCATGGTTCGGTGGGGTTCTGTCCCCGAAGGGAGTCCCCCTTCCTCCAGGGGTTCTGATTCCTCATCTGGAGTTGTCCGTGTCCCCGAAGGTGGGGCTTCTGGGTAGTGGAATCACTTCCCTGGGCATACAGGGTCCCGGGATGTTGAGGTCCTCTTGTGGAGGTTGTGACCATATTATTGGAGGCTCCGGTTGCATGTGGACGAAGGTATGCAGGCCTTTGAAGAATTCCACCCAGGAGATAGATGCTGGGTCTAAATTAAGAGGCACTGTGTCCCTGGGGAGCCCCGTTTGAGGGAGGGTCCCGCTGGGAGACGCTAGGTCCGGCATACTGTTTGAGGAGCTGGAACCCGGCACCGGCTGGGGGGGCCATGGACTGGATCTCACAGGGCCTCCACGCACTGTATACACAGGGCGGTGGCCTCCTCATGCTGTGCAGCTCTAATGTGGCATGCTGGGCAGAGGCCCTGAGCCTTGAGTTCTTTTCCGGTGGTGCCATGGCTTTGTGTGCGTAAAATACAATTATGCGCTCCAGTGCGTCGAAGTTGTGCGCGTAGGATTGTTACGCACTCAGGGAGGTGTGCGCGCTGTTGTGCGCCCAGATCAAAGGTTTGCGCCCGGCACAGTAAGTGCGTGGCTGTGTGCATCGCTTGTGCGCATGGTACTTGGGTGTGCGATGTGCGCACAAGGAATTTGTGTGCGTGACGATGTGCGCACAATGTATTTGTGCACACGGCTCGCCTCTGTGCGCATGGGTCGGAACGGCAGACAGGGCAGCGAACAGATTAAAATGGTGACGGCGACCACACAGGCAATATGGCGACCACCTCGGAGGGTCTACACGTGGGAGGACCCTCGGAACTGACCGGGGTCTAGCCATGCTAGGGCAAATCAACCTGGTGGCACTGGTCCCGGCTGGCGACCTGTGCGACTCCTCGAGCTTCAGAGACCGGAGACTTTTAAATAGATTTCTACCTTACCTTGTCTCGGCGCTTCCAGTTCTCGTTCCGGGCGGTCTCCGGCTGTGAGGGGAGAGGGAAAATACCTTCACCGCCGCGCTTGAAGTGGCATCCACTGCCTCTCAGCTTCACCCAATGTTGAGGGCTAGGTCCCCGCCGAGGGTCGGCCGCCAGACCGAGGCTCACCTCCGAGGGATCGCGGAAATCACCTTGGGAATTTTCAACTGGGGGAGGGACCCAATGGGTGTCACCGCAGGAGAGCGGGGTTCATCTGTAGAGGTAAGATTTCTTCTTGTTTTGGGTTTTCTTTGTAAAATTTTCTCTAACGCTGTGCTAGCGAGCATAGAGTCCCGAACTGCTATGGAGATGGAAAATACTGAAGAGCTGCACTTCCTGCAGGGGTATATGTACTAGGGCTGACGTCAGATGGAAATCTGATCAGTCTCCAACTGCTATCAGGAGCACACTCTACCCACTGGTCCTGAGTCCATCTGCTACACGCTAGGAAATATAAGTTTATAAAACCACGAGTGGAGCAGTTATATCCCTTCTCAGCTGTCTTCGCTCCTAGCTGAAGAGCCCTAACCTCTTTCGCTTTTCTTCATGAGGGAGCCGTTCCATCCCCTTTATCATTTTTCTTGTCCTCCCTTGTACCTTTTCCAGCTCTACTATGTCTCTCTTGAGATGGGGCGACCAGAACTGCACCCAGTGCTCAAGGAGCGGTTGCACCATGGATCGATAACAGAGGCAATAGGATATTCTAAGATTTATTCTCTTTTCCTTTTCAAATAATTCCTAACATTCTATTGGTTTTTGGTTTTGTTTTTAGCTGCTGCCGCAGACTGAGCTGAGGAACTCAAGGTTTTGTCCACAAGGACTCCAAGATCCTTTTCCTGGGCAGTGACTCCTAATATAGAACCTCAGTATGGTAGGTCTGTACCTGGGATTATTTTTCTCTATTTGTATCACTTTGCACTTGTTCACATTAAGATTCATGCCATTTAGATGCTCGGTTACTCAGTCTCCACTCTGAACAATTTAATCTTTCCCTACTTGTAATGTTGCACTCCACTGGGGCTTTACACAACAGAACAGATCTGTAATAGACTGGGGCTTTTTTTTATGTTTTCTATTAGAAATGTTTCACTCCTACTGTCACACACTTTTCATTCATCTTCACTACAGTTCTGACCGTTTGCTCCTGGAAAAAGATCAGACACCAGTTTTCTGACAAACGCAACTTTACTTAAAACTTCAAAATATAAACAATTTTTCCACTTTTAATTTAACAGAACAAAATGCCACACCTTCAACCTCTGGAATTTGACTTTGTGTCTAATAGCAATAAAACCTCGTTTTTCGAGTCACAGAAAAACATGGTTGGTGAATAGGAATTTTATTAAAAAATAATGCGAATTTTTATCTTAGGTAGTCAAAAACCCTGCAAGTTCACACTACAGCACACAGTTTGATTGGGCATGTACACCTTTCCCTGCACAGATAATTCATTTGAAACAAATTATCTTGGCTTGTTAGATATTTAATCTTTTGCTGGTAAATTAGGTCACTGTTGGCGAGCACAAAGTATGTAGAATTCGCAGCTTCCCTGTGAAACTGGAATGTTCTGCATTTCATATCTAGAGCCCAACCACTGCTGCACATTTTTAACATACAGTGGGCCGGATTTTCAAAGCTGTACGCGCATGGAGCGGCTTACGCTCGCCGGACCTATTTTCAAAAGGCCCGGTGACGTGCGTAAAGCCCCGGGCCGCGTCTAAGTCCCGTGGCTTGCAAGAAAGGGGCGGGGAGGGAGCGGGGGGGGCAGGGTCAGAGGCTCCCGGCATAGCGGCCATTTGCCGCTGGGCCGGGGATCACGAGTCACCAGTTGGCCCCAAGGCTGAAGTAAGTTTTAGAACAAAAGACAACAAAAGAAAAAGGTAGGAGGGAAAGGGCGGGGGAGGTAGGGGAAGGGAAGTGGGGTAGGAAACGGGGGAAGGCAGCGTGGCTTGGCCCACGCAAGGTGCACAGTTGTGCACCCCCTTGCGCGCGCCAACCCCCGATTTTATAACATGCGCGCTCATGCTATAAAATCGCGTGTCCATGTGTGGGTACCGGGTAGCGCGCGCACATGGATGCGCTCACGCAAGTTTAAAAATCTATCCCAGTATGTCTAGAGATGGACAGCACCAAGTAAAAATGAGTCCTTTAGATTAGATACGCCTCACACTTACTCAGGCTAATAGTTGCAATGCCTTTTTAATCCACTTGTGCTGCAGAGCGGCAATGGAATATGAAGCTCAGCACGAGTTTTTCTTATGGCTTGTTTCTGGAATTAGACAATAGCTGTGAGGCATATAATGAATATTTATGTACCAATGCATGTTGTAAAAGTTCATTACATTTTACATACAAGTAAAAATGCCTTGCACTTTAATATCCCGCACAGCCTTAGCATTTTGGGATACTCACCCTGCCCCAAAGCATCTGTCACTGCACGCAGCCCTATAAAGGACACATTCCACTGCCAGGGTGTGCAGTATCTCAGCTTATGTAAGATGTGAGCTGGAAATCAGACATAGGTAACATAGAAGTCTCATTTTTAAGGACACTATTTCTCTATTCCTTCCCAATCCCCTGCAAAGAACACTTTGCAGAGTATAAGGAAGAAAACGTAATCTCTATCAACAACTGTAAAAGATTAAAAAAAAACAAAAAACCAAACTATTTGCCTTTTTTGCAAAGTATTTGGAGAAAAATAGCTTTGGGCACCAGAGACTGGGCCATGCAACTCCTCTGGCCCACTGCATTTTCTGGGAAGTGACAGAACACGATAGTACGGGCAGTATCCACTGCAGAGGCCTCTCCTGCACCACTGTCATACTGGGTTTGGCTTCTCACAGGAACGCACCAGTCTAGTAACAAGAAAAGCAGCAAACTTGACAGCACCCTCTGATGAGCCCAGAGCAACCTGTGGACACTGAATTCAGGGCTGGATCTGAAGAGCACCCAGCTCAGACAAAGCACTTCTATACAGACGGCCTGCAAAGAAGTCAGAGCTGGGAATTTTTCAAAAGTTCCCGATGCAGCAACCTTGGTACTTCCTGCCTTCTGGGAGCAAACACACTCCAAAGCATCAAACATCATGCACCAGGCCTGAACCAAGCAGTGGCTCGTGGATGGGACACCAATGACGACATTTTTCCAGGAAAACAACATAAGGACATTTCAAAGAGCAGTTTACATCTTTAATGGTGGCAAGTATAAATATCTGATCTGTGCGGTATTCCTGTACTACACAAAGGGGTGCAGAATTCTGTTTAGGACATGACTGCGGGTCTCTAACATTTTCTGTGTGCATTAATGCTTCCTTGCTTCACTACCAATGTTTTCCAGCTTGGTTTATTTCTACTCTTGGCTTGTTCTTCCTATTTCTCTTGCTATTTTCATACTTTAAAATGTTATTTATTTTTTTTAAATAGAAACTGTGCACCACCCTGCATGTTTTAAACCTCCCCTCCCACCCCCCCCCCCCCCCAGGTATGATGCCCCAGCTGCTGGCAAACTATAAGGCTGGAGCAGTACTTGCATAGTGTTTTCAATGGTATTGGCAAAACATTGTTCCCCTCCCCCCCACTTTTAATACATCTCAATACGCCTCAAGAGTGAATGACCCAATAGGAAGTTTCAAAAGCTTTTAAATGTTTTGCCTGAGAAAGAAAAAAGGGGAAAAAGAATTCCTGATTTTGATTTTAGTGCAGATGTTATTTACAGCTGTGCTTCGGACAAAGTCTCAGATCCATTTTCTGTCCTCCGGACACAATTTACACTGTAGAAGCAGCTACTGCGGGTTACAGACTAAAGCAACTTAAAACCAGGCTTGGCTGCAGCCCACAACAATGGAGAGTACTGGCGTTGAAGCAGCTAACAGAAAGTTTAACTCCCAGTCACATAAGAAATTGCCAGGCTGGGTCAGACCATGGGTCCATCAAGCCCAGCATCCCTTTTCCAGCAGAGGCCAATCCAGGCCATAAGAACCTGGCAATTACCCAAACACCAAGAAGATCCCATGCTACTGATGCAATTAATAGCAGTGGCTATTTTCTAAGTAAACCTGATTAATAGCAGGTTATGGACTTCTCCTCCAAGAACTTATCCAAACCTTTTTTGAACCCAGCTACACTAACTGCACTAACCACATCCTCTGGCAACAAATTCCAAGGTCTTCCTTCTCCACCTGAATGCGGAGCTGGACTATAGGAGAAATGTTCTAGGTGCTTATGTACAGCATTATTGCTTTTATTGGATGAAGAATTAGATCTGAAAACTTAAGGCAACAGGTTAAGTGCAAGAACCAATATCCTAAAGGAGAGGAAGGGACCAGCCGCTTTCCGTGTGAGTTACTGGCTCAAGCAGTCCTCTGTGACCCCCTGAGCTGCCAGCTCCGCCAACACATTGTCCAGGTAGTTGGGGTCAGGGAAGCCGTGGCCATTGGTGTTTGAGCCCATCTCCGTCTTGTGGTGGATCTCGTTCCACACCACGGTGTCCGTTTCGCCCGTCGTGCTGGACACGCCCACGGTGAAGATGAGCCGCCGTTTCCAGGCCATGCGCAGCAGCTCCAGCACCTAGGAGGAGAGGTGAAGGAAAGCTCTGTGAGAGAGAGAGGGGGGGGATCACTACCGACGCCTTCTTCTCACTTGCAGCGCACTATTTAGCAAGTACTTCAGATGGGCAGCAAGTTCCGTTTCTTAGAACAGATTTTGGGGGGGGGGGGGGGGGAGGGAAGGGGATTGCCCAAGTGCTTAGCAGTGCCATGGGTAATATCCTGGTTCAATTCCTGAACCCAGTTTCTGCTTGCCAGGCTAGCCAGGGGTGGGGATGATGTGAAGGCAACATTCATGACCCCTGGTGGGGGGGGAGGTCTTGCTATCATTCAGATTTACGGTCAACATTAGCCGAGTTCTGGTGGGAGCCATGGCTTGTGACCCCTGGCTCTTAGCTGAAGAATACGGCAGCAATAGCTGGGCTGAGCTGGAAAGAGGGCATACAAATACCCGGGCAAGTTGCTTAAGTCTGTTTTATTTTTAGAGGTTTTTACATGATGGGTTGCCTAATTATTTACTAAACCTTTCTCACTGTACTGTGTTTTTAACGCATGCATTAGAGAGCTGTTGCTTTGCTATTTAATGTATCACTTATCTGTTTTAGGATTGTTTATATATATATTTTAGTAATCCACATAGTACAAACTCTCTTGCTGTATATGGAAGAAGAGTTTATAAAGAAGGCTCCTGGTGCTGCAGTCAAATACAAGCCGATCCAAAAGGAGCAGAGAGACGTCCAGGGCCAAAATGTAATGAAGTGGGCTTGGTATGTAGGAGAAGCTCTGTCTAAACCTCATTGGCGTGCCCTAGCATGGTGTGGAGAGACCAAGTCCTGTGCAGGGACTCCATGCCCGTCTCGCCAATTCTAAACTGGTTCCCGACTTTACATTTGCCCTGGACTGTGTAGAAAGGCACCGGTCATCCAGCATTAACTGCTCTTAGTACTCTAAGGGCCTGGTTTTCAAAAGCATTTACCACATGCTTAAAAATGCCTCTGGTACCTCCATTTATTTATTTTATTGCTGTGCGTTCTGAAATTGCTTTCAGTTGGAAGAAAGCTACCTTGCCCACTTTGGGGTCTCTTTAGGAATTATAGGGGGTAAACATACAGCTGTGAAACATGCAACAGCCAAGCGGTTTGGAAATCCTTTGAAGCCTGGGGTTTCTTAAATTAGGGATCAATTATTTTGGTGGTTTTCCATTTACATAGGGGATGAGATGAGGGGTGGGTTTGGTTTAAAAAGTAAACAACAGAACTGACCTGCAAGTCATTTTCTTGCACATTTATTTATTTATTTGATCTATACTCCACTTTTTGACACTTCAAAGTGGATTTCATTCAGGTACTGTAGGTATTTCCCTATCCCCAGAGGGCTTACAATCTAAGTTTTTGTACCTGAGGCAGTGGAGGGTAAAGTGACTTGCCCAAGATCACAAGGAGCGACAGTGGGATTTGAACGCTGGTTTCCCTGGTTTGTAGTCCGCTGCTCTAACCACTAGGCTACTCCTTCAGTTTTATTGCTATGCTTGCAGTTGTTTGCATATTTCTTTCTTTTTTGGATGCTGTGTTGGTTCAATAAACTTTTTTTTTTTTAAGTGAATTCCTTAGAGTAAGGCTGGTGAACTCTGGTCTCCATGCACCAAGCTTTCCACACAATGTTCACTGGAGCCTAATGGTTACAGCAATGGGCTGAGAACCAAGGAAGTCAGGGTTCAAATCCAGATTCTCCCACCAATGCTCCTTGTGACCTTGGGCTCCATTGCCTCAGGTACTCCCCTTGGATTGTAAACCCAATGGCAGAGGGAACTGGCCCTGAGCACAAATTTGGGAAGGCGCGTAATTAAATCCCAAACCCCAACCTGAAGAGCTCATGTTCAAAGTGACTTTTACTGGCAGCGTGGCATTTATGCCAGAGTCGCTATAAAGTTGAATTCGATGGTGATTATGCATGCCTGCTCATCTGCCTGTGCTAGAACTCTGTTCAATATCTGCAAGTGATCCAGAAAGCCAGGAACAGGCTCCTGGTACCCAGCGAGGGCATGTAAGGTGTCGCCTAGACCTTACAAAAATTGATTTTGCATTCCTTTCTCCATATGGTATTCCTGGAAACACAGAGGCAAAGATGAGTAAATGTGAAAACTATTGACTAATACTGAAGTAGGACATGAGAGAGAGCGCGAAGGAGAAGGCATAAATCATACTTTTCTGCCTTTGCTGTTATCTGGCAGGAAGCAATGCCGGGGAAAGCCACGAGCTGTGTACGGTCTCCCAGGATTGGGATGCTCAGGACCCTGCAAGAGAAGAGAAGCCATTGACAGGTAAATCTTTGCCTACCTTGGGCCTCCTTCGCCCAAGAGACTGCCCATAGACAACATGGAAGGAAAACCTATGAGTGATCCAGAGGACACCTCTCCCTCCCCATTTCTACCATTTTAGCAGGTTGGCTAAAAGCATGAGGCAGCAAGGTCTCCCTACACAGATAAGCCCAACCCTAGGATAGGTTTGGGAACCTCCATATTGTGGAGCAGAGCTGCCATCTTGTGGTCATAATTTCATATGTTAAGGGGGTTAGTCAGATTTACCAACCCCAAATTATTTTATAGACAAAAGCAACTCCTTCCTTCCACTGCTGCTGAGGCTATTACAGATGACTCATTTTTGTTTAAAAAAACAATTTAAATATATATAAAACCTGCTCGTTAGTTCCATTCTGTGTAAATGCATCTACTCTTCAGAAAGTTAGCAATACATTCAAAATCAAGCTCTCGTTTGTAAAAATATGTATATGGCTTATTTAACATTCAGATGTTCATTATATAGAGTCATGAAGATGTAAAAAGTTGTCATTACCCCCGTACAGCATGTAAATATTAAACCACTGATTTATGAACTGCCGGTATCTGTTGCCTCTTCAATATATTTTTATGGCAGGTTATTTAAAACAATTGCTGAATTCAGTCTGTAAAGTACTTGGGAGACAAACAGCACAGCAACAGTCAGCTCAGGTGAAGAATCGGAGAAACCAAAGTCTATCAGGCTAACAATTATCTATGGACCAGTCCTCCAGAAGCTTGTCCAAACCTTTTTTTAAGACTCACAGGTACTTTCTTACCCATGTAACATGCAGTGAGTTTTCAAAGTTAATTACGCAAGATGATTTCTCAAAGATAACGCTAATACAATAGTGTCCATGTAGTGGAAATTGTTGCCTTAAATTGTACATTGCTTGGGTTATCAGAAAACCACCAAGAGTCATTACCCAGGTTTGATCCGGATATTGGTCTCTCCTGCTGACAGCAGGCAGAGGTCAAGTTTTCAAAGTACTCTGGGGGAGAGGAAGTCTCTGCCAGACTCGGGGTCTCTGTTACCGTATTCCAGAGGGAGCCGTGGTCTGTGGTCCTTGGCAAGGGACTGTTTCTGCATAAGCTAGGGGGGAGGAAATATAAAAAAAGAATAGGGGAAACAATCCTGGAAAAGTCATGATGTTGTAGAGCCCAACAGAGCTGAGCTGGAAGGAGCAAGAGGAAACTGCCAGGTCAAAAAAATCAATCCATGTTTGAGCATTTATTTATGGCGAACGAGGAGGAGGAAGGAACCTTGTAGAACTTCATCCAATGACGTTACAAGTACTTAAAGAAATTTCTCTCTTTCTTTCTACAATTTCTATTCCGCTGATCCACCAGTCTCAGTGGATTACAGTTAACATACACAGTAAAGCATAACAAACCCTTACGCAACGCAAAACATAAACATGCCACAATAACTAAAAAGCAACACTGCTACCCATCTCTTGGGAAAAAAAACAAAACAAAAACCTAGCTTAAGAAGATCGAGCAATACTCAGTCTGGGAAGGCTAGAGAAAAGAGAGACGCCTTTGAGTTCCTCCTCAAGCGAGAGAGACCACTCTCTGCTCTAATACAGAGAAGACAGCAGGGCCTGTGATACAAAAGATCCACTTGTGAGAGGTTGCTAATTGGGCAAGGGAGAGAGATGGAATCTGAACCAAATGTTGTGATGAGGAGCAGAGGCAGCGGGGTGGGGTGGTGTTTGCTTATAGAAGACACAATGGCTGGGGGTCCAAACCGTGGAGAGCTTTAAACATCAAAAGGCCTTTAAACTTCACCCGCCAGGCTATCGGAAGCCAAAGTCTAGCTAGAGTTGGAGAAATTTGCTCACACATTCCTGAACCTGAAATGAGACGTGCTGCAGAATTCTGTAGTGAATTCCAGTCCAGTGAAGACAAAATAAATGATTGAGTTACAATGCGAAAATCTGAGAGAAATAAGGAAGGCTTTAGAGAACGCAGAAACCATAGCTTGTAGTAAGTTGACTGGACTAAAGAATCAATATAGGAAGATTTTTCCCAACACAAAGAAAGGGGATCACAATAAATCCCTGAGCTGTACTCGTCAAACAGGATCTCACCATGTTATGCCCACCACCGCAGCCTAGAATTTGAGTTGGAAATGTTTCCTGACATGGTGTGAACAAGCCTGTGCTGTGGACGACAAACTTCATCTTAATCCCAGGCTACCCCAGCATGCAGACCTGGATTCCAGGGTGGATTGTGTACACGATATGGATTGCTCCGCAGTCTAGGTGGCCGGGCAGAGAGTGAGGCATAGCGTGAACCTCCATCTTCCCATCGGGCTGGGTCCCAGTCTTCTCTCCATAGATGGCTTTGCACGATGGACACTGCAAGCTGCCGTCCTATGGAAAACACCAATCCTTGTGTCAGTGATTTTGCAAGGCTGCCAGACTTCTAAAAAAGTTTCTTTTCATGGGAAACAAATGCTAGCATCATACTACAAAATGAACAGAACTAACAGGCTGATACAGTACAGTGCGCTCCGACGGAGCACACTGTTAACCCGCGTTTGGGTGCACGTTTTAGACGCTTTACCCCTTATTCAGTAAGGGGTAAGAGCGCGTCGAAAACGCGCATCTAACCCCCCCGAAACTAATAGCGCCCGCAACATGCAAATGCATGTTGATGGCCCTATTAGTTATTCCCGCACAATTCACTAAGTAAAATGTGCAGCCAAGCTGCACATTTTACTTTCAGAAATTAGCGCCTACCCAAAGGTAGGCGTTAATTTCTGCCGGCACCGAGAAAGTGCACAGAAAAGCAGTAATATCATGGCGATATTAAGTTGGAGGTCCCAAAAGTTAAAAATAAAAAAATTTAAAAAAAAATAAATTTAAAATCGGCCAGCGGCTTGAAAACCGGATGCTCGATTTTGCCGGCGTCCGGTTTCCGAACCCGTTGCTGTCAGCGGGTTTGAGAATCGACGCCGGCAAAATTGAGCATCGGCTGCCAAACTCGCTGACAGCCACCACTCCTGTCCAAAAAGAGGCGCTAGGGATGCGCTAGTGTCCCTAGCGCCTCTTTTTACCGTGGGTCCTAATTTGAATAATTTTGTTTTCTGAATCGCGCGCACAGGAGAGTGGCCTGTGTGCTCACCTGCTCTCCCGCGATTTTTACTCTATCGGCCTGTTTCAATTGGGTAAGATGGGGAGGTAGGCACTTCCACATCTCAAATGCACATGCAGCAAAAAGGAGCAATTCTAGGCCCTGTCTACAATACAGTTCTTAAAACCTGTATAACAACTGCTTCTATTGGTCTGAGGCCTTCTAACTGTAATTAAACGTGTTTAGTGACTGCTCAACATTCCCCTAAACTGGTTTGGATGCAGCTCTGGAGCTGGAGATTTGTATTCTGCACCCCACTAGCAGCAGATATGGAATGCTCCCCTTCTCGGCGGCAGCAGTAGTGGGGCTGGAAGAAAAATAAACAGGATGGCTATTGGCTTAGTTGGGGCCCAGCTGGGACTCCCTACACCATTTCACTCACAAACACTTCTGCGCCTGTGCACGGCAGGCTCCATTACCTTGTTGCCGTTGTTGTACATGGCCAAAATGCACAGCATGTGAAAAGCATGGCCACATTTCTTCAGCTTCCCCACCATATCAGGCTGAACGGTGTTACTCTGCATCACATCGCTGTATCCCGAGGCAGCCATCAGCTTCTCCATACAGATAATGCAGTCCTGGAAAGGAAGGTGGGATTCTTTAGTCGTTAGGATCCTGAAACTGCAAGCTCTTTTTTTTTTAAATAAAAAGGTACTGCACAGACACTATACTACATATACTGGCAAGCAGCTCTATGCACTCTGTGTCAATTAGACTAGAAATTTTAAAGTTACTTTTGAAATATTGCAAACTGCTCAAATGGGATTGATCATGCCTAGAACAGTGTCAGTTACTTCCCATGTTGGATTTAATTTGTCCTTACTGAATCAGGTGCCTTCCTATATCATTTCATCAGAACCATAAACACAAAAGTTATGAGAGGGTCACACACACACAGAACAATTGCTTAAGCCTCTTCCTTCGGAAAGTAGGATTAAAAAACTGGGAAGTATTTCTGAAACATTTCCAGGGCATGGTGGCTACGCTTAGTTATTTTTTAGATTTTTAGATTCCACTTTTTGGCACTTTGAAATGGATTACATTCAGATACTGTAAGTATTTCCCTATCTCCAGAGGGCCTAAGGTGGTTTCGTCCTTTCATCATAACCAGACAGTTGAGCTTCCAGCTTAGGTGGCTCTAGCTTTGTTAAATGATTTTTTTTCATGCACCTCTATGAATATGAAAGGCTGGATTTCCTCATGGAAAAGAATCAAGTTGTTCAGGGAACTCAAAAAAATAAAAAAAACTCCCACTGATGACAAACAGGGGACACTATTTCTCCGAAGAACAGATGTATTGCTAATTCCTATTTAGAGCTGGCTAGATGTAAATTTAAAATAAAAGGGACAAGGATCACATTCTAGCATCTAAGGGGTGCCCATTGGTGGTTGAGAAGTTCAGATAAGGCAGATAAGCATTTTGTAAAGGTGTGCACAAGTTACACAAATGTTCCACACAAACTTGTACATGCAAGTTCACTTTGAAACTTACCCCAGCAAAACCTACCCACACACAATTACACTTGCTATCATGCGTGGGTAGTTTTGACGTGAACTTTTACAAGCATGCATTTTAAAATACAAAAAGTACGCTCTGCCCGGATTCCACTACCCACAATGCCTTTCCCAATTACGGTATACGCTGCATAGAAAGGTGTCGTGTGTACACTTTTACCTGCACATCAAGTGGGCAATTTTATAAAATTACATCTTATCTTTTAAAATTATCCTCCCTAGGTAAACTGGTCAGACTGACCATTACTTTAACATTCAGAGCACAGCTGGAAGCCAAATCGGATTCAGTAAACTTCCCATTGTGTAACAGAGCGCTCTGCTTTTGCTAATGATAGAACGTGTTTGCGGAGTGGAGGAAATATTAATATGGTGTTATCACCAGATACTGAACTGCGTGGACTCGTCTGTAAGGAAACAAAAGGAGTTCTGTCCTATCACACCACCATCCTACCAATTCCGGGTTAATCGAGGCTTGGAAGGTTTTGCATCCTAATGATAAAGGATTCTCTCTTTTCACCCTCTCAATTCTTACAAGGATTTTATTTTTCTAGACCAAATTGCCCCTCCCCCTTATTAAATCGACCATAATGAGATGTATTCCTTGCCCTGACCATTCTCTGGTCTCAGACAGGTACTTCAGAGATTGGTACAAATGCCGGAAGTTGGATGACCATCTAAGACCAGCTTCGGTGTTTGAATCTACTGCAAAATGTATCGAAGAATACGTTAAGATAAATGATACAGCAGAGGTTAAAGATGGGATATTAGGGGGCATGGCTAAGGCAGTTATTCAAAGGAAAAGGATTGCTTTAAGTGCAGCCAGAAAGAAAAAAAAACACTTAAGGGCTTTAGAGGGCAAGGCCAGACAGGATCCAATTAAGATGGAGACCAAACAGATACACAATGGCAGAAAAAGACCATCTAAACTGCCCATCCTCACCATAAATAAAAGATGTAGCTCAGCATATTTAAGAGAGAAACTTATGCACAAAAGACCTATGTTAAATTCTGTTATAAAGAAAAAAAATAATTATCAGAAGTAGTATTGTGAATGAAATAAGGTGGCTACGTTATTGGCCCACAGAGAAGAAAGCAGGTTGCAATAGTGAGCTGGCACATTCTGTCCGGCCCATAGGAGGAGAAGCGACACATAATAACCTAATTTGTGAAGCTTTTGCTGTAAACCTGGCTAAACAGAGCCCTTTTTTGCAGGCATCAGTGATGATCACTTTATCTAACAACCTCTGTAATGGGCTGGAAGCAAGGACCATGACCCAAAAAGGAGAAATGGACAATTTTAAGGCAAATGATAATGTAAGCCAATGTTGTTTTCAGTTTATTCAGTTAAAAGGGACTTTTCTCCAGAGAGCACTATATGTTTGGGTGCTGCTAGGTTCGAATTCCTTTTGAAAGATTGATTAATTTGGCATCAAACAAGGGTTTAGTCTCAAGAATATTCCATATATTGTTAAATGTAACAGTTAATGCCCTGGAGGAATATAAATCTGCCTGGGAAAGGGACTTGGGATTTCATATGTCAGAGGAAGTGTGGCTCGGTCTGTTTGATAAATTACAGAAAAGAAATTCTCTGTTGAAGAGAATGGTTATGAGGGGATAAGCCAGTCACCCTTAAAAAGGAGTAAACTGAGCACAGGCCCGAGAAACACAACATGGAAGGCAAGTCAGATGATGGCCCCGGCATTTTAATGTAAATCCCTGTGAGAACTACACCAAGGAGAAGATGTTATTGTTCTCCATATCGACCAATCTGTCTTCACTTTACAACCTAGCTGGTACCGTCAGACACAAACCTCTTAACAAAAAAAAACCCCCAAAACAAAACTGTATCCAGTAATGAGGCACAATTCTGTTCATCAGATGTCTTCCAGCCCATGTCATCACATGAGAATCTGCATACATATACCAGCTAATAAGTCATATCCGAAACCCACCAATCCTATGCCAGTGGACTGTGGTAAACGCCGATCAATTTTGACTTTTGGATTGTATGTATATGCGAGTACTTGATGACCTGCTGAAGAAAACCTTTGGACTTCTCACTCACTCACAAACACACACACACACTCAGAACTTTCCACACACAGACTGCACGTGTGAACATCACAACGATATTTTTAATGAAGCACAAGCCTAAGCTTCAAGACTGAACTTAGCCTAGCCCTGCTCCATTAACGCTGGAATACTTGCTGACCTCATTCTTGCCCAAGCCTTTGTAAGCAAAGCCATTCTTCACTCCTGCCTGCATAACTTCAGAACCTCTGTAAGCACCGGGCCCACAGGTGTTAACCTGTTTGCCCACCAGAGGTCCAGCTGACTGACTCCTTGCCACAAGACAGGACTGACCTTTTGAGCAGGATAACTGATTGCAGTGAAGAACCAGAGAGACTGAAACTGTCTCTAAGACATCTTCATGCACTCCTGATAAGATTAACAGTCTAAATTACTACTTTATTTAATTTAGCTTATTGTGAATCCTTTTGTCACTTAAACTTGTGTGTTCATTGTTCGTTTTAACTCATTATGTTCTATTTTTTAATTTGGCCCATTTTAATTTATTTTGTTTTATTTTGACTATTAATGATTTTAATTCTCTGTTTTACTTTTTTTTATTTTACATTGTGTATGTTATTTTGTTCACTACCTAGGCCTTTCAGTGTTAGGTGGTTTATAAATCTAAATAAATGTAAATGTAATTGTAAATGGTAATTAACTGGCAATGTGTTCAAGATATGCAAGCTAACTAGTTTGGGCTAGACATAAGGTCTTTTCACAACTTTTGCAATAAGAGTGATTTACTGTGTTAAACCAAACTTAAAACAATATCTACCATATATAAAACCATAGTATCTCTTATGCTGCTATATTCTGCTCTCGTTAAATGAACTTAGTCCTTTATTTATTTAAAATGCCTTTTATACCGCACTCTGCAAAATATATTGTTTGAAGTGGTTTACAAAGTAACATTCAAAATATAAAATAATACATACAACATAGCACAATAAAATTAAAATAAAATAGAAGTATGCCTTATTTTATCTGATTTAGGCTCTCATTTTTCACATTTGGTGTTCTGGTCATCCAAATTGTCTGGTTAGAGATCATTTCCTTGATCTATAGCATCATTATTCCCCTGCAAACTGAGCTTAGCATTGTATTACCGGAGCATAAACTTGAACAAAATGAAGCACAGAGCTGAGAGGGCAGAGGCAGCTAATGGATTTCCTCTTGGGTACCGTGAGGTGTAACACTGCGTAACCATTGGAACTCATTAAACAAGCCCTTGCTTACAAAACATTTGTCACAGCTCTCCTCATCAGTCTACTTTCCGACGGGAAAGCAGCTTATGAGGTGTCTCCCCCACCCCCCAATAACCACTCTCAGACTTGTGTTTCATGTCCTATCCATACCAACTTTTCATAATATCAGGGGAATTCTGATAAGAATTTTTTTTTATTTATCCATGAACACGCATGAATGTGTCCTGGAAAACAGGCTCCGTTAGCTCTGTGTGGCACTTCTCATTGGTTAAAGATTTCTATCCTGCAGTCTCGAGCATACGGAGGCTGTTTATAGATGCTGCAAAGAGGGTTGCTTTTCAATCAGAAAAACCCTGGTCCGCTATTGCTTTCTGGGAAATGGGTAATGGATGTGTCTTGTGGGTCAAGATTCTCTCACCATGGTTTACTTATGTGTTGGATTTGGGGGAGTCTAATAGTAATTTGGGGGAGTCTAAAAGTAACAGAAAACAGCAGGTTTTCTTTTTTATATAATTTTGTATTATAGCAGCTGATGCATTATTTTTAGTACAGAAACATTTAAAAAATAAATAAAAAAAAAAAAAGATAAAGTTTAGCTTTTGATGGCCAAATCAAGAGACACACAGAACACTGGCAGCCACACACTGTGTATATATGTAGATAGCAACATCTGGATTTAGCTTTGGGTAATGACTGTTGCATACAGCACTGTCACCTACGCCAGCTTTTGTGCATGGACCATACAATAAGTCAGACCAGAGGGACACCATAAACCTATTATGCTGTTTAGCTGCCTGGTGGCAATTCACCCTACAGAAAGGCACAGAATCCGGATCCCAAAAGATGACCTGCCTTCATGAACCCAGGATTCTTTGCATGTTGTGGTATCTTTTACAGGGCCAACATAAGGACTGCCCAAAGATTATGTTGTACATGAGACCTTAAGATACAACAGTAACATAGTGGATGACAGAAGATATGGACCAACTGGTCCACCCAATCTGCCCAATTGTCTCCCCCCCTCCCCAGTACCTTACCATTTTGGGTAGATCAGCAAATATTTTCTACCTAAAATGGTAAGGTACTGGGGGGGGGGGAGGGGATTGGGGAGGCCAGTTGGTCCGTATCTGCTGTCATCCACTATGTTACTTTTGTATCTTAAGATCTCATGTATAACCATCTTAAACCCAACACCAGCTCCACTCATATCTCTTACCCAACGTCTCAATGCTGTTCCTGTCACTACTCTCTTTCCCAAGTGTGTTTAAATTCTGTTACAGTGGTCGTTACCACCACCTCCACTATAGGCTATTTCAGGCCTTTTCTTCTTTGGTTTTTACATGTCCTATACTTAATCCAATACCCTTCCTTTCACGTGTGTTTCATCAAGCTTTGATACAATTCAAATGGCCAACATGAGCATGAGGCAGATGTGTGTTCTCTGAACACATATCTGCCTCATGCTCATGGATCTTAGGATTGGCCACTATGGGCAGGTTATGCCAGCACTTCTGGGATATCACTAAGTCCCTTTTAAAATGTGCCAGGAAGGATTTACATGGTCTTGAAAGCTTGTGAACACCATCTTTGGTTAATTCTTATAGGGATCCAGATTTCTCTAGGCCCAGTGCAGATCATGGTGGCACCTCCCTAAATCTACTCCTAAAATCTGCTAGTGAGAAGGGAACTAGCTTCCTATACGCAAAAGAAACCTTTTACACACAGATCACTGTTGGTACAAATGTCTTACAGGCAGAAAATAACTGTAGAATTCACCAACTACTGCATCATGGCAGCATTCCCAGAGCACAGATAGGTCTGAATTCTGGGAAAAAAATATTCTAGGTTTTCTCTGAACAATAATAATCCAGATGGCTCAGGAAAAAAATATATGTTTTTGGAAGTAAAATATTTCAATAGATCCAAAATTTGGAAGTCCTATAATACAATATATTTAAATATCAAAATTTTTGGATGTCATTTACTAACACCCTCTTGCTCAAGGAAGCTTTTGGAAGTAATAAGCCCTCTTTCTAACAGAGGATAAATGGTGTGTTGGGAGCACTGTGGACAGCCGAGTGACAGCAAGCAAGGCTGGGGCAGGCAAAGGAGATGGCATCTTTCGTCATAAGAGACATCACTCACTGCATCCATGACATTCACCGTAAATTCAACTGCAGGAACATTTACAACCGCTACTATGAATAATAAAGTGTTACTGGACATGCACAGCATTGTACAGATACAGCTGTTCATTTTCAATTGGTCCTGCTGCTCACCTCATCGGGAGGGCCATCCGTCTTATCCAAGTACTTCATCACGATATGCTCAGGGTCACTGGTGATGTCTGAAATGAATAAAAAAATCGGTCACCAATACTACGAAATGCAAGTTACAAGGTCTCCTTCATTTCACAGGAGGCTCAAGCACTTTACTCAGTTGTCAGGCGCAATCTCTTCAGCCTCCTTTTCTTTACTCTAATGAAAACAACCTCTGGATTGTTAATGCTGATCCTTTCCAGGGGAGTGCAGAACTCCTCCTAATGCAACCTCCACTGTGAGTGTGCCCAGGGGTTGTGGGGGGTGGGGATAGGAGGGCTCTCTCTATCCCAGGAGTGTATAGCATGCACTGAGAAGGCCTAACAGAATTGGGCAGTGGCAGATTTGTGAGGCGGTATTATTTGATTATATTATTTTTATATTTGGTTGTTAGCTGCTGTGAAAGTATGTTTTATTCTGGTTTTTAAACATATGTTCTACACTGCTCAGGATGATTTTTAAATCAAGAGTGGTGACATTAAAAGGTTTCAAATCAATAAAATAAACATATCTGCAGCAAGCGGGCAGGAGCAAGAGTCTTCCTACTGCAATGTCTACTATGGGGCATAGCTCCCTCCTGGCATATAATCTGCAGAGTGGGGAGGGGACAGGGCAGGATAGGACTCCGAGTGCAGTATCTAATTTAATTACATTTTGTATAACTTTTTTTTTCCCCATAGTATATAAATATAAAGCAGGGTACAAAAATGAAACGTTACAAAATAATAAAATACCCAAAATACAATTAAAATAAATACAATTAAACTTAATCCAAATAAATAACCATCAGGTACAATTCTAAAAAAATTGTAAAATTATACAATACACAAATTTTAAAAAATAGTCATACAACAAAAACACCTTAAGTTCCTAGTATAAATCATAGTATATGTACAAAATAAATCACATGATTTAAGAAAACAATAGTGTTGAAGAAGGGGCAGCTCTGGGCAAATCTGTCATTTCAGAGAAAGGCAGGCAGTGCCATCTTTTCATGTGTTTCTGAATCAAGCTGCCTTTCTAACACACAAACATCTTTCTGATTAAATTGCCCAGCATGTCTTTTATAAGCGAGTGTTCCTGTATCTCTGGGAACCCCTCCATCCCGGATAAATGCTACTGCAAGCTTTGCCTTAGGGATTTCAGGAAAGAAGAGCGCTGACAAACAGCGCTCTTCTTTCAGGAAAGAAGAGCGCTGACAAACAGAAAGCAAAACATTAAGCTGACGTGCCAAGGAAAACAGTGCACGGAGATCAAATTCCATCAAGTTAGTTTGTTAGGAGGCAGGAGAATCAAACAAGTAGATGACAAAACCCACTGACATCTTCTGGCCCCTGGGAAGTCTCCTAGACTGCAGTGCAACTCACAGAGCTGTGC